>NC_041383.1:205945572-205967093 GCF_002162155.2 Triticum dicoccoides
ATGGTGATGATTTCCCCCTCCCGGAGGGAAGTTTCCCCGGTAGAACAGCTCCGCCGGAGCCCTAGATTGGTTCCGCCAAGGTTCCGCCTCGTAGCGGTGGAGTTTCGTCCCGTAAGCTTGCTTCCGATTTTTTTTAGGGTAAAAGCCTTCATATAGCAGAAGATGGCCACCGGAGGGCCACCAGGGGGCCCAGGAGACAGGGGGCGCGCCCAGTAGGGGTGGGCGCGCCCCCCACCCTCCTGGCCAGGGTGTGGGCCTCCTTTGGTATTTTCTTCGCTCAATAATTCTTATTAATTCCAAAAGTGACTTCCGTGGAGTTTCAGGATTTTTGGAGCTGTGCAGAATAGGTTTCCAATATTTGGTCCTTTTCTAGTCAGAATTCCAGCTGCCGACATCTTCACCCTTCATGATAAACATTGTAAAATAAGAGAGAATAACCATAAGTATTGTGACATAACGTGTAATAACAACCCATAATGCAATAAATATTGATATAAAAGCATGATGCAAAATGGACGTATCAACTCCCCCAAGCTTAGACCTTGCTTGTCCTCAAGCGGAAGCCAAAATCGAAAAATATGTCCACATGTTTAGAGATAGAGGTGTCGATAAAAAATAAAATACGGACATGAGGGCATCATGATCATTCTTGTAACAGTAGCATATATAGATTTTGTCATATGATTTCTTATGCTCAAGTAACAATCTATTCACAATGTCATGTATGGTTCATAAACTTCATTGGGAACTAACAAACTATAATCTCAGTCATGGAAGCAATTGCAATTTATCATAACATCGGAAAGAGTCAAGAATAGAGCTTTTCAGCAAGTCCACATACTCAACTATCATATAGTCTTCTACAATTGCTAACACTCACGCAATACTTGTGGTTATGGAGTTTTAATCAGACACTAAGAAAGATAGGGGCTTATAATGTTGCCTCCCAACGTATTCACCTTTGGGTGATGTCAACAATAATAGTTCATGCTAACTTACATCCAACTGGATATATATATATATCAGGATCTTTCCAACATGAGGTGCTTGCAAAAGGATAAAATGAAAAAGGGAAAGGTGAATATTACCTTGACTCTTGCGTAAAGTAAAGATAGAAAGTAAAAGATAGTCTCTTCGCAGAGGGAAGCAGAGGTTGTCATGTGCTTTTAGGGTTGGATGCACAAAATCTTAATGCAAAAGAACGTCACTTTATATTGCCACTTGTGATATGAACCTTTATTATGCAGTCCGTCGCATTTATTACTTCCATATCACATGATCGTATAAAGCTTATTTTCTCCGCACTAATAAGTCATACATATTTAGAAAGCAATTTTTATTGCTTGCAACATGACAACTTACTTGAAGGATCTTACTCAATCCATAGGTAGGTATGGTGGACTCTCATGGCAAAACTGGTTTTAAGGATATTTGGAAGCACAAGTAGTATCTCTACTTGGTGCAAGAAATTTTGGCTAGCATGAGGGGGAAACGCAAGCTCAACATGTTGGGAAGATCAATGACAATATACTTTAACTGAGATGTGAGAAAACATAAACCATTACGTTGTCTTCCTTGTCCAACATCAACTCTTTAGCATATCATACTTAATGAGTGCTCACAATCATAAAAGATGTCCAAGATAGTATATTTATATGTGAAAACTTCTCTTTCCTTATTACTTCCTATTAATTGCAACGATGACCAAAACTATGTTTTGTCAACTCTCAACAACTTTTATGCCTCATACTTTTTATATGTGAAGTCATTACTATCCATAAGATCAATATGAACTCTTTTATTCTTTTTGTTCTTTCTACTTTCTCAAGATCAAAGCAAGATAGCAAAGCCCTTGACTCAACACTAATCTTTATTGTAGATAGCTCACGGACTCGATTACATAAAGAGATCACAAAGCAAAACTCAAAACTACTTGATACCAAAACTTCAATCTACTAGATCAAGATATTACTAAAAGGATCGAACTAAGAAAAACGGTAAAGATAGGAGTGTGATGGTGATACGATACCGGGGCACCTCCCCCAAGCTTGGCAGTTTCCAAGGGGAGTGCCCATACCCATGCAATTATGTCCTTGGAGGTGATGAAGGTGGTGATTGTCGGTGTCAAAACCGGCGGATCTCGGGTAGGGGGTCCCGATCTGTGTGTCAAGGCTGATGGTAACAGGAAGCAAGGGACACAGATGTTTACCCAGGTTCGGGCCCTCTCAACGAAGGTAAAACTTTACTTCCTGCTTGATTAATATTGATGATATGGGTAGTACAAGAGTAGATCTACCACGAGATCGTAGAGTCTAAACCCTAAGAGCTAGCCTATGATGGTATGATTGTAATTGTGATCGGCCTCCTAAGGACCAACCTCTCCGGTTTATATAGACACTGGAGAGGGCTAGGGTTTACCTGGAGTCGGTTACAAGGAAGGAAACATAATATCCGGATTGCCAAGCTTGCCTTCCATGCAAAGGAGAGTCCCATCCAGACACGGGCCAAAGTCTTGAGTCTTGTATCTTCACGCTTCAATAGTCCGGACGTTGTACATAGTCCGGCTGTCCAGATACCCCCTAATCCAGGACTCCCTCAGTAGCCCCTGAACCAGGCTTCAATGACGATGAGTCCAGCGCGCGGTCTTGTCTTCGGCATTGCGAGGCGGGTTCCTTCTCCAAATACTCCAAAGTACCTGTTACGACGAATAGTGTCCGACCTCCAATCAACATTGTGCTCCTCGGCTTCATTGCCTCAATAATGACCACCTCCACGTGTCGAGCGAATGCGAGGAGCCGAGGCATTTTTGCATTTGACACCCTCGATCCTCTGGGCTGACTGCCTATTTGAAGGGACAGGGATTCTTAGATCCAAACCTCACTCTCCTCCCTTGAGCTAGCATCCAGTAGAGCGCTCCGCGAAAAACCATTCCAACATGGCTAGCCATCACAGCTCTTCTGCTTGCCCTCCTCGCTCTAAGGCGGGGGATTGGGGAGAGTGTTCAGTTCCTCACAGCCGTTTGATAAACTTACAAACCCAAGGGTTTCTCCCACCGGCATTCATGGTCTCTGTTCGAGCCGGAATAGCCACTTACGACGGAGGGGAACAATCGAAGGGACCTCCAAGTCCATCTCCAGAGGAGCGCGTATGCCTCATCCCGCATCTGCTAAGGGGCGTCGGGTTTCCTATTCACCTGTTTCTTCGCGGGCTCCTGAAGTTCTACGGCCTCCAGTTGCACAATCTTACCTCTGCCTCTATTCAGCACATAGCGCGGTATGTCGCACTTTGCGAGCTGTTTTTAGGCTGCGAACCTCACTTCGGATTATGGAGGAAGCTGTTCTGCCTTGTTCCCCACACCCAGGGAGAGTCCCTATATCAAGTGGACGGGGCCGAAGTATGGTGCATTGCCGAAACCGGATACCTATCCGGCACTCCCAAGAAGGCACTAGAAGACTGGCCTTCAGAGTGGTTTTATATTGATGACGTTCCCCTTCCGGATCCAGTCCGGATAGGTCTCCCCAAGTTCAGCAACGCCCCGCAGAGAGCACACCTAAGTTGGCGTCCCCGCAGCCCTCAAGAAGAGGATACGAAGGAAATACATTTCCTAATGAGCAGGATAAAGTTGCTAGCTAAATCCGGACTGACTATAGTCGAGGTTATGGCGATATGCATAAGGCGGGGAGTGCAACCGCTTCAATATCGGGGGAAGCCCATGTGGCACTTCAACGGGGAAGAAGACGCCACTCGTTGTGGCCGTAAGGGCCCAGACTCCGTCACCGCTTTAGCAAGGATATTGTCCATTTGTACAAAGGGCAAGAGGAGGAGTTCTTCCGTATTAAAACGCGGGACGGATTCTCCATGTACAACCCTCCAGAGTGGATAAGCTGCCATTCTTTTCCTTGCTTCACTTACTTTAGCGTCCCTCTGCCAAGATTACCTGCATTGATGTTTCCGAGCAGGAACTGAGGAGGGTCGTAGAAGGAATCTTCAGCCCCTCCCCGCAGCCAGAGGACCCCGGAAGGGCCCTAGATCCGGGACTCAAAGAAGATCTGAATATTACCGTGGAGCTTGTCAACGGGGTATTTTATCAAGCGAGCTGGGATGGCGCTTTAGTGGCCATTACGACCGACTATCCCGGACTGCTCCCTGTGTCGCGTGTAAGCCGAACTAAAAACCCTATCCTTCGAAGAGGATTCCCTTCGGATTATGATTTACCCTTGAGGCATCGTGCTGTTCGCAGAGACGATGGTCGGGGCGCGGGGCCGAGCCCCTAGGGACTCGTCAACCACGGGCATACGGATCGGGCAGGCTCAAGAGGAAGGCGGTGAGGGTTGACACTCTGCTCCATAGGTAAAGTAATAACCTATCCTACGGTTATAGTATTTGAAATATGACAGCGCCCTTTGTGTCTGGCAGGAAGAGGAGCAGCCGGACTATATCCGGGGGTCCCACCAATCATGCCTCCACTAGCTAGGTTCCAGAACCGGCTTCGAGGGCGGAGGCGGACACGGGGCCAGAACCACGTACTTCTCCGACAGAGGACGCGGATATGTGTTCGGCCATGAACTCCGAGGTGGAGAGCGCCATGAATCACCAGCGCCGGAGGGCCATGCTTAGGAACAATATCTTTTCTGAAGAGGCTTTTAATGCCTTCAATTCGGCAGACGCATACGTCCGAGCCGCTCGAGGCGGGCTGGCCCAGGCAACGAACCAATACACCAAAGATATACGGGTAAGAAATTTTGACAAGTATATATAGCAGTAGCCCCTGAGACTTGAAATAGTTGGGACAATTGTTTGAAGGATCAATTTATGTACAGGTCCTCCCTGACAAGAATGAACAATTGGCTCAGGAGCTGGAGGCATGTAAGGTCCAGCTGATGCACGCGGTTGCCAAGTTAGAGGAATACCAGAAGGCCCCCTCTGGTAATATTTGTCTTAATTATGCGCCAATATACCAGTTAGTAAATGGCTGGTCTGGTTAGTCTAATAGAAAATTCTGCAGACAATCCCGGGGTGAATCCGGAGGGCGTAACGGATGATGACTCGCATCTCAAAAGACAGCTAAAGGCTGGCGAGCGCATCCTTACGCAAGTAACGCAAGAGAAGAACAAGCTACAAGATGCCAATATTCGGTTGGACGTGGAATTGAAGGACGTCCGTGCTCAACTGGCGGACTCTATGAAGGAGAACAAAAGGCTTCGATGCGGCATTTAAGGTGAGTGCTCAAACGAACTGTATGATAGTTCGACGAGGAAGTATTTTGAAAGAATTTTGCTTGCAAGAGTGTTAACAGGTCGCCCTGAAGAGGAGATGCCCTCATCTGCAAGTGATTTGCTGCAAGAACTGTCACAGTTGCACGAGCGTGCTCGGCGGGTGATGCACGGCGTTGCTCAGGCCTTGTGGCCGTCAAGCCTCCTGCCGAATGGCAAGGGGGAGCTTGCGGACCTGCTTCAAGGAGCCCGGCGGCGCTTTCGTCTGTGGAAGATATCACCATGCCAGCAAGGAGCAAGAGAAGCCTAGGCAATGGTGAAGACGCGGTACACCAAGTTGGACCCAAACCATATGGCCGAAGTAGGACCGGCAGGGCCCGATGGGCAAGAAATTCCCGTAAGTCTGGTATATGACCAGGTAGCGTTAGCCGCTAAGTATTCTCAACAGGATTGTAAGATAGATAACCTGTTAGATGGTATAGAGGAGGAATATAGTCAGTCCAAGTGACTGCGTAATTTAATGGGCATAAGTAGCCCCTAGCCGGATTAAAATCATTTGTCATGGCGGACCTTTTCGCTTTAGCCCCCGGATCCTACAGTCCGGGGTGTGTCCGAATACCTGCTCAGTTATACAAAACCGGGGTATGCGTGGAGACCAGGCGTATGGGGTCATAAGTGCTTGAATAGACAAGTACCCAACTAGTTATGTTATATTACATGGATAGTAAGAAACATCTTCCAGGGAGAATAGTTCTGTTAGGGGTTCCTTTCCCTGGGTATGCATGCTTCAATGCACATGTCCGGACTGCGCATGATGGCGCAGGATACAAGACTTCTGGGGATTTTTGTTGTAACCAACGAATACATCCTTTGTTCATCGATCGAATATTCTCTTAAGGAAATTAGCTTTCGGCTTCACCCAGTCTGAGGTACACATCCGGCTGAACCAGCAGTAACAATCACAGAGGTGCTTCCCTTATGCCCTAGAAGAATTAACGGGAACGTAGGGCATAAACACAAGAGCCAGGCAACCCAGCTTGGCCACGTCTTAAGTCATATCGATGCATATAATGGTGAAGAAAAGGCGCATATGGAAAAAGAACGCATATGTGATGGGCAAAAAGCCATTTGAAGTAATTATGTTTAGCTTCCGAATAGGAAGCCCCCAGGTATTTCTTACACACAGTGCGGCCGGAGTAATCCGGGAGTCCGCATTATAAAGTACTTTGTGTGAAGAGAGAAAGAGAAAAAAGAAAAGGGGGGTCAAGAAAGGAAAAGTGGGGTGGAGCGTAAGTAAAAAAAGGGGGGAGTAAGGAGACGAACATTGAGTTCGGCGTTAGGCGTACATTCTCCGGAGTCTGGCCGCGTTCCATGGGTTCGGCTCGAGTCTGTTATCCGATGCATTACGTAAGCGGTACGCTCCTCTGGTGAGAACTTTGTCAATGACGAAGGGACCTTCCCACTTGGGTTTGAGTTTTTCCTTCTTCTTCTCCGGTAGGCGTAGAACAAGCTCGCCAATATTGTAAGTTTTGGCCCGCACTTCTCTGCTTTGATATCGTCGAGCCTGCTGCTGATAGAATGCGGAACGGGCTTTTGCGACATCGCGCTCCTCCTCCAGGGCATCCAAGTTATCCTGCCGATCTAACTCGGCTTCCTTCTCTTCGTACATGCGTACGCGTGGTGAATCATGTATTATGTCGCAGGGTAGTACTGCTTCCGCACCGTACACCATAAAGAATGGTATATATCCGGTGGTGCGATTTGGTGTGGTCCGCAGCCCCCAGGGTACGGAGTCGATCTCCTCCACCCAGTGCGTATCCGATTCTGTTAAAGATCGCACTAGTCTGGGTTTTATGCCGCTCATGATGAGACCATTTGCCCATTTGACCTGGCCGTTTGTTTGGGGGTGGTAGAAGGAAGTGTAGTCGAGCTTAATGCCCATTTTGCCGCACCAAGTTTTCACCTCATCGGTTGTGAAATTTGAGCCATTATCAGTGATGATGCTATGGGGGGCACCGTATAGGTGTACGACCCTGGATATGAAGTCTATTACTGGTCCAAATTCGGCCATTTTTACTGGTTTGGCTTCTATCCATTTGGTGAACTTGTCCACCATGACCAATAAGTATTTTTCTTGTGGCTTCCCCCTTTAAGCGGTCCAACCATATCCAGCCCCCAGACCGCGAAGGGCCAAGTTATGGGGATTGTTTGGAGAGCGGTAGCGGGCATATGACTATGATTGGCGAAGAGCTGGCAACCGACGCAATGTTGTACAAGGACTGTTGTGTCTGCTCGGGCCGTCGGGCAATAGAAGCCTGTACGGAAGGCTTTGTTGACTAGTGCTCGGGCCGCAGCGTGGTGTCCGCCCAGTCTGGCGTGGATTTCAGCCAAGAGTTGCCGCCCTTCCTCTTCGGAGATGCACCTTTGGAGCACTCCAGTCGCGCTTTTCTTGTAGAGTTCCCCTTCATGGACTTTGTAAGCTTTAGAATGCTGGACTATGCAGCGTGCTTCATTTTGGTCTTCGGGGATCTCTTGCCTATTTAGGTAGGCCAAGAAAGGCTCGGTCTACGGGGCAATTACAGCCATGATTTCGTGGGCCGAAGATGTTGTTTCGGTGGTAGAGCCTCCGATTGTGTCTGATGATTCGGAATCTGGGGGTGTGTTCGGATCCATGCTGGTATTGCCGAACTCCCCTTCCCATACCACGGATGACTTGAACAGCCTTTCCAGGAATATGTTAGGTGGGACAGGGTCGCGTTTGGCGCTGATGCGGGCGAGGATGTCCGCCGCTTGATTGTTTTCTCGAGCCACATGGTGGAATTCGAGCCCCTTGAACCGAGCTGACATTTTGAGGACGGCATTACGGTAGGCCGCCATTTTCGGATCCTTGGCATCAAAGTCTCTGTTTATTAGTGATATTGCGAGATTTGAATCCCCGCGCACTTCTAGGCTTTGGATGCCCATAGAGACTGTCATCCGAAGACCGTGCAACAGCGCCTCGTATTCGGCTGCGTTGTTGGAGTCTGTATATAATATTTGAAGGACGTACTGGACCGTGTCTCTGGTGGGAGACGTCAGGACTACCCCTGCTCCCAGTCCGGCCAGCATTTTGGAGCCGTCGAAGTGCATGATCCAGTTGGAGTACGCGCCGTACTCTTTAGAGAGTTCGGCTTCTGTCCATTCGGCGACAAAGTCGGCCAGTACTTGCGACTTAATGGCTCACCGTGGTTTGTATATTATGTCGAACGGAAGGAGCTATTTGTATATTATGTCGAACGGAAGGAGCTCGATAGCCCATTTAGCAATCCGGCCCATAGCGTTGCGGTTATTAATTATGTGATTGAGTGGTACTTCGGAGGCGACGGTAATCGAACACTCTTGAAAGTAGTGTCTTAGCTTCCGAGATGCCATGAAGACCGTGTATGCTATTTTTTGATAGTGTGGGTATCAGGATTTGCATGGGGTGAGGACCGTGGATACGTAATAAACCGGCTTTTGAAGCGCGAATATGTATCCGTCCACCTCTCGTTCGACGACAAGCACTGCGCTTACCACTTGATGTGTTGCAGCTATGTATAGTAGCATAGGTTCGCCGATGTTCGGCGCTGTTAGGACTAGATTACTGGCCAATAAGGTCTTTATCTCATCGAGTCCGGCCGCGACTGCATCCGTCCATACGAAGTGTTCGGTGCGCCGAAGGAGGCGGTAAAGAGGCAATGCATTTTCTCCTAGCCTGGATATAAAGCGGCTCAAAGCGGCCACGCATCTAGCTAGCTTCTAGATGTGCTTGAGGTCTGTTGGTATAGCCAACTGCCACAGAGCTCGGATTTTTGCCGGATTCGCTTCTATTCCTCTATTGGAAACAATGAAGCCCAGCAGCTTCCCCGAGGGGACACCGAAAACGCATTTTTCCGGATTCAACTTGATGTCGTATGTCTGGAGGTTATTGAATGTAAGCCTCAAGTCATCTATTAGGGTTTCGACGTGTCTCTTTTTATGACCACGTCATCCACATATGCCTCCACTGTTTTGCCGATTTGTTTTTCCAGGCATGTTTGAATCATGCGTTGATAGGTTGCGGCGGCATTCTTAAGCCTGAAAGGCATAGTGTTGAAGCAAAATGTAGTGACCCGACCCGAATGGGTCAAGTCTCTGTGCTTAAGTGTCATCACTGGATTGGTATGCTGACACACACAGTATTCGAGGATTTATAACAGAGGTAAATCACATGTATAAAATAACGTAAATACTATTACCTCAATCCAAAAATAGCGGAAGTAACAAGGTTGTGGATTCCCATCAACACCAACGGCAAAGTTGAGTGTAGAAATCGTAACCCTAACGTATCACTTACTCGCCGTAAGAACTCCTACAACATGAGACGTTGCAGCCACAAAGGGTCAGTACATTGAATGTACTGGCAAATTCACACCATAGAGCATTGATGAATAAAGGCTATCACTACATGCATATTTGGCTGGTGGAGGCTCTATGGTTATAATGTTTTTGCGAAAAGACAATTTTTCCCTACTGCAAAGAAATAAATTTTATTTAACTATCATGGTGGTTGTTAAACATTGAGAATGGTTGACAGCATTCTCAATCCCAATTAAGTAACATCATCATTAAAAAAAACCCAACAATATTAATTATAGTAACATGATGAGATTCACATGATAATCCAAGTACTAGATACTCAAGATGTCCATAACCGGGGACACGGCTAATCATGATTAGTTTATACACTCTGCAGAGGTTTGCGCACTTTTCCCCACACAACTCGATCTCCTCCGTTGGTTTTCTCGCACTACATGGTGTTTGAGAAACGGATGACCTAGACATAGTCTTTCAGAAGCGCTAGCACCTTACGATGGGTAGACCTATACATCTACTTTCCCCTACATCTGCTAGTCTACCACTGTAAGAGTTCGCACGACTTAGTCAACTATGCTAGAGCCCATAATAGCATGTGGCTGCACACGGAAGTTTCTAGCATGACTAATCTTATGATCCCTTTGAGCCTGGGTGGCGGTCCAAAACAAACAGGCAATCCTGGAATACGCAAGTGCCTCAATCCACCCAGATGTGTATTAAAGTTGCCACCTTAAATAAACCATTAATTGACAATCTCACATCTGTCATGGAAATTCACTCAGCCAATCCACGTCTACTAGCATAGCATGGCATAACAGGCAAACGTAGAAGTAACTCCCAAGGGTTTGACAATAAAACTGGTGATAGGTACTACCTCATCTACTTCCCAAAACCCACATATTAATCAGATCATAATCATGCAATTGTTTGATGATTGATCTAATGCATAAAAAAACTGGGCAGTAAAGGGTATGATCAAAGTGTGAACTTGCCTGTATTGTTGATGAAGATGATTCGCACTCAAAACTCTTGATAGATCTACTCGTCACACTCTGGTCAATCTATCGTAAGCAACCAATAGTAACCACACATAAGCAATCGCTCAAAAGATCGGGAAGAACGAAAAACAATTCGGAAAACATCAAAATCAATCAAATAACTCTTGCAACATAAAACAATTTCTAACAGTACCAAAATTAAGTGAATTTGGACTTACAAGAAAGTTTAGGTCAAGAGCTTCGAGTTGCAAAAAGAATCACTCAAATCGGAGTTATAAAACTCGAGTTATGAACAAAAGAAGTTCAAATACTAAACTGCTTGAAATTCAAATTTTAAACTCACAAAAACATGTTTAAGTTGTTTTACTGGATAGAGGGGATCATAACAAAGAAGTGGACGTTCGTTTCGTCTAATTCCGATTATCGAGCAAAAAGTTATGGTCGTTTGAAAACTAGGGGCTAATTTGTAAATAGATATATTCACAGATAGGTCCCTGACGTAAAATAAACAGAAAAATAAAAGACTAAATAATGAACGTTCGTTTCCAATCGGTAACGAACGAAAATTGTTCACTGAAACTAACTAAACGGAAAGCGTTCGCTAAATAACAGAAACGAAACGGTTTATATAAGAAAAACCGATCTAGAGGATAAACCGATTAATAAAATTAAAACCGGGCGATTTTATCGGCTTTACCGGCTCGGGGCGGATAAACCAGCGGTGGCGGTTTGCGACGGGCGGCGGAGCGGATCCGGCCGGCGGCGAACTCCGGCGTGGGCGTCGGGGCTGGCGATGGGGTCCGGCGAGGTGCGGCAACGTCTGCGGTGGCGCGGTGGAGTGCGGCAGCGACGATGCTGACGGAGTGCGGCGGTGCGGGCAGCAGCAACAGTGAAACTCGGCGGCGGCGGCGACGGTTGGTGAGTGCGGCGGCGAGATGTGCGGCGAGGGGAGAGGAGAGAGAGAGACGGGGCCCAAGGCTCCGGATTATATAGATGGGAGGGGCGGCGCGAAGCTTGGAGGAGGGGGCAGCGCAAGGCGGCGGCGGGGCGCGGCGGCGGCGGTCGCCGTGCGGGAGGCGGAGACGATGCGGCTGGGCTGGGCCTGGCTGGCTATAACTGGGCCGGCCAGTCGGAGGAAGTTTTTTTTGAAAACAAAGAGATAAAGAAATAAACAAAACAAAATAAATATAATATAGGGATATTATATATCAAAATTTTCGGAAAAAGATTTCCTGCAAGATGAACATTATTCTAGCTTCAAATAAAATCCTCAGAATTTTAAATAAAGCAAAGAGTGCTTTTGCTACAATAAAACCTCATAAAAATCATTTTAAAAATACCAAAATGACTTCAACTTTATTTCTCTCCATTTTTCCACTGTAGGGAATCATTTTACCCTAATTTCCATATATTTTTTTGGAGAAAAATAATTTGAATAAAATCCAATAACTCCAAACTGAAAATGATTTCCAAAAGGACTTTAAATTTGATCCTTTTAAACTCCCAACTCATATTTCATATGTTTTGAAGAAGTCATTTTATCTTCTCTCTTGAAAATCATTGAGTTGCATGAAGTTTATGAATTGGAAATATTTCCGAATGAAATTCAAATCTTTTCAAAACCCTTTTTAATTTAATTAAATGGAAGAAGTCATGTCATCTTCTCTCTAGGGTTTTATGATGAAAGGAATTTGAATTCACGGAGATTACAAATGCAAAATGAAAGTTTGGGAAAGTCCTTTTATTCCCTCTCATTTAACTTTCAAGAAGTTTCGAATTTCACTCAATTTCAATCAATCAAAACTATCTATTTATATAACATTCCAAAATTTAGAATTTTGGGATGTTACACAAAAAGGGCCATATGGCATTATGAAAGCTGTTGCAGCTTGGTCAGACTCTGTCATCTTTATTTGATGGTAGCCAGAGTATGCGTCGAGAAAACACAGCGAGTCGTGTCCAGTTGTGGCATCGATAATCTGATCGATGCGAGGGAGGGGAAAGGGATCCTTGGGGCAAGCCTTGTTGAGGTCTTTGAAGTCGACGCATAGGCGCCAGGATTTGTCATTTTTTGGTACCATTACCAAATTTGCCAGCCAATTTGGATGTTTAATATCTCTGATGAATCCGGCCTCAAGTAGCTTGGCTAGCTCTTCCCCATGGCTTGCCGTTTGGGTTCTAAAAACCGTCTTAGAGTCTGTTTGACCGGTTTGTATCCCTTTAGTATATTGAGGCTGTGTTCGGCTAACCGGCGTGGGATGCCCGGCATGTCTGAAGGGTGCCAGGCGAAAATGTCCCAATTCTTGTGTAAGAAATCTCGCAGTGCAGCGTCCATCGCGGGGCTCAACTGTGTCCCAATGGATGCTGTCTTCGCGGGGTCCGTTGGGTGGACTTGGAATTTTACTATCTAATCTGCAAGTTTAAATGAGGTGGACTTGGGTCGCTTGTCGAGTATCACGTCGTCCCTGTCCATGGTGGCCCGTAGTGTTGTTAACTCTTCGGCTGCTAGGGCTTCAGATAATGCTCCAGGGCTAGCGTTGTGGTTTTGTTTTCGGCACGAAGTGCGACGTCCGGATCACTTGCTAGAGTGATGATTCTGTTGGGCCCAGGCATTTTAAGCTTCATGTACCCGTAATGGGGTACAGCTTGAAAGCTTGTAAATGCGTCCCGCCCTAGAAGGGTGTGGTATTCGCTGCTAAAGGGAGCCACTTGGAACGTGATTTCTTCGGACCTATAATTCTCCGGGGTGCCGAATACCACATCGAGTGTGATTTTCCCGCACACCACGCTTCCTGAGTAAGGATAATTCCCCTGAAGGTGGTGCCGCTTTGCTCAATGCGGCCTTTATCGATTTCCATCTTGTTGAGCGTTTCCTCATAGATCAAGTTCAATCCGCTTCCGCCATCCATGAGTACTTTGGTCAACCGAAAGCCGTCCATGATTGGGCTAAGGACCAGAGCGGCCGGTGCCCGGACAGTCTGGAATCGAGGTTCATCACTGGCATTGAAAGTTATAGCAGTGTCATTCCAGGGGTTTATCTTTGCCACATGGCAAATTTCCGCAGAGCTTCGATAAGCTCGCTTGCGCCTGTTGTTCGAGGAAAAAGTCTCGAAGACTTTTAGTACCATATTGTGTTCGCTGGCAGGATGTTGTTCCACTTTATGACCTACAAGAAGATCCTTGCCACCTGCCGGAGTATCCAACATGCCCTAAGGCTATGAGTTGGTATTGTATCCGTAGTACTGTGGAGCTTACATGGCCCGTCGAGCCATTCTTCCAATACGGATCCCCGCCCTGGGGTGGGTCTTGGTTTCTTGGGGATTGGGTTGGATGACTTACGAGAGTTTGTCCGTTTAGTTCGGACAAAGGTCTTGGTGAGAGCAGTACTATCCCAAAATTCTGATTGGGTTTTCCACGCGCTCTCAATCACACAGTACTTCCGTACTATGATTGCCAAGTCCGCGAAGCGTACTATGTCGCGGCGGCTTATAGCATTGAGGAGTCCTTCGTCCGTGCAGTTTTTGCAGAAGAGTGAGACCATGTTCTCCTCGCGGCAGTCCTTGACCTTGTTAAGCGCAAGAATGAATCTGGCCCAGTAGTAATGTACGGTTTCCTGGGGCTCTTGCCTGATGCGGGAGAGACAGTTTAAGTCTAGGTAGGTGTTGTTAGCAGAATCCAGATTTTGATCCGATCTAACACCCAAGGGTGCGGGTAGTTCCGAGCTTAACAGGTCAGAATTCGGAGTGCTGCCCAATTTCTTCGGCCCAATGCCTGATTCTAAGTCCGGGACCTGGGTCATGTTTTCCTTTGAGCAGGTCTTTGGCTCAAGGAGTTCGATGATCCGAACATAATTCGTCCTCAAAGTTGAGGGACAATCTGCGTGTGGTTCCTCCACTATCGCTATCTCATGGGTGGCCAGCGAGAACCTAATGTCCCTTCGGTCGGGTTTAATCCCAATCCAGTCATAGTTCATAGCGACTCACAGAGCGGCGATGCGATCCAAAAGTTCATTAAGGGAGGAGAGCTCCATTGGATCCATCTGTTCGGCAAGTTCTGAACTGACGCGAAGGTTATGATTGATGACCCGAGAGGCCACCGTCGACGCTACCGCCGATGGGGCGGCCATGATAAAGCCGCCGAGTTGGAGGGTCTGGCCTACAGCCAGAGTTCCCTCCGAGGTAATGTCGTCCTTGATGATGAGACGAGCCATCGAGCCTTGCGGCGACGTCACAGAGGAACTCTCAATGAAAGCACCAATGTCGGTGTCAAAACCGGCGGATCTCGGGTAGGGGGTCCCGATCTATGCATCAAGGCTGATGGTAACAGGAAGCAAGGGACACAGATGTTTACCCAGGTTCGGGCCCTCTCAACGGAGGTAAAACCCTACTTCCTGCTTGATTAATATTGATGATATGGGTAGTACAAGAGTAGATCTACAACGAGATCATAGAGGCTAAACCCTAAGAGCTAGCCTATGATGGTATGATTGTAATTGTGATCGGCCTCCTAAGGACCAACCTCTCCGATTTATATAGACACCGGAGAGGGCTAGGGTTTACATGGAGTCGGTTACAAGCAAGGAAACATAATATTCGGATCGCCAAGCTTGCCTTCCACGCAAAGGAGAGTCCCATCCGGACATGGGCCGAAGTCTTGAGTCTTGTATCTTCACGCTTCAATAGTCCAGACGTTGTACATAGTCCAGCTGTCCGGATACCCCCTAATCCAGGACTCCCTCAGTGATGATGTAGACGTCTTCCTCAATTTACGCTTGAGGATAGTATTTTGCTCCTTTAGATCATCGATCTCCTGCTCAAGGCTTAATATTCTTTTGCATAGTTCCTATTTGTTTTCCTGCAAGAGACAAAAAGGGATAAACTCGATCTTTGGCTTCTTTGCTCTATCAGGGAGGCTTGATTTTTTAAACTCCACATGCATGTCCCCAGGTTGAGGTAATGGGGCTTCGTCTTCGTCTGAACTCGTCTCCTCCTTTCCCTTAGGCTCATAGTCTTCCTCTTCCTCAGTGGTCCAGCCACCATGCTCCAAGTCCCCGTAGACCTTAGGGTCTACAAGGTAATCAGCCACAAAGCTTCCCCCTTCTGAATCCTGAGACGACATATTGCTCTAAATCTGTAATAGAAAACAGCTCGAAACAAAAACAGAGGAGTTTTGCATGATACAGTGGTCAAAACATTCGGGAGATTATATAATGAATTTTTACCAACCAAAATACGTAATGTGCAAGAAAACGGAGTCCGGGAGGCACACGAGGTACCCACGAGACAGGGGGCGCACCCAGTAAGGGTGAGCATGCCCTCCACATACCTATTCCTTTTCGGAGTCTGAAACGTTCCACATACCTATTCCTTTTCGGAGTCTGAAACGTTCTTGAAAGTGTCCCTTATGTATTCCTCCGGGGTTACAATCTCAATAATATTAGTTTCAACATTGATAGGCTTACCTGAGATATAATGTTTGATTCTTTGACCGTTCACCACCCTCGGACTTGTGCCTTCGAAGTTGTTGATTTTTATGGCACCAGAATGATAGACCTCCTCGATAACGTAAGGACCTTCCCATTTAGAGAGAAGTTTTCCTGCAAAAAATCTTAAACTCATGCTTTTGTATCCTTTGTCATGCCATCGTTTAACTTTTTCTTTGAACAGCTTGGCATTCTCATAGGCTTGAGTTCTCCATTCATCAAGTGAGCTAATATCAAATAACCTCTTCTCACCGGCAAGTTTGAAGTCATAGTTGAGCTCTTTAATAGCCCGGTATGCTTTATGTTCAAGTTCAAGAGGTAAGTGACATGCTTTTCCATAAACCATCTTATACGGAGACATACCCATAGGATTTTTATATGAAGTTCTATAGGCCCATAATGCATCATCAAGTTTCTTGGACCAATTCTTTCTAGATCTATTCACAATATTTTGCAAAATTAATTTGAGCTCTCTATTGCTCAACTCTACTTGACCACTAGACAGCGGGTGATAAGGAGATGCAATTCTATGGTTAACATCGTACTTAGCAAGCATCTTACGGAAAGCACCATGAATAAAATGTGAACCACCATCAGTCATAAAATATCTAGGGACTACAAACCTCGGAAAAATAACTTCTTTAAGCATCTTAATAGAGGTGTTATGATCAGCACTACAAGTTGGAATAGCTTCTACCAACTTAGTAACATAATCAACAGCAACTAAAATATGTGTGTAACCATTAGAGGCAGGGAAAGGTACCATATAATCAAAGCCCCAAACATCAAATGGTTCAATAACAAGAGAATAACTCATAGGCATTTCTTGATGTCTACTAATATTACCAATTCTTTGACATTCATCTCAAGACAAGACAAACTTACGAGCATCTTTGAAGAGAGTAGGCCAATAAAAACCGGATTGCAATACCTTATGTGTAGTTCTATCTCCAGTGTGGTGTCCTCCATACGATTCAGAGTGACACTTGCGTAGGATTTGTTCCTGTTCATGCTCAGGTACACAACGTCTAATAACACCATCTACTCGTTCTTTATAATCATAAAAGAACTTTTTCTTTTGCTGGTATGTGAAACTAGGTGGTATAAATTTAGCAACAATGTACTTAGCATAATCAGCATACCATGGAGCAGTACGAGAAGCATTAATTACCGCTAATTGTTCATCAGGAAAGCTATCATCAATAGGTAGTGGGTCATCAAGAACATTCTCTAACCTAGACAGGTTGTCTACAACGGGGTTCTCAACTCCCTTTCTATCAATAATATGCAAATCAAATTCTTGGAGAAAGATAACCCATCTAATGAGTCTAGGCTTAGCATCCTTCTTTTCCATAAGATATTTAATAGCAGCATGATTAGTGTGAATAGTAACTTTGGAATCAACAATATAAGGTCTAAACTTATCACATGTAAATACGACTGCTAAGAACTCTTTTTCAGTAGTAGCATAATTTCTTTGGGCAGTATCAAGAGTTTTACTAGCATACTGGATAACATTCAATTTCTTATCAACTCTTTGCCCTAGAACAGCACCTACAGCATAATCACTAGCATCACACATAATTTCAAAAGGTAGATTCCAATTAGGTGGCTGAACAATAGGTGTAGTGATCAAAGTTGTCTTAAGTATTTCAAATGCTTCTACACAATCATCATCAAAGACAAAAGGAATATCTTTTTGCAATAAATTAGTCAGAGGCCTAGAGATTTTAGGGAAGTCCTTAATGAACCTCCTATAAAAACCGGCATGACCAAGGAAACTTCTTATACCTTTTATGTCCTTGGGACATGGCATCTTTTCAATAGCATCAACTTTAGCTTTATCAACTTCAATGCCTCTCTCGGAAATCTTATGCCCCAAGACAATGCCTTCATTAACCATAAAGTGGCACTTTTCCCAGTTCAAGACAAGACTAGTGTCTTCACATCTCTGCAAAACTCGATCAAGGTTGCTCAAGCAATCATCAAAAGAGGATCCATAAACGGAGAAATCATCCATGAATACCTCACAAATCTTTTCACAAAAGTCAAAGAATATAGCCATCATGCATCTTTGAAAGGTAGCAGGTGCATTGCATAAACCAAAAGGCATACATCTATAAGCAAAAGTACCGAAAGGGCAAGTAAAAGTAGTTTTTGATTGATCCTCCACTGACACAGGTATTTGAGAGAAACCAGAATAATCATCTAGAAAGCAGAAATGTGTATGTCTGGATAGTCTTTCTAGCATTTGATCAATAAAAGGTAAAGGGTAATGATCTTTCTTAGTAGCTTTATGTATTTTACGGAAATCAGTTACCATCCTATAACATGTGATAATCCTTTGTGGGATTAATTCATCTTTATCATTAGGAACAACAGTAATACCTCCTTTCTTAGGAACGCAATGGACAAGACTTACCCATTCACTATCACCAACGGGATAAATTATACTTGCCTCAAGGAGCTTTAGTATCTCCTTTCTTACCACTTCCTTCATCTTAGGATTTAACCATCGTTGAGGATCTCTAACTGGTTTGGCATCTTTCTCCACTTTTATTTTGTGTTGGCATAGAGTGGGACTAATGCCCTTAAGATCATCCAGAGTATATCCAATAGTAGCACGGTGCTTCTTCAGAGTTTTCAATAATCTTTCTTCTTCTTGCTCTGAAAGGTTAGCACTAATGATAATAGGATATATTTTCTTTTGATCAAGATAAGCATACTTAAGATTATCAGGTAATGGTTTGAGCTCAAACACGGGATCACCCTTGGGTGGAGGGGGATCCCCTCAGATTTCAACTGGTAGGTTGTGTTTCAGAATAGGACCCTGTTGAAGGAACACTTCATCTATTTCCCTTCTGTCCTTCATAAACATATCATTTTCATGGTCTAGCAAATATTGTTCTCACTGATCAATAGGAGGCACGGCAATAGAAGCAAGACCAATAATCTCATCCTTACTAGGTGATACTTTATCACGGGGTTGTGTACGAAACTTAGCAAAATTAAACTCATGAGACATATCCCCTAAGCCAATTGTAACAATATCCTTTTCACAATCAATCCTAGCATTAACAGTATTCAAGAAGGGTCTACCAAATATAATGGGACAAAAGTCATCTTGTGGGGAACCAAGAACAAGAAAATCAACAGGATATTTAACTTTCCCACACAAGACTTCAACATCTCAAACAATCCCAACTGGTGAAATAGTATCTCTATTGGCAAGCTTAATAGTAACATCAATACCTTCCAATTCAGCGGGTGTGATATCATGCATAATTTCTTCATATAAGGAATGAGGTATTGCATTAGCACTATTACCCATATCACATAAGCCATGATGACAATGATCTCCTATTTTAATAGAAATAACAGGCATGCCTACAACAGGTCTATGTATCTTAGCATCTAGCCTAGCAATATTAGCAGTTTCACCACAGAAAGAAATAACATGCCCATCTAAATTATCATCCAAGAGATCTTTAACCATAGCAATACTAGGTTCAACTTTAGTTTTCTCAGGGGGTGCATAAGTTCTAGTATTACTCTTACGAACAACAGTTGAAGTTTTAGCATGATCCTTTATCCTAACAGGACAAGGTGGTTTCTCAACATAAGTAGTAGGAACAATAGGATCATTATAACTGATAGTCTTTTCTTCAACTGTAATAGGTGCAACTACTTTTACTTCAATGGGAGAATTATATTTAAACCACTTCTCCATAGGGAGATCAACGTCAGTAGCAAAAGATTCACAAAAAGCAGCTACTATCTCAGAGTCAAGTCCATACTTAGCACTAAATCCACGAAAAGCATCGGTATCCATAAAAGATTTAACACAATCAAACTAGGTGCTATACCTGACTCCTTACCATCGTCGGAACCCCAATCTTCAGAGTTGCATTTAATTCTTTCCAATAAATCCCACTTGAATTCAGTAGTCTTCAGCATATAAGAACCAGCACAGGAAGTATCGAGCATGGTGTGATCATTGAGAGAAAGCCGAGCATAAATTTTTTGAATAATCATATCTCTTGAGAGCTCATGATTGGGGCACGAATATAACATTGACTTAAGCCTCCCCCAAGCTTGAGCGATGCTTTCTCCTTCGCGAGGCCAGAAATTATATATGTAATTACGATCACGATGAACAAGATGCATAGGATAGAACTTCTGGTGAAATTCCAACTTCAATCGTTTATAATTCCAAGACCCCGTATCATCACATAGCCTATACCATGTCAATGCATATCCCTTCAAAGATAAAGGGAAGACCTTCCTTTTGACAACATCATCGGGAATACCTGCAAGCTTAAATAATCCACAAACTTCATCCACAAAGATAAGGTGTAAATCGGGATGCAATGTTCCATCTCCTGCAGAGGGATTAGCTAGCAGTTTCTCTATCATACCCGAAGGAATCTCAACGTAAATAATTTTAGTAGGTTCAGTAGGTTGAGGAGCAACTCTTTGCTCTACTGGTCGGGGCGAAGATACCCCGAACAAGCCCCTCAAAGAATTAGTTTCCATAGTAACAAGTGACAGAAAATTCAGCACACTATATAAATGTTTCCTTACCAAGTTCCACTCACCAAAGGCGCTTGACTCCCCGGCAATGGTGCCAGAAAAGAGTCTTGATGACCCACAAGTATAGGGGATCTATCATAGTCCTTTTGATAAGTAAGAGTGTCGATCCCAACGAGGAGCAGAAGGAAATGACAACCGGTTTTCAGTAAGGTATTCTCTGCAAGCACTGAAATTGTAGGTAATAGATAGTTTTGTGATAAGATAAGTTGTAACGGGTAACAAGAAATGAAAGTAAATAAAGTGCAGTGTAACATCCCAAATTTTCAATTTGGAATGTTATACATAGATCATTATTGCATATCTTATTTTATTGCAGTTTGCCTTGATCCTAGAAATTCTGCGCAACTCAAGGACCCACGGAGAGAGTTGGGGATTTCATTATTTTCATATTTGAGTTTTCTCAAATTTTGAAAATAGGATCATTTGATTTTATTTATTTTACCTTCAATTATTTCAATTATAAAAATATGAGAGAGAGAATAAAATGACTTTCCAAAAATAAAGAAATAATGAGGATTTAATAAAAAAATCAAATAAGATTTTATTTTGGTGTTTTTGCTATTTTATTTGAATTTAGGAAAAAATGCACGATTTTCAAAAATGCATTTAGGACCAAAAAAATGTTCATCTTGTTCTGAATATTTTATTTGGACGATGAAAATTTATTTTGGTATTCTTAGATTTTTATTTATTTTTCTAGATTTTTTTTTCAGTTCGGCGTAATTTTAAAAAAAAACTCCCCGTGCCCGACTAGGCCGAAGCCCAGCCGAGCCAGGCCGGCCCGCCCGCGCCGCCGCCTTCCCCGCGCCGCCGCTGCAGAGTCCGGCTCAGACTCCGCCTCCCGCCGCTGCCGCTTGCCCC
>NC_041383.1:205967259-205975366 GCF_002162155.2 Triticum dicoccoides
CCGCTGTTGCCTGCAGCCGCCGCCGCCGCACCACCCCACCCCGTCGACGGAGCCCCGCCGCCCCTCGCCAGCCCCGTCGGAGCCGCCCCGCCCCGCCGAAGGTACCGCCCGAACCGCTGCCGACGCTGTTTTTTTTTGACGGGCGTTCGCTCGTTCGTTCATTTTAACGGACGTATCCGTCGTTTAGATCCAGATAACGAATGTTCGTTCGTTAATTTGTTCGTTGTTTTTTCTTTTCTCGGATTTATTCCGCGATTTTTCTGATCGCGATTTTTGATCCGATTTTCGTTTTAGTTTATCTTTTCGCTCGTTTATCGGAATCAGGCGATTCAAGCGCCTAGAGTTTCGTCTCGAAACCCTCTTTCCGAATAATCCACTCAAACTAGTTTTTGCTTCTTTAAAATTTTACTTAAGTCCAGATTAGTAAACGAAGCTTGTTTCTTTCGCCATTTGAGTTTTGTTTCTTCATTTGATTTGATTCTTTTTGCAAACCGGAGTTCTTAAGTTGAACTTTCTGGTTAGATCTCTTATTTGAGTTTTTCCCGTGCATTAGTTGAGTGCTCATTGTATGCTTGTATGCTTGCTTGTTTGCGATAGAGTACCCGGATTGCGCCGCTTGCTACTTCGAATCCCTAGGTTTCGCGGATCATCAGCAAGGCAAGTAACACTTTGATCATACCTCTTTATTACCCAGTTTTTATTGCATTAGTTCAATCCTCAAACAATTGCATGATTCGGATCTAATTAAATTGTGGGTTTTGGGAAGTAGATGAGGTAGTACCTATTACCTGTTTTATATCAAACCCTTGGGAGTTACTTTCTACGTTTACTTATTCATGCCATGCTATGCTAGTAGACGTGGATTGGATGAGTGTATCCATGACAGATGTGAGATTGTTAATTAATGGCTTATTTAAGGTGGCAACTTTAATACACATCTGGGTGGATTGAGGTACCTGGGTATTCCAGGATTGCCTGTTTGTTTTTGGACCGCCACCCAGGCTCAAAGGGATCATAAGATTATTCATGCTAGAAACTTCCGTGTGCAGCCACATGCTATTATGGGCCCTAGCATAGTTGACTAAGTCGTGCGAACTCTTACAGTGGTAGACTAGTAGATGTATGGGAAAGTAGCTGTACAGGTCTACCCATCGTAAGGTGCTAGCACTTCTGAAAGACTATGTCTCGGTCATCCGTTTCTCAAACACCATGTAGTGCGAGAAAACCAACGGAGGAGATCGAGTCATGTGGGGAAAAGTGCGCAACCTCTGCAGGGTGTATAAACTAATCATGGTTAGCCGTGTCCCCGGTTATGGACATCTTGAGTATCTAGTACTTGGATTATCATGTGAATCTCATCATGTTACTTTAATTAATATTGTTGGGTTTGTTTAATGATGATGTTACTTAATTGGGATTGATAATGCTGTCAACCATTCTCAATGTTTAACAACCACCATTATAGTTAAATAAATTTATTCCTTTGTAGTAGGAAAAAAACTGGCTTTATGCAAAAACTGTAACCATAGAGCTTTCCACCAAGCCATATATGCATGTAGTATAGCTTTACTCTTTCATTACTCTCTATGTGTTACTTTGCCAGCCTATTCCATGTGCTGACCCGTTTTCGGGCTGCAACGTTCATGTTGCAGACTTTTCAGACGACGAGTAAGATGCTTTAGGATTGTGGTTCTATACTCAGTGATGCCGTTGGAGTTGATGGACTCGCTTATCTTCCAAGCCTTTCGTTGTTATCAGTATTAGATGGCCTTAAGCCATATTTATTGTAATAAGTTCTCTTTGGAGACATTCGATGTAATAAGTGTGTGATTGCTACTCTGTTATAAATCCTTCAAGTACTGTGCATGTCAGCATTACTGATCCAGGGATGACACTGATGCACAGACATCAGACTGTTTGAGGTCTGGTCGCTACAAGATGGTATCAGAGCACACGCTGACTGTAGGACACGACCACTAAGCAAAATCCATAGATCACTACTCTCTCTTCTCATTTCTAACTCCTCATCTTTTCTATTCTTCTAGGATGGCGGATGCAAGGAACAAGTTCATGCAACCGGATGAAGATACACCCTTTGGACGACACCTGAAGGAAGTTACCAAGTACCTGAAGATTGGAGTACCAAGCTTCACCGGAACCTACAACGCCACTCTTCCTGAAGAGGAGCGCTGGATGATTCAAGTTCAAGTTCCAGGAAGGACGTTCATGCTAGTCACTGAGCCCATAGAGTTTTCCTTTGATGCACCAACCTGGAGTTTAGGAAAGAGCATGGCAGCTCACATAACCATGGGACGTATTGGAGAAGTTTACCATAAGGAGCTTAAGGATACTACCTAAAAGATTTGTGGGCGCCGAGATGAGCAATGGGAGATGATCAACACCAGGAAAGACAGATCAATTGCAGCTTTCATCCAGGAGTTAAACCAACACATTCGACGCCAGGAGAACCAGATGTGTGCAGGCACGATGGATCTGAAGAAGGTCATGACCAAGATCACGGAACTAGAGGAAGAACTCAAGTCTACACGCGATGGATATGAGGAGGAAATAGCAATGCTAGTAGAGAAGAATGATGATCTGAAGAAGAAGCTAAGAGTGTTCATGGGATTTCCAACAACTAGAGAAGACGAAGATTGCACTTGCCCTGAGAACTACATCATCATCGACGACATTGACTCAGACCCATATGATAGTGACGATGACTATGTTGATGAAGCCGGAGCAGATATCATGGAGTCTTCATCGGAGCAGTTTTTCTAGTAGACCACCATAAAAGTAGTAGAATTTCCCACCATGTATCTAGTATAGTTCGAGCACTTTTGTAACGATAGATAGACCGTTGTATGCCCTTGCCTGTTTGAATGAAGTGTTTTGATTGCTATTTGTATCATGTGCATATGGGTAGTGTTTTCCCTCTAGACCTTGTTCTATTCTATATTCTCATCTTTTCTAAACCCCAGATGCCTCCGAGACGCGACAACGGATTTGCTTTCCCACCGGAGCTCACTCAGTTGATCCAGCAGCAGAATGCATTGATGCAGATACTAGTCCAGAATCAGAATCAGGGGAACAACAACAACAACAACAACAACAACAACAACAACAACAATCCACCACCGCCACCACCTGTTGACCATTTAACCCGTTTCCTTAGGTTGAATCCGCCGGTGTTTTCCAATAGCACCGAGCCGATTGTTGCAGATGATTGGCTTCGCAAGACAGCCAGGGAGTTAACCACTGCTGGATGCATAGATGTGGAGAAGGTGCGATTTGCCACACGTCAGCTTGAGCGACCCGCAGCATCATGGTGGGAGAATTTCACAGCCACCTATCCAGTAGACACTGTCACATGGGATCAGTTTCAGCAGGCTTTTCGTACTACTCATGTTTCAGCAGGAGCTATGGCCATGAAGAAGCGTGAGTTTTGCAACTTGCGCCAGGGAGGAAGAACAGTTGGCCAGTATGTGGATGACTTCAGTAAGCTAGCACGTTATGCCCCAGATGACGTCGCTACTGATGCAGCTAAGCAAGAGAAGTTTCTAGAAGTTTCTAGAAGGACTAAATGATGAGCTGAGTATGCAGTTGATGGTAGCAAGTTTCAACAATTATCAGGAGTTGGTAGAACATGCTCTCATGATTGAAGGAAAATAGCAGCAGATTAAAAACCGCAAGAGGAATTATGGACAAGGGAAGTACAATTCTGGAGCTCAGCAGAAGCCACGTTTTACTCCGAAGTTGGGAGGACAGTTCCAGCATACCCATGGAGGAGGTAGTTCACACAATCATAATGTTCCCAAGAATGGTAACGGGAATGGAGGAAGTAGTAGCCAGAACCGTACCAACCCCTCAACACCAGCCAAGAGAGATCTGAGTCAAGTCACTTGCTTTAAATGCCAAAAGACCAGACATTACGCCAATGAATGTCCTGAAGGCCTGAATGGAAATGGCAATGGAAGCTCTGGGAAGAAGCCGAACCCTTTCAACAGAGGACAAGTGAACCATGTTATTGTGGAGGAGGTTGAAGCCCAGCCAGATGCAGTAATAGGTAAGTTTTTGGTTAAGTCATTTACTGCACTCGTTCTTTTCGATACTAGTGCATCGCATTCATACATATCAAGGGGATTTGTGGATAAGTATAGACTGCCCACCAAGGTTCTAGGAACACCCATGCTAGTAACCTCACCAGGAGCAGAGTATATGGCCAGTCGAGGATGTTTTCAAGTGCCATTGAGTATAGGCAAGCATGTTTTCCCCTCAGACTTAATCATTTTGGAATCTCAAGGGTTGGATGTGATTTTGGGTATGGATTTGCTATTGATGTACGGAGGAAACATTGATTGCGCCAGTAAGTCGATTTTGCTTACTACCCCAGAAGGGAAAAGGATAAGGTATGTATCAAGGCATGAGCCGAAGAGGATGCACGTAAATTCCTTATCAGGAGTTGTGCAGGAGGAAGTACCAATAGTGAAGGATTTTCCTGACGTATTTCCAGAGGAGTTGCCAGGCATGCCACCGGACAGAGACATTGAGTTTTTGATTGAGCTTTTGCCAGGCACAGGGCCGATATCCAAGAGACCATACAGGATGCCAGCAAAAGATTTGGAGGAGATTAAGAGTCAGATTAAGGAGTTACTGGATAAAGGTTACATTCGCCCAAGTTCTTCACCTTGGGGATCACCAGTACTTCTAGTGGAGAAGAAGGACGGATCATTAAGGATGGTTGTTGATTATCGAGGATTAAATGCAGTAACCATCAAGAACAAGCCCACTGTCGATGATCAATGATCTGTTTGACCGACTACAAGGAGCAAAGGTATTTTCCAAGATCGATTTGCGATCAGGATACCATCAGCTGAAGATTCAAGAACAGGATATACCCAAGACAGCTTTTACCACCAGGTATGGGCTGTACGAATATACCGTTATGTCATTTGGTCTGACTAACGCACCTGCCTATTTCATGAACATGATGAAAAAAGTATTTATGGAGTTCCTGGATAAGTTCGTCGTGGTGTTCATTGATGATATTTTGGTCTACTCAAAGAACGAAGAGGAGCATAAGGAGCATTTGCATCTAGTATTGGAGAAACTCAGAGAACATCAGTTATACGCCAAGTTCAGCAAATGTGAATTTTGGTTAAAGGAGGTTGGATTTCTCGGACATGTTATATCCGGAGAGGGTATAGCAGTAGACCCCACCAAGGTTGTCACCGTGACAAATTGGGTATCACCAACGACAGTTGGAGAGATCAGAAGTTTTCTTGGACTAGCCGGATACTACCAGAGGTTCATTGAGAATTTCCTGAAGATTGCAAAGCCCATGACAGAGTTGTTGAAGAAGGATACCAAGTTCATTTGGACTGAGAAATGTGAGGCCAGTTTCCAAGAATTGAAGAAACATTTGGTTACCTCGCCTGTGTTGATCTTGCCGGATCAGACCAAGGATTACGAGGTGTATTGCGACACTTCACGCCGAGGACTTGGAGCAGTGCTTATGCAGGAGGGGAGAGTTGTTTCGTATGCTTCATGACAGCTTAAACCACATGAGTTGAACTATGCCATGCATGATTTGGAGTTAGCAACTGTAGTGCATGCATTGAAGACATGGAGACACTTTCTTATCAGAAATCATTGTGAGGTGTACACAGATCACAAGAGTTTGAAGTACATTTTCACACAAAAGGAGTTAAATCTCAGGCAAAGGAGATGGTTGGAACTCATCAAGGATTATGATATGAGATTGCAGTAACACCCCGGAAAGGCTAACGTAGTAGCTGACGCGTTGAGCTGTAAGAGCCATGTCAATACACTCATGACCATAGGACTGCCAAAGGAGTTAGCCGAGGAATTTTGCGAACTATGTTTGGAGATAGTTCCGAGAGGCTATGTAGCAACATTGGAAATTCAGTCGACTTTGATGGATAAAATCAGAGAAGCTCAGAAGACCGACAAGGAGATTGCTGAGATAAAGGAGAAGTTGAGCAAAGGAAAAGCCAAGGGATTTCAGGAGGATGAGCATGATACCCTATAGTTTGAAGACCGCGTTTATGTGCCCAATGACCCAGAGATCAGGAAGTTGATTTTGCAAGAGGCCGATGATTCACCGTACTCAATTCACCCAGGGAATACCAAGATTTACTTGGATTTGAAGGAGACTTTCTAGTGGACCGGAATGAAGAAAGATATTGCGGAGTATGTAGCAGTTTGTGATGTATGTCAGAGAGTAAAGGCAGAGCACCAGAAGCCAGCAGGATTGTTGCAACCATTGCCGATACCCGAATGGAAGTGGGACAAGCTAGGCATGGATTTTATCACAGGATTGCCCAGGACTCGTTCAGGCTATGACTCGATTTGGGTTGTAGTCGATCGTTTGACGAAGATAGCTCATTTCATTCCAGTGAAGACCACTTACACTAGTGCTAAGTTGGCCAAAATATACATGACCAGGATCGTATGTCTGCAATGAGTTCCAAGAAGCATTGTATCAGATAGAGGAACTCAGTTCACCTCAAAGTTTTAGAATCAGTTGCACGAAACCTTGGGTACCAGGCTAGAGTTCAGTACCGTTTTTCATCCACAGACAGATGGACAGACCGAGAGAGTAAATCAAATTTTGGAGGATATGCTGAGAGCTCGTGCGCTAGATTATGGATCTAGTTGGGACGACAATTTTCCATATGCGGAGTTCTCCTACAACAACAGTTATCAATCCAGTTTGAAGATGGCCCCTTTCGAAGCCTTATACGGAAGGAGGTGCAGAACCCCGTTGTCTTGGGACAAAGTTGGAGACCGACAGATGTTTGGACCAGATTTGATTAAGGAGTCTGAACGGAAGGTGAAGTTGATTCGCGACAGGCTCAAGGCAGCCCAGTCCAGGCAGAGAAGCTATGCAGATGCCAAATGCAAGGAGATAGTTTACGAAGTCGGAGATAGAGTTTATCTTCGTGTATCTCCACTTCAAGGAGTCAAGCGTTTTGGTGTTAAAGGAAAGTTAGTGCCACATTTTGTGGGACCATACAAAGTTTTGGAACGTATGGGAGAGGTTGCCTACAAGTTGGAATTGCCTGAGGGATTGTCAGGAGTTCACGACGTGTTCCACGTTTCCCAGTTCAAGAAGTGCCACGCAAAGATGGCTGATATACCGCTGAGAGATACATTGCCACTAGAGGCGATTCAGGTTGACAGTGATTTGACCTATGAGGAGAAACCAGTTAAGATTCTTGAGTATGCCAGCCGAGTCACCCGCAGCAAGGTTACCAAGTTCTGTAAAGTTCAGTGGAGCCACCACACCAAGGAGGAAGCCACTTGG
The DNA here is from genome assembly GCF_002162155.2 of Triticum dicoccoides. Taxonomy (NCBI): domain Eukaryota; kingdom Viridiplantae; phylum Streptophyta; class Magnoliopsida; order Poales; family Poaceae; genus Triticum; species Triticum dicoccoides. The sequence goes on from NC_041383.1 coordinate 205,974,590, forward strand.
GAACGAGAGGAAGATTTGCTGAAGGACCACCCTCACCTATTTTCTAGCCAACCCGAATCTCGAGGGCGAGATTCATCTTAAGGGGGGTAGGTTTGTAACATCCCAAATTTTCAATTTGGAATGTTATACATAGATCATTATTGCATATCTTATTTTATTGCATTTTGCCTTGATCCTAGAAATTCTACGCAACTCAAGGACCCACGGAGAGAGTTGGGGATTTCGTTATTTTCATATTTGAGTTTTCTCAAATTTTAAAAATAGGATCATTTGATATTATTTATTTTATCTTCAATTATTTCAATTATAAAAATATGAGAGAGGGAATAAAATGATTTTCCAAAAATAAAGAAATAGTGAGGATTTAATAAAAAATCAAATAAGATTTTATTTTGGTGTTTTTGCTATTTTTTTGAATTTAGGAAAAATTGCACGATTTTCAAAAATGCATTTAGGACCAAAAAAATGTTCATCTTGTTCTGAATATTTTATTTAGACGATGGAAATTTATTTTGGTATTTTTAGATTTTTATTTTTTAGTTCGGCGTAATTTTAAAAAAAAAACTCCCCGCACCCGACTGGGCCGAAGCCCAGCCGAGCCAGGCCGGCCCGCCCGCGCCGCCACCGCAGAGTCCGCCTCGGACTCTGCCTCCCGCCGCCGCCGCTTGCCCCTCCCACAAGCCGCCGCACCCCCTCCCCCTTTAAATACCCACCCCGGGCCCCCCCCTGGAGCCCCGAGCCGAAGTCGCCGCCGCCGCACTCCCCGCCGCCAGAGCC
>NC_041383.1:205975970-206002075 GCF_002162155.2 Triticum dicoccoides
CGCCTGCAGCCGCCGCCGCACCACCCCACCCCGCCGTCGGAGCCCCGACGACCCTCGCCAGCCCCGCCAGAGCCGCCCCGCTCTGCCGGAGGACCTCGCCGGAGGTACCGCCCGAACCGCCACCGACACCGGTTTTTTTAGAAAAAACCACTTCGGTTTTTTTTAAAGAAAAACCCTAGTTTTTCTTATTTTATTAGATCGGTTTTATCGGTTTATTTATTTAACGGGCGTTCGCTCGTTCGTTCGTTTTAACGAACGTATCCGTCGTTTAGATCCAGATAACGAACGTTCGTTCGTTAATCTGTTCATCGTTTTTTCTTTTCTCGGATTTATTCCATGATTTTTCTGATCGCGATTTCTGATCTGATTTTCGTTTTAGTTTATCTTTTCGCTCGTTTATCGGAATCAAGCGATTCAAGCGCCTAGAGTTTCGTCTCGAAACCCTCTTCCGAATAATCCACTCAAACTAGTTTTTGCTTCTGTAAAATTTGACTTAAGTCCAGATTAGTAAACGAAGCTTGTTTCTTTCGCCGTTTGAGTTTTGTTTCTTCATTTGATTTGATTCTTTTTGCAAACCGGAGTTCTTAAGTTGAACTTTCTGGTTAGATATCTTATTTGAGTTTTACCCGTGCATTAGTTGAGTACTCATTGTATGCTTGTTTGCTTGTTTGTTTGCGATAGAGTACCCGGATTGCGCCGCTTGCTACTTCGAATCCCTAGGTTTCGTGGATCATCAGCAAGGCAAGTAACACTTTGATCATACCTCTTTACTACCCAGTTTTTATTGCATTAGTTCAATCCTCAAACAGTTGCATGATTAGGATCTAATTAAATTGTGGGTTTTGGGAAGTAGATGAGGTAGTACATATTACCTGTTTTATATCAAACCCTTGGAAGTTACTTTCTACGTTTGCTTATTCATGCCATGCTATGCTAGTAGACATGGATTTGGTGAGTGTATCCATGACAGATGTGAGATTGTTAATTAATGGTTTATTTAAGGTGGCAACTTTAATACACATCTGGGTGGATTGAGGTACCTGGGTATTCCAGGATTGCCTGTTTGTTTTTGGACCGCCACCCTGGCTCAAAGGGATCATAAGATTATTCATGCTAGAAACTTCCGTGTGCAGCCACATGCTATTATGGGCTCTAGCATAGTTGACTAAGTCATGCGAACTCTTATAGTGGTATACTAGCAGATGTACGGGAAAGTAGGTGTACAGGTCTACCCATCATAAGGTGCTAGCGCTTCTGAAAGACTATGTCTCGGTCATCCGTTTCTCAAACACCATGTAGTGCGAGAAAACCAACGAAGGAGATCGAGTCGTGTGGGGGAAAGTGTGCAACCTCTGCAGGGCGTACAAACTAATCATGGTTAGCCGTGTCCCCGGTTATGGACATCTTGAGTATCTAGTACTTGGATTATCATGTGAATCTCATCATGTTACTTTAATTAATATTGTTGGGTTTGTTCAATGATGATGTTACTTAATTGGGATTGAGAATGCTGTCAACCACTCTTAATGTTTAACAACCACCATGATAGTTAAATAAATTTATTCCTTTGTAGTAGGAAAAAAACTGGCTTTATGCAAAAACTGTAACCATAGAGCTTTCCACCAAGCCATATATGCATGTAGTATAGCTTCACTCTTTCATTACTCTCTATGTGTTACTTTGCCAGCATATTCCATGTGCTGACCCGTTTTCGGGCTGCAACGTTCATGTTGCAGACTTTTCAGACGACGAGTAAGATGCTTTAGGATCGTGGTTCTATACTCAATGATGCCATTGGAGTTGATGGACTCACTCATCTTCGAAGCCTTCCGCTGTTATCGCTATTAGATGGCCTTAAGCCATATTTATTGTAATAAGTTCTCTTTGGAGACATTCGATGTAATAAGTGTGTGATTGCTACTCTGTTATAAATCCTTCAAGTATTGTGTGTGTCAGCATTACTGATCCAGGGATGACACTGATGCACAGAGATCAGACTGTTTGAGGTCTGGTCGCTACATGTAGCAAGGTGGCCCAATCCTTTTTATAGCAAAGGACAAGCCTGGACAATTTCTTATAATGAGAAAAGCGCTCCCGAGGACACATGGGAATTATCGTCAAGCTAGTTTTCATCACGCTCATATGATTCGCGTTCGGTACTTTGATAATTTGATATGTGGGTGGACCGGTGCTTGGGTACTGCCCTTACTTGGACAAGCATCCCACTTATGATTAACCCCTATTGCAAGCATCTGCAACTACAAAAGAAGTACTAAGGTAAACCTAACCATAGCATGAAACTAATGGATCCAAATCAGCCCCTTACAAAGCAACGCATAAACTAGGGTTTAAGCTTCTGTCACTCTAGCAACCCATCATCCACTTATTACTTCCCAATGCCTTCCTATAGGCCCAAATAATGGTGAAGTGTCATGTAGTCGACGTTCACATAACACCACTAGAGGAGAGACAACATACATCTCATCAAAATATCGAACGAATACCAAATTCACATGACTACTAATAGCAAGACTTCACCCATGTCCTCAGGAACAAACGTAACTACTCACAAAGCATATTCATGTTCATGATCAGAGGAGTATTAATATGCATTAAGGATCTGAGCATATGATCTTCCGCCAAGTAAACCAATTAGCATCAACTACAAGGAGTAATCAACACTACTAGCAAGCCACAGGTACCAATTTGTGGTTTTGATACATGATTGGATACAAGAGATGAACTAGGGTTTTTGCGAGGATATGGTGCTGGTGAAGATGTTAAAGGATATTGACCCCCTCTCGATGATAGAATCGTTGGTGATGACGATGGTGATGATTTCCCCCTCCCGGTGGGAAGTTTCCCCGGCAGAACAGCTCCGCCGGAGCTGTTGATTGGTTCCGCCAAGGTTCCGCCTCGTGGTGGCAGAGTTTCATCCCGTAAGCTTGCTTCCAATTTTTTTCCAGGGTAAAAGCCTTCATATAGAAGAAGATGGGCACCGGAGGGCCACCAGGGGGCCCAGGAGACAGGGGGCGCGCCCAGTAGGGGTGGGCGCGCCCCCACCCTCTTGGCCAGGGTGTTGGCCCCCTCTGGTATTTTCTTCGCTCAATAATTCTTATTAATTCCAAAAGTGACTTCCGTGGAGTTTCAGGATTTTTGGAGCTGTGTAGAATAGGTTTCCAATATTTGGTCCTTTTCCAGCCAGAATTCCAGCTGCCGGCATCTTCCCTCTTCATGATAAACCTCGTAAAATAAGAGAGAATAGCCATAAGTATTGTGACATAACGTGTAATAACAGCCCATAATGCAATAAATATTGATATAAAAGCATGATGCAAAATGGACGTATCAAGGGGTGCTTGTCTCTAGTCATCTTTCTAGCCTCACAGGCATGCACAAAGATGATCTTTGAGGAATTTGACATCCTCGATGCCAATGATGTGCTTCTTCTTCGCAAGAGTATGTAAGTTCCTCATGCCAGCATGACCTAGTCATCGATGCCATAACTAGCCTTCTGAAGTTTTTGCAAGTAGACATGTGGCGGGCTATAGTCCTACTAAGAAATCAACAATATACAAGTCTCCTCTCCTAAAGCCTTCGAAGACTTTGGTATTGTCAGATTCCATTAGCACAATGCAATGATATTTGCCAAACACGACGACCATATCAATATCATAAAGCATTGAGACAGACATGAGGTTGAATCCTAAGGACTCGACAAGCATGACTTTGTCCATGTGTTGATCCTTTGAGGTCGCAACCCTACCTAGACCCAGTACCTTTCTTTTTCCTTTGTCAGCGTAGGTGATATGCTTCAGATGCGATGAAGATAAAGCAGTGTCCATCAATAAGTTCTTGTCACGGGTCATGTGATTTGTACATCCACTGTCGAGGACCCACTCAGTAGCTGTGGGTTGATCATCCTGCTGATGAATAAGTGTATCTTATGAACTCATATACTTCATCGGTGAAGAATATGACATCAAATTCACTAGATTGAATTTCATCAAGCAGTACAACAGATATAGGAGTATAAGGACATGAGAAATGACTATTCATTTCTTCATGATTAGCTTGCGTCCTTTCAAGAATATTAGGTCTCCAACAAATTCTTCAGACGATCAAGTTCATCTGGAGACCTGACCCTGCATAAGAGATTAGCTCTTTTTCTTCACCACCCACATCTAAAGGGGTGGCAAAGAGTTCATCATTTTGCGAGCTCCATAAGAGAAAGGTGGCATCGAAGCCAGTGCACTTCGTTTCACAGAAGATGGGCTAGAGTACGAATATGAATAAGCAGAGAAATTCTTCAAGGATTTATGAACATAATGATTTGAAGAATAATGCACATAATCATAGCTCTTAGATTTTCCCTATGAAACAGAAGTGTTAGCATGATAATGATCATACGAGGATCTGGATCCACGTGAGAAATTTGATCCATATGAGGAATTTGGTCCATATGAGTACTTGGATCCATTTGAAGACTTTGGTCCATATGAGAAAATTTATCCGGGGTTCCTATTCTTCATGAGGACATTCGCCTGAAGACTTTCAAGGCACCTTTTGGGAACCCAAATTTTCTTCATAGGGGGACTGTTCCTACAGTTAGTTCCAACATATCTAGCAAATACTTCACCATTCTGATTTTTGAACAGTTTACAGTTGGAGTCAAATGACTCATCGGATGAATATGAAGATTTACAAGTAAAGCCAGATAAAGTGGATGGATCTACGAGAGGTCCTTTCGCAGCAACCCATGAGGTTTTGGGATGCGGCTCAGGTTTCCAGTAGGTCCCATCAGCATTGAGTTTCCTCTCAAAGCCAATACCCTCTTTCCTAGCGTTCCTATTCAATATCTGATTTTTGAGCACATCACAAAGAGCTTGATGCCCTTTGATGCTTTTGTATATGTCTGTCACATACAATTCCTTCAACCCTGCATTATCGTTAATGATACACGTGGTATCCTCAGATGAGGAGTTTGTGACCACAGAAATAGTTGAAGAATTTGTAGCAATAGAAGCATTTGAACATTCAGGTGAAGAATTAGCAGATTCACGCACAATGCATTTCAAACATGGTGGAATGAATTCTTCCTGGGCGGAACTGGTCTTTTGAGCTAGCAATGAATCATTTTCCTTCTGAAGATCTTCATAACTCACCCTTAGCTTCTCAAGATCTCACTTTCTTTGAAGAAAATCATAAGAGAGCTTCTCATGATCAGCTAAGAGAGTGTTATGATGACTTTGAAGATTATCAAACTTAGACTGTAATCGCTGAAGATTATCAGTCAGAGTTTGAGTTCAATCCATTTCCTCACCCAACAGGTCATCGCTTTTGTCTAGAAAATTTTGAACTTTTTCAAAAGCCTTTGGTTGTTTGACGGCAATCTTAGCAAGTTTTGAGTAGCTAGGTTTGAGATCCTCATCGGATTCATCCTCACTTTATTCAGAGGAGGGATATTTGAGTATCTTGGCACCTTTTGCCATGAAGTAATAGGTTGGAGCGTAGTCATCGTCGCCGTCGTCAGCAGTGTTGGGGAAGCCATTTTCTTCGGTGTTGAAGATGGACTTGCTGACGAAAGCAGTAGCAAGGGCTAGGCTCCCCACACCAGAGTCAGACTCCTCAGATTCCTCCTCTTCCTCATTTTCCTCAGATTCAGCTTCAGAATCCATCTCCTTGCTAATGAATGCCCGAGCCTTTTCGGAACTGCTCTACTTGTGAGATAAGGACTTCGAAGATTTTGACGATGAGGACTTTAAAGATTTCTTCTTGTTCTTCGAGTCATCAGAACTATCATCCTTGTACTTCTTCTTCTTTGATTCCTTAGCCCACTGAGGACAATCGGTTAAAGTGTCCGGGTTTCTTGCATTTGTGAACGTCTTGAGAACTTCTAGAATTTCTTCACAAGCATTGCTAGCTCCTGGCTTAGTTCTTCAGGATCACCAAGGCTGTTATCAGAATCTTCTCCTTCAGATTCGGTAACTGCCTTGGCCTTCAGTGCACGTGATCTTCCATAGCTTGGCCCATAGAGATCTCTCTTCTCAGCTTGCTGGAATTCATGAGTGTTCAGCCTCTCAAGGATATCAGCAGGATCTAGTGACTTGTAGTCTCCATGTTCTTAAATCATCAACGCAAGTGCATCTAATGAGGAATCAAGAGATCTCAGCAATTTCTTCACCACCTCATCGTCAGTGATGTCAGTGGCACCAAGTGCTTGAAGCTCATTTGAGATGTCAGTGAGGCGATCGAAGGTTTGCTGAACATTTTTGTTGTCGAGTCTTTTGAAGTGGTTGAAGATATTGCAAAGAACATCAAATCAAGAGTCACGTTGAGTTGAAACTCCTTCATTGACCTTGGACAGCCTATCCCAGATAAGCTTTGCAGTCTCCAAAGCACTCACTCTACCGTACTGCCCTTTGCTCAAATGGCCACAAATGATATTCTTTGCTTGTGAGTTGAGTTGCTTGAAACTCTTCACATATTAGCAGTGTTCACGTAAGGAGTGACAGACGGAACGCCATTTTCCACAATGTACTAGAGATCATTGTCAATTGCCTCAAGATGCATGCGCATGTTATTCTTCTTGTAGGGGTAGTCCGTCCCATCAAAGGTAGGACACCCAGTCGAGACCTTGATCATGCCTGCAGTCGACATAACTAAAACTCCAGGTGGTTAAACCAAAATGACACAGAACAAGGGAGTACCTTGCTTTGATACCATTGAAAGTGTGTTATATCGACTAGAGGGGGTGAATAGGCGATTTTTACAAATTCGTCACTGAGGAAATTCAAAGTGAGGAATTTCCTAAATGATGAACTACTAGCAGCAGAATAAGAAATCAGGTGCAAGCATAACATGGTAGTAACATAGCCATCATGAAGAAATGAAACTAGCACAGAGTACAGGTAGCGTGGAAACAGGATAAGCAGGCAGAAGACAAGATGACTGAAGAATTAGGATTGAGCAAATTGAGAAAGTCTTCAGTCAAAGTCTTCAAATAGTAACGATCAAGTTCATCAACACATCAATGAGGAAATGAAAGGGTTGCGGAAATAGAACTAGTAGCTTGGTATAGACGATGATTTGGTAGACTAGTTCCAGCTGTTGTGACAGTTGTACGTCTGGTTGGAGCGGCTAGGTATTAAAACCTGAGGACACACAGTCCTCACCGTATTCTCCTTGAGCTAAAGTCACACAGACCTCGCCCAATCACTCGTGGTAAGTCTTCAGGTGACTTCTGAACCTTCACTAACTCAGTCACTCGGCGATCCACAATTCCTCTTGGATGCTCTAGACCATGACGCCTAACCATCTGGAGGATGCACAATCCTCAAAGGTAACAAGCGTCGGTCACACACAGGAACAATCTCTTCATGGATTCTAAATCACTTTGGGTTTTAGGTGTTGGGGTTTTGGGTTTTTCCTCACTGATGATTTTCACTCAAAGTCCTCAGAGGATGGGATGCTCTCAATGACAAGTGTCAGTTTCTCTTGGAGCAGCCAACCAGCTAGTGGTTGTAGGGGGCGGCTATTTATAGCCGGGGAGCATCCTGACATGATAAGACATAAATGCCCTTCAATGATATGATCGTTAGGTGGATAAGATATTTGGGACAGCTGGCGGATAGCATAGCAATGGTCGGAAACTTGAGCTCTCACATTCCTCAGGGCTATCATGTTCCTCACTTGTAGGCAATCCGCACTGGAAAATTCCTAATTCCTTAGTCAGAACATATTCCTCAGAGAATGGAAGATATTCCATCTCTGTCACTGAATAAATTGATTGAAATGAATGAGATTTCCAATGGCTTCACTCGAAAGGATTGGGTATGTGTAGGCTTTGAGATGAGCATCACTTGGAAAGTGTTTCCTTAGTTTTACCTCAACCTCCTTTAATAGTACGGTGTTTCCTATGGCTCAAGAAAGAGAAATTGAAACTATGAAAACAAAAGTCTTCAGGCTTCATAGTCCTCGCATTAATATCAAAGTCTTCAAGGTCACACCAATTTCCTCATTTTCAAAGTCTTCCAGAAAAACCAAAGTCTTCAACTGAAGACATTCATTTTTAGGGGTCGACTTTCGTCGTAAATATCAAACTCCTCATAGACTTATAGAACATGTGTACACTCACAAACACATTAGTCCCTTAACATATAAGTCTTCAATATACCAAAATCACTAAGGGGCACTAGATGCACTTACAACCCCCCCCCCCCACCCCATATTGGTTGCTTGATTCATATGGTTACAATCCATAAGCATTTCTCCTTTGGTTTCATCTGCACTATTTTTCTTAGGGAATTTTTCATCCAATCCAACGTCTTATGAAGAAGGCTACATTTTCTAGATTGTAATCAAATTCCCATGTTAATCATGTCAGATCAAAGATGGCATGTTGGTGCATTTTACAAATCCTGCAAACCAAATAGGCGTGTAGTAGTGTTCAAAACTGCATGTAGGCACTAACACGTTCTCTTCTTTTGCAGATAATAATAGGCCCGGAGGTGGATAATGTTTATAACGACAATCACATCGAATGCCTGGATCTGCATCTCTCAAATATTACTATGAAGTTCTACCGAGGGACCATACGGAGATTACATTCGTCAGGCTCTTTCTTTCCAGAGCAAGGTTACTGAGGTTGAACACGCTTATAATTAGGAATGGTTTGTTGATCAGAGCTGGCAGCTACTGTGGAATGGAAGAGGCTCCAGAAAAGCTAAACTTTGTAAAAAAAATTGACACCTGAAACAGTAGGAGAGACTCCTACTGTGTAATTAAATTAATAAATGTTGGGATTTACATCTGGTTTTGTGCATGCCATCCCCTTTGGGGATGGTTGGGTGGGTAAAGGAGAAGAATCAAAAAGTAGCTATAAAGGAAGTGAGAAAAGAAGTGTGTTTTTCTCCAACCCTATGAGTTAGGAGAGATAGATCCTCTTTCAGTCTTGAAGCCCATGCTGTTTTCGTGGGTGTAATTCTCCTAAAAACTTTATTATTCCTTTCTTTCTAGATGCTCCATGCAGCTTGCAGGAATAAAGCCATGAACATTGGCTTGTTCCAAGCATCTTTAGCCGTGCTTATCCAATCATAACGTGAACCTTGAGAGTTCCAACTGATGCCAATGTCAGACCAGCAATCTTTGCTGAATGCATAGCCGAAAAAGGGATGTTCAAGCGATTCTTCCATGTTGGTCTCGCGGAGTGGGAAAGTATAGTCATTACCAATGTTGTAGTGTCTTCGTTTCAGCATGTTTCTGGTGTTGAGTCTGTCAGACAGAAGAAGCCACACAAAGACCTTAATTTTCATTGTGACCTTGGACTTCCAGAGCCAGGCATAAGCTTGATGGGACCGGACCTCCCTGAAGTAGAAGTTATAATACTTGGTGGCGGTGTATGTGTGAGTCCAAGAACAGACCCAGCTATCCTTCCCCGAGAGGCTATCACGCAATTGGATGTCGCATACGAGAGATTGAAGATCTCTAGCTTCTGCATGCGCCTGGAGCGAGAGGGGTAGGTGGAACATTTCATTTAAAGCCGTGGCCCCCAAGAAATCTCTAACCGAAATATCCTCCAGGGTGGCGAAAGAGAAAGCCCGCGGATGTGATTCAGCTAGTATACCCTCCAGCGAATGATCTTTCCAAAATAGAATGTCCTCCCCTGTGTGCACTTGGGCTTTGGTAATCCCTAGGTAGATTGGCATTAGTCTCGTCACATCCCGCCACCAAAAGGATCTGCATGGGTCCGCTGCATGTGGGATCTTGTTGCTATAGTACGTGTTCCATATAAGTTCCACCCAAGGCAGGTCCCATCTGTTATAGAATTTGTGTAGGTATTTTAGCAGTAGTGCATCACTTTGTACCTTGAGATTGATGACACCGAGGCCACCCAAAGCCTTGGGTTGGCAGACCATGTCCCAAGCCGCAAGAGAGTTACAAGAATCCCCATTCTCCGTTTTTTTGGTCCATAAGCATTTACGTCTGATTTTGTCCAAAAGTTCAATAATGCTCGCTGGCAACTTGAGAGTACAGAGGGCGAAGATGATTAGGGAGGTGATGACCGAGTTGAGAAGTGAAAATTTTCCCTCATAGGATATCATATTGAGCGTAGCCGACAGTCTGCGTTCCACCCGACAGACAAGAGGGAATAGGTCCAACACAGTTGGCATGGTCGTCCCCATAGGCAAACCGAGGTATGTGAAAGGCATTTTGCCCACCACACACCCAAAGATGGTTGCAATGCAATTGTACGTGTCTTCGTTACAGTTGATGGGGATCAAAGTTGACTTGTGGAAGTTTATTTTGAGGCCAACAGATGTTGTGTAATCTGAAAGAATGTCTTTGATGATCGCTGCTTGCGATGTGCATGCTGGCATGGCTAGAATAGTGTCGTCCGCATATTGAATGACTGGGTAATCCATTTGATTGGTCGAGGGGAAAGGCAGCTGGATTGTTCCTCTAGTGAAGGCGTCATTAATTGCTGCTTGTAAGAGATCAGCCGCCAATACGCACACCAGGTACACCGTTCAAGAGAACCGCAGATTTACCAGATCCAAATATGTATTGCGCCCATCCAAGCCATTTGTCATTAAAGCCCATATTCTTCATTATTTTGAGCATGGCAGCATGATCAATAGTGTCGAACGCCTTGGCAAAATCAAGATTAAGTAGCACAATTTCTTTCTTAGAGGTCTGACATTGGTATATGTATTCAAATGCCCAAGCAAGGCAATCTTGGATAGTGCGGCCTTTTAGGAATCCGTATTGGTTTCGATGAATAATATGTAGGATCACTCTTTGTAGGCGGTTGGCAAGCAACTTGGTTATGACTTTGAGGCAGCAGTTTAGTAAAGTGATCGGTCTATAATCATTGACTGATGATGGGGCATTATTTTTGGGTATCAACGTGATAAAACCATCATTAATGCTTTCAAGATTGAGCTTACCCTCAAAAAATTGATTGCATAGCTTATAGAAGTCATGCTTGATAATGTGCCAACAGGATTTGAGAAACGCACCATTGAAGCCATCCGGGCCAGGTGCACGATCGGCTGGCATGAGCTTTATAACATTGCCAATCTCTGCAGTGGTGAATGGGAAAGTAAGCTCATCTAATCCGTCCACTTTTTTAATAATTCTGTTCAGATTGAATTTCATATCATGATGTGACGTCGAACCCAATCTTTGCTTGAACGCATTAAAGATAATTGCCTCTTTTCCAGCATGGTCCTCCACGATGGTGCCAGTGTCATTGGTCAGGGAGGCAATGTTGTTAATTCTCATCCGTTCCGAAGCCATTGCTTGAAAGAATTTTGAATTCTCATCTCCGAATTTAACCCAACGTATAGTGCAGCGTTTTTTCGAATATTGCTGCTGGTAAGATAAGAGATGAAGAATATGTGACTTGAGAATCTTCCTAAAGTTCGCTTCTAGTACTGATAGTGTGCGTATGTTTTCCAACTCATCAAGTTCAAATAGTGCCTTATTGGAATTTTCAATTGCAATAGATAGTCTAGAAATCCCTTTGCTCCAACTCTTAAGAGCCTGCCTGAGAGCCTTTAACTTTCTGCAAAGAACCGTGGCCATATTGTCGGATCGAATTTGTCTGCCCCAAACTTGCTGGACAATATCATGAAATCCATGATGCTGAACCCAATAAGATTCAAAAAAACACCTTGGTTCGTGGAATGGAGGTCTCAATAGTGACAACACAAGGTATGTGATCTGAAACTGGTCTCCCTAGTGGTTTTACCATGGTCTTGGGGAAGGAATTGGTCCAATTGGAACTGGTAAAGAACCAGTCAAGTTGCTCTAGGAGGGGGTCGGTTTGCATGTTGCTCCAGGTGAACGAGCGACCTTTAATCGGTAATTCAATGAGAGCTTGTGAGTGAATGAAGTCATTAAAGGTTATCATGTCATTAAGATTACCACCTGGTTTATTGCGGTTGTCTGGGCTTCGGATGAAATTAAAGTCACCGACTAACAGCCAATCTTCATTATCAGGAATGTTTAATTGGCCGAGCCATTGAATGAATTCAAGTCTTCGGTCCCCCTGGCAAGGTCCATAGACATTCACTAGAGTCCAACGGTGAGCGGATTGCATTGATGTGAAATTAATGACCTGTGCGAAATCATTTGAAGAAACAATATCTGCATGAAAAATGGAGCTGTTCCAGATAGTAACTAGACCACCCGAGGCTCCCCGCGAGGGGACAAAAGCAAATTTATCATAGCGACATGGACAACAGGATTTAATGAACGCATTATCAAAAGAGGCCATTTTAGTTTCCTGCAAGCAAAGCACAGCACAACCACTAGAGTTTATGGCATTGGTGAGGGCTAGTTGCTTTGCATCAGAGTTCAATCCCCGGAAGTTCCAGCAGAGAACGTTCCAATTAACTGACAGTACCGTAACAGAAGGAAGCGATTGCAGAAATACAGGCTAATCAGAGGCTGAAGATGGCCCTGCCTCCTTATCAGAAAGGAGTGCATCCTCCGAGAGCTCCGAAGCCGAGATGGCAGAAACAGTTGTACCAATATGCTGAATCACCTGAATTGGGGTTGGCGGCGGTGGTGCAGCAGCTGCTGGGGCTTCATTGATGTCAGAGATCGTAACAGAAGATGCAGAAGGTACAGTCCTTGGCTTCACCTTGGATTTTTTGGATGACGTGTCCGCTAGAGAGGGCACTTTGAAACCATCATATTTGTTAGAGCGAGAACTCCTGCGCAGAAAAATGGCACATTTTGGAGCCACAACCTTTCCACGGCGCCCAACTGAAGCAGAACCTGTCAGAACAGAGAAATCCTCATTTTGTGGTTGTGCAAGGGCGATCGGAACCTCAGAAGGTGGCACTGCAGAGCCAAGACTAACAGAGCTGGAAGAGGTGTGGAGCACAAGTCCTAAGACCACAGATTCAAAAGTAGGAGCCAGTGGGAGATTACTTGAATGCAGCATGGGCAAACCAGGAGTAACAGTTTCCTGTTCCGTCAGTAACCAAGCCGACAGTTCAGGCATCAGATTGGTGCTGGAGACCGAGGACGCAGCGTGAGTAGTCATGGAAGCTTGGGAAACCACATAAGAATCATTATCTTCAGAAAGAACCACTCTGACATCAATGCTGGTGTTTCTAAAACCAAGCCCAGTGCGCCATGGTCCATAGCTAGCAATGATTGGCATTATAGCTGCTGTGAGGAAGGTGTTGATTCAGACAAAAGGAATTGCAGGGTTCGGCAGAAAGGAGGAAATAGTAGCTCCCTGGGACGTCATCTCAATATGCAAGCCCGTCGAGGAGAGGGGGAGATCAATTGTCAGAGAGCTAACAATGGGTGGCGTAGTAATAGCAATTGAGCCATCTTCAACAGACAGAATAGGTGCAGTCATAGAACTTTCTCCATTTGTCATACCTCAGCAACAGCAGAGCTAGATCCAGTCACCATGGAGTGGAGAACATTTGCTGGCACAAGTACAAAGCTGTCAGACAGAGTGGCACTGGAATCAGAGCTAGTATAGGCAGAAATAGAATCATTCCAAGCCATTTCAGGGCTATCATGGAGATTGTTGGCCGGTAGCACCCCATCTTGCACCTGTAAACCTTCAGCAGCAAGCCATTCCTGAAAGTTGTACAAAGCTGGTGGAGCTTGAGGAGGAGAAGGAGGCCATTCCCCCCAGTTAACCTGAAAGTGTACGTCATTGGCCTAAACATTCTGTTGCCCTCCTTGCTGCTGTATTGCATCAACAGCAGCGTTCTGTGTCATCCAGTTATGCAGTTGGGCTTGGTAAAGTTGTTCAGCAATGAGGCCCTGCCCATACAGTGGATGAGGGATTCCGTCCTCCGGTGGTGGATCCTCGCCGGTTGGCGGGACCTCGGGCAGGTGGGCATTCCAATCGCTACTCCTTAGCATCGTGACACAAACAGTCCAGTTGTGCGTCTCTCCACCCATCTGACGCATAACAAAGCTCTTAGGCACCAAACGCAAGCTAATCACATGGCATTTGATGAGCACAATATTTCTATGCGCTCTCGGGCTATGCCAAGTTATCAACTCCCCAAACTTATCAACAGATTTGTGAATATAGTGAGATGTCTGATAGTCATGGGGAAAACCAACATAGAGAATCCAAATCTGAGGCCCATAGCTACTCATGCGCATGTTAATAGCAGCATCATGGGGGAAAAAAGAAACTACTGTGTTCATGTTTTCATCATCCTCATCAAGCTCGAAGGTCGTGCCCACAACAGCATCTCTAACCACATAATCCACAAACCCAAAAATACCAAGCCAAACGGATAATCATCTACCTCAGTTGGAAAGAAGTTGGACTCGTGAAGCAGGCCCTCTATGGTATGGCGCAGATCTGCCATGCGGTGGAACGGGACGAACCTGTTAACCTCCGCAATGGCAAGGAAGTCATGCCGCAGCGGCGGGTTGGGGCCGATCACCATGTCATCGCGCACCTTCCGATCAGCGGTACCGAGCTCAATGGTCATTCCCTGTGGGAGGTAGGGGATGACATTGACCGGGAAGTTCGCCATGAGAGCAGAGGGAGGAACTTGGTGCGAAACAGGGGAGGGGGCGGGCTGGGTGGTGGAATGCGTATCGGCAGCGGTCTTGGGAACCCAAATCCCCACCTTTTTCCTTTGGTTGGCTGGGCAGGAGGTGGCGACGTGTCCGTGGTGGCCACAGGATGAGCATCGAACGGTCCCAGATGGTCTCCCGCTTGGTCTTCCAGGGCCCATGGCAAAATTGGTCAGCGAAATTAATGGTGACTGATTGATGGGATGGCTAGCAGGTCTTGCCAAAACTAAGAGAGAGAAATTAATGGTGAGTGATTGATGGGATGGCTAGCGGGTCTTGCCAAAAGTGAGAGAGCATTAAAGTTATTACCATCTCCAAGATGATGAGGATCAACACTAGCCGGCGACAAATAATAATCGTTATTTTCCTGCCTAGGCCGTGGATTTTTTCCGAGTATAGAATCAGTGTGTCGATTGAAAGAAATCTTGGGCTTCCAAATGAAACAGGGGGCAGAACCACAAGCCCAAGATGAATGGCCCAAGTTACCACAAGAAGAGCACTTAAAGTAAGTTGGGCATCCAAAGAAAAAATGGTTAGAGGAGCCACACGTGACACAGACCCGATCAGCAGACGGTTTAGTGGGCTCATCCTGATTATTGGACTCCATGAGCGAACCCAGCCTAGATTTAGAATGAGACCCAGAGGCCAGGACGGAGTTATCATTTAATGGGCAGACACTGGCCAGGTGCCCCGACATGTCACAATTAGAACATTTATTAATTCTCCTGTAAATGTAATCCAGAGGTGGAATGTGTTTTAAGGCCCAAATTGTAGCGATATGCTAAGGTGTGTAGCCAAAACGCAGATAATCCAGGATATGAAGGATAATGAAAGTTGAAATTGAATTCCGGTAGTCCAGCATAAAGTTAATCCCAACAAAACATCGAAAATCCCGATCCTTGATGGTCAAATTGAGAGAAAAGGTGCCAATTCGAATAATCTGCTGTGAGCATTGATGATGATCATGAATTCCTTGATAATCAATATGTCCCTCATTAAATAAAAAATTGCCAATTTTGAGGCCCGATAATTCATCATTGCATTGAATGGGATTAATAGAGTTACCAAGAATGTCTGAATCCAGTAGGGTGGCAGCATCGGTCAACAGAGTAAAGATCTTCGGCGAGCAACCATTATGGAGAGACGAAGAGCTCTGCCCATGACCATCCGTGGAAAACAATCCCATGGTTCTGATGGCCATAGAAGAACGTGGCACGGCCACATCAATACATTCATCAGCATGCCAAGACTCATCATCAGCAGAGTAGTCGTGGACATTAGGCCGAAAGAGTTGAAAATGACATACAAAGTCAGGCCAAATTCTGTCCTTGAGATGATAGATGAAGTGACCAACCTTGTTAGAGGCTAGAGAGAACCTAAAACGTCGCTCACCCAAACGAACGACCTTGAAACCAGAGGCTAAGCCACCAATACAGCATTGAAGAGCGATGCCCAGAGATTCCTCCGACAAGGGGAAGGAGGCAGAGGAGAAGTAGACGACCAAGAAAAATTCCTTGGAAGTCGCCAACGATGAAAAATGCATCGTGGTGCGAAAACGACAACGCATCTGAGCCGCAACCTTAAGGCCCGGGTTGAAATCCCAATGTAGAAGACCCTCCATGAGCCTAGTTGATTAGAGATCGCCATTGGAGCCTAGTTGGAGGTGGAGGTGGAGGTGGGAGATCGCCATTAGAGTCGAGTAGGCCAATAAACTCTGTATTGGAAGTCATTGTGTCAAACCCATACATGACTTGTCAGCGGCTGATCCCTTTGTAGAAATGACGAGGTTTGCAATGTTTGAATTTGGGCATTGTAATCTTTGAATTCGAACATTGCAATATTTATGGTATTTGTTATATAACGTAATTGGATGTTTAATTTGGTCTTGCAATCATGTCGTGTTACAAGTATATATGTGTTGTTCTTTTGTACACAGAGCGTAGATGTTCTGCACACAGAGCATATCACATCGCACTCGGACCACACTAGGTAACCCGTCAGCGATGAATTCATCAATCGCAAACGGTTATATACCAGCAAGCGTTTGCCCACAACACACATGGTTTATTCCATCACAAACAGCTTGGATGGATCAACTGTATGCCACGTATCGCACACACAACTCTAATCTAATTCATGCTTGATGTCTCCGACATCGCTCGCACAGTTCGTCTTATCTGCCACGTATCACTGTACCAGCCTCTGCTCACGTCCCTCGGCAAGCTCTGCTCGCTGTTAGGCGCCGCAGCATGCTGTGCTCGCCGTTAGGTGCCGCGGCGTGCTCTGCTCGCGTCCGTAGGCACGCTCGGCTTGTGGGCAGCTTTTCCTTGCATGTTCAACTGCTATATATATATATATATATATATATATATATATATATATATATATATATATATATATATATATATATATATATAGGGTAGGTCTATTCTAATAACACCCCTTAAGACCTTATTCTGCTAACACTAGTTCTTATTCTGCTAACACAAACCAACTGCAGCAAAAACCTACCCGAACCACATGCACACACACGCAGCCCACCTTATCCTTTCATCAGATCAACACCCACCCCACGCTCTCGTCTTCTACCTCGCACCACAAGCCATCCCACGACCTTCTCTCTCCCCAAACAACTCCCCCACCTACGTCCTTGAAGGAAATATGCCCTAGAGGCAATAATAAAGTTATTTATTTCCTCCTATCATGATAAATGTTTATTATTCATGCTAGAATTGTATTAACCGAAAACATGATACATGTGTGAATACATAGACAAACATATAGTCACTAGTATGCCTCTACTTGACTAGCTCATTAATCAAAGATGGTTATGTTTCCTAACCATAGACATGTGTTGTCATTTGATTAATGGGATCACATCATTAGGAGAATGATGTGATTGACATGACCCATTCCGTTAGCCTAGCACTTGATCGTTTAGTATATTGCTATTGCTTTCTTCATGACTTATACATGTTCCTGAAACTATGAGATTATGCAACTCCTGTTTACCGGAGGAACACTTTGGGTACTACCAAACGTCACAACGTAACTGGGTGATTATAAAGGAGTACTACAGGTGTCTCCAAAGGTACATGTTGAGTTGGCGTATTTCGAGATTAGGTTTTGTCACTCCGATTGTCAGAGAGGTATCTCCGGGCCCTCTCGGTAATGCACATCACTATAAGCCTTGCAAGCAATGTGACCAATGAGTTGGTTACGGGATGATGCATTACGTAACGAGTAAAGAGACTTGCCGGTAACGAGATTGAACTAGGTATTGGATACCGACGATCGAATCTCGGGCAAGTAACATACCGATGACAAAGGGAACAACGTATGTTGTTATGCGGTTTGACCGATAAAGATCTTCGTAGAATATGTAGGAACCAATATGGGCATCCAGGTTCCGCTATTGGTTATTGACCGAGAATGGTTCTAGGTCATGTCTACATAGTTCTCGAACCCGTAGGGTCCGCACGCTTAACGTTACGATGACAGTTTTATTATGAGTTTATAAGTTTTGATGTACCGAAGTTTGTTCGGAGTCCCGGATGTGATCACGGACATGACGAGGAGTCTCGAAATGGTCGAGACATAAAGATTGATATATTGGACGACTACATTCGGACACCAGAAGTGTTTCGGGTGATTTCGGAGAAAACTGGAGTGCCGGAGGGTTACCGGAACCCCCCAGGAGAGTTAATGGGCCACATGGGCCTTGGTGGGAAGAGAGAGGGGCGGCCAGGGTGGGACGCGCGCCCCCTCTCCCTCTGGTCCGAATTGGACTAGGAGGGGGGCAGCGCCCCCCCTCTTTCCTTCCCCCCTCTCCCCCTTCCTTCCCCTCCTAGTAGGAGTAGGAAAGGAGGAGTCCTACTCCTACTAGGAGGAGGACTCCTCCTCCTGGCGCGCCCCCCTTGGGCCGGCCGGCCTCCCCCTTGCTCCTTTATATACGGGGGCAGGGGGCACCCCATAGACACACAAGTTGATCTACGGATCGTTCCTTAGCCGTGTGCGGTGCCCCCCTCCACCATATTCCACCTCGGTCATATCGTCGCGGAGTTTAGGCGAAGCCCTGCGCCGGTAGAACATCATCATTGTCACCACGCCGTCGTGCTGACGGAACTCATCCCCGAAGCTTTGCTGGATCGGAGCCCGGGGATCGTCATCGAGCTGAACGTGTGCTGAACTCGAAGGTGCCGTACGTTCGGTGCTTGGATCGGTCGGATCGTGAAGATGTACGACTACATCAACCGCGTTGTGCTAACGCTTCCGCTTACGGTCTACGTGGGTACGTGGACAGCACTCTCCCCTCTCATTGCTATGCCATCACCATGATCTTGCGTGTGCGTAGGAAAATTTCTGAAATTACTACGTTCCCCAACAGTGGCATTCGAGCCTAGGTTTTATTCGTTAATGTTATATGCATGAGTAGAACACAAGTGAGTTGTGGGCGATACAAGTCATACTGCTTACCAGCATGTCATACTTTGGTTCGGCGGTATTGTGAGATGAAGCGGCCTGGACCGACATTACGTGTACACTTATGCGAGACTAGTTTCACCGTTACGAGCACTCGTGCTTAAAGGTGGCTGGCGGGTGTCTGTCTCTCTCACTTTAGCTGAATCGAGTGTGGCTACACCCGGTCCTTGCGATGGTTAAAACAGCACCAACTTGACGAACTATCGTTGTGGTTTTGATGCGTAGGTAAGAAATGGTTCTTGCTAAAGCCCGTAGCAGCCACGTAAAATTTGCAACAACAAAGTAGAGGACGTCTAACTTGTTTTTGCAGGGCATGTTGTGATGTGATATGGTCAAGAAGTGATGCTATATTTTATTGTATGAGATGATCATGTTTTGTAACTGAAGTTATCGGCAACTGGCAGGAGCCATATGGTTGTCGCTTTATTGTATGAAATGCAAACGCCCTATAATTGCTTTACTTTATCGCTAAGCGGTAGCGATAGTCGTAGAAGCAATAGATGGCGTAAACGACAACAATGCTACGATGGAGATCAAGGTGTCGCGCCGGTGACGATGGTAATCACGACGGTGCTTCGAAGATGGAGATCACAAGCACAAGATGATGATGGCCATATCATATCACTTATATTGATTGCATGTGATGTTTATCCTTTATGCATCTTATCTTGCTTTGATTGATGGTAGCATTTTAAGATGATCTCTCACTAATAATCAAGAAGTGTTCTCCCTGAGTATGCACCATTGCGAAAGTCCTTCGTGCTGAGACACCACGTGATGATCGGGTGTGATAGGCTCTATGTTCAGATACAACGGGTGCAAAACAGTTGCACACGCGCAATACTCAGGTCATACTTGATGAGCCTAGCATATACAGATATGGCCTCGGAACACGGAGACCGAAAGGTCGAACGTGAATCATATAGTAGATATGATCAACATAGTGATGTTCACCATTGAAACTACTCCATCTCACGTGATGATCGGACATGGTTTAGTTGATCTGGATCACGTGATCACTTAGATGACTAGAGAGATGTCTGTCTAAGTGGGAGTTCTTAAGTAATATGATTAATTGAACTTAAATTTATCATGAACTTAGTACCTGATAGTATTTTGCTTGTCTATGTTTGTTTGTAGATAGATGGCTCGTGCTGTTGTTCCGTTGAATTTTAATGCGTTCCTTGAGAAAGAAAAGTTGAAAGATGATGGTAGCAATTACACGGACTGGGTCCGTAACCTGAGATTATCCTCATTGATGCACAGAAAAGTTACGTCCTGGAAGCACCGCTGGGTGCCAGGCCTGCTGCTGATGCAACTGACGACGTTAAGAACGTCTGGCAGAGCAAAGCTGATGACTACTCGATAGTTCAGTGTGCCATGCTTTACGGCTTAGAATCGGGTCTTCAACGATGTTTTGAACGTCATGGAGCATATGAGATGTTCCAGGAGTTGAAGTTAATATTTCAAGCAAATGCCCGGATTGAGAGATATGAAGTCTCCAATAAGTTCTATAGCTGCAAGATGGAGGAGAATAGTTCTGTCAGTGAACACATACTCAAAATGTCTGGGTATAATAATCACTTGATTCAACTGGGAGTTAATCTTCCTGATGATAGTGTCATTGACAGAATTCTTCAATCACTGCCACCAAGCTACAAGAGCTTCGTGATGAACTATAATATGCAAGGGATGAACAAGACTATTCCCCAGCTCTTCGCAATGCTAAAAGCCGCGGAGGTAGAAATCAAGAAGGAGCATCAAGTGTTGATGGTTAACAAGACCACCAGTTTCAAGAAAAAGGGCAAAGGGAAGAAGAAGGGGAACTTCAAGAAGAACAGCAAACAAGTTGCTGCTCAAGAGAAGAAACCCAAGTCTGGACCTAAGCCTGAAACTGAGTGCTTCTACTGCAAGCAGACTGGACATTGGAAGCGGAACTGCCCCAAGTATTTGGCGGGTAAGAAGGATGGCAAAGTGAACAAAGGTATATGTGATATACATGTTATTGATGTGTACCTTACTAATGCTCGCAGTAGCACCTGGGTATTTGATACTGGTTCTGTTGCTAATATTTGCAACTCGAAACAGGGACTACGGATTAAGCGAAGATTGGCTAAGGACGAGGTGACGATGCGCGTGGGAAATGGTTCCAAAGTCGATGTGATCGCGGTCGGCACGCTACCTCTACATCTACCATCGGGATTAGTTTTAGACCTAAATAATTGTTATTTGGTGCCAGCGTTGAGCATGAACATTATATCTGGATCTTGTTTGATGCGAGATGGTTATTCATTTAAATTAGAGAATAATGGTTGTTCTATTTATATGAGTAATATCTTTTATGGTCATGCACCTTTGAAGAGTGGTCTATTTTTATTGAATCTCGATAGTAGCGATACACATATTCATAGTGTTGAAACCAAAAGATGCAGAGTTGATAACGATAGTGCAACTTATTTGTGGCATTGCCGTTTGGGTCATATCGGTGTAAAGCGCATGAAGAAACTCCATACTGATGGGCTTTTGGAATCACTTGATTATGAATCACTTTGTACTTGCGAACCGTGCCTCATGGGCAAGATGACTAAAACGCCGTTCTCCGGAACTATGGAGCGAGCAACTGATTTGTTGGAAATCATACATACTGATGTTTGTGGTCCAATGAATGTTGAGGCCCGCGGCGAGTATCGTTATTTCCTCACCTTCACAGATGATTTGAGCAGATATGGGTATATCTACTTAATGAAACACAAGTCTGAAACATTTGAAAAGTTCAAAGAATTTCATAGTGAAGTGGAAAATCATCGTAACAAGAAAATAAAGTTTCTACGATCTGATCGTGGAGGAGAATATTTGAATTACGAGTTTGGTCTACACTTGAAACAATGCGGAATAGTTTCGCAACTCACGCCACCCGGAACAACACAACGAAATGGTGTGTCCGAACGTCGTAATCGTACTTTACTAGATATGGTGCGATATATGATGTCTCTTACTGATTTACCGCTATCGTTTTGGGGTCATGCTTTAGAGACGGCCGCATTCACGTTAAATAGGGCACCATCAAAGTCCGTTGAGACGACGCCTTATGAACTGTGGTTTGGCAAGAAACCAAAGTTGTCATTTCTTAAAGTTTGGGGCTGCGATGCTTATGTGAAGAAACTTCAACCAGATAAGCTCGAACCCAAATCGGAGAAATGTGTCTTCATAGGATACCCAAAAGAGACTATTGGGTACACCTTCTATCACAGATCTGAGGGCAAGATTTTCGTTGCTAAAATCGGATCCTTTCTACAGAAGGAGTTTCTCTCAAAAGAAGTGAGTGAGTGGAAAGTAGAACTTGATGAGATAACTGTATCTGCTCCCTTATTGGAAAGTAGTTCATCACAAGAATCGGTTCCTGTGACAACTACACCAATTAGTGAGGAAGCTAATGATATTGATCATGAAACTTCAGATCAAGTTTCTGCTGAACCTCGTAGGTCTACCAGAGTAAGATCCGCACCAGAGTGGTACGGTAATCCTATTCTGGAAGTCATGTTACTTGACCATGATGAACCTACGAACTATGAGGAAGCGATGATGAGCCCAGATTCCACAAAATGGCTAGAGGCCATGAAATCTGAGATGGGATCCATGTATGAGAACAAAGTATGGACTTTGGTTGACTTGCCCGATGATCGGCAAGCCATTGAGAATAAATGGATCTTTAAGAAGAAGACTGACGCTGATGGTAATATAATTGTCTATAAAGCTCGACTTGTTGCGAAAGGTTTTCGACAAGTTCAAGGGGTTGACTACGATGAGACTTTCTCACCCGTAGCGATGCTTAAGTCTGTCCAAATCATGTTAGCTATTGATGCATTTCATGATTATGAAATTTGGCAAATGGATGTTAAAACTGCATTCTTGAATGGATTTCTGGAAGAAGAGTTGTATATGATGCAACCAGAAGGTTTTGTTTATCCAAAAGGTGCTAACAAAGTGTGCAAGCTCCAGCGATCCATTTATGGACTGGTGCAAGCATCTCGGAGTTGGAATAAACGTTTTGATAGTGTGATCAAAGCATATGGTTTTATACAGACTTTTGGAGAAGCCTGTATTTACAAGAAAGTGAGTGGGAGCTCTGTAGCATTTCTGATATTATATGTAGATGACATATTATTAATTGGAAATGATATAGAATTTCTGGATAGCATAAAGGGATACTTGAATAAAAGTTTTTCAATGAAAGACCTTGGTGAAGCTGCTTACATATTGGGCATCAAGATCTATAGAGATATATCAGGACGCTTAATAGGACTTTCACAAAGCACATACCTTGATAAAATTTTGAAAAAGTTCAAAATGGATCAGGCAAAGAAAGGGTTCTTGCCCGTGCTTCAAGGTGTGAAGTTGAGTCAAACTCAATGCCCGACCACGGCAGAAGATAGAGAGAAAATGAAAGATGTTCCCTATGCTTCAGCCATAGGCTCTATCATGTATGCAATGCTGTGTACCAGACCTGACGTATGCTTAGCAATAAGCTTGGCAGGAAGGTACCAAAGTAATCCAGGAGTGGATCACTGGACAGCGGTCAAGAACATCCTGAAATACCTGAAAAGGACTAAGGTTATGTTTGTCGTATATGGAGGTGACAAAGAGCTAGTCGTAAATGGTTACGTTGATGCAAGCTTTGACACTGATCCGGACGATTCTAAATCGCAAACTGGATACGTATTTTTATTAAACGGTGGAGCTGTAAGTTGGTGCAGTTCTAAACAAAGCGTCGTGGCGGGATCTACATGTGTAGCGGAGTACATAGCTGCTTCGGAAGCAGCAAATGAAGGAGTCTGGATGAAGGAGTTCATTTCCGATCTAGGTGTCATACCTAGTGCATCGGGACCAATGAAGATCTTCTGTAACAATACTGGTGCAATTGCCTTGGCAAAGGAATCCAGATTTCACAAGAGGACCAAGCACATCAAGAGACGCTTCAATTCCATTCGGGACCAAGTCCAAGTGGGAGACATAGAGATTTGCAAGATACATACGGATCTGAATGTTGCAGACCCATTGACTAAGCCTCTCTCACGAGCAAAACATGATCATCACCAAGACTCCATGGGTGTTAGAATCATTACTATGTAATCTAGATTATTGACTCTAGTGCAAGTGGGAGACTGAAGGAAATATGCCCTAGAGGCAATAATAAAGTTATTATTTATTTCCTCCTATCATGATAAATGTTTATTATTCATGCTAGAATTGTATTAACCGGAAACATGATACATGTGTGAATACATAGACAAACATATAGTCACTAGTATGCCTCTACTTGACTAGCTCATTAATCAAAGATGGTTATGTTTCCTAACCATAGACATGTGTTGTCATTTGATTAATGGGATCACATCATTAGGAGAATGATGTGATTGACATGACCCATTCCGTTAGCCTAGCACTTGATCGTTTAGTATATTGCTATTGCTTTCTTCATGACTTATACATGTTCCAGAAACTATGAGATTATGCAACTCCCATTTACCGGAGGAACACTTTGGGTACTACCAAATGTCACAACGTAACTGGGTGACTATAAAGGAGTACTACAGGTGTCTCCAAAGGTACATGTTGAGTTGGCGTATTTCGAGATTAGGTTTTGTCACTCCGATTGTCGGAGAGGTATCTCTGGGCCCTCTCGGTAATGCACATCACTATAAGCCTTGCAAGCAATGTGATCAATAAGTTGGTTACGGGATGATGCATTACGTAACGAGTAAAGAGACTTGCTGGTAACAAGATTGAACTAGGTATTGGATACCGACGATCGAATCTCGGGCAAGTAACCTACCGATGACAAAGGGAACAACGTATGTTGTTATGCGGTTTGACCGATAAAGATCTTTGTAGAATATGTAGGAACCAATATGGGCATCCAGGTTCCGCCATTGGTTATTGACCGAGAATGGTTCTAGGTCATGTCTACATAGTTCTCGAACCCGTAGGGTCCGCACGCTTAACGTTACGATGATAGTTTTATTATGAGTTTATAAGTTTTCATATACCGAAGTTTGTTCGGAGTCCCGGATGTGATCACGGACATGATGAGGAGTGTCGAAATGGTCGAGACATAAAGATTGATATATTGGATGACTATATTCGGACACCAGAAGTGTTTCGGGTGATTTCGGAGAAAACCGAAGTGCCGGAGGGGTTACCGGAACCCCCCGGGAGAGTTAATGGGCCACATGGGCCTTGGTGGGAAGAGAGAGGGGAGGCCAGGGTGGGCCGCGCGCCCCCTCTCCCTCTGGTCCAAATTGTACTAGGAGGGGGGGCGGCGCCCCCCTCTTTCCTTCCCCCCTCTCCCCCTTCCTTCTCCTCCTAGTAGGAGTAGGAAAGGAGGAGTCCTACTCCTACTAGGAGGAGGACTCCTCCTCCTGGCGCGCCCCCCTTGGGCCGGCCGGCCTACCCATTGCTCCTTTATATACGGGGGCAGGGGGCACCCCATAGACACTCAAGTTGATCTACGGATCGTTCCTTAGCCGTGTGCGGTGCCCCCCTCCACCATATTCCACCTCGGTCATATCGCCGCGGAGTTTAGGCGAAGCCCTGCGCCGGTAGAACATCATCATCGTCACCACGCCGTCGTGCTGACGGAACTCATCCCCGAAGATTTGCTGGATCGGAGCCCGGGGATCGTCATCGAGCTGAACGTGTGCTGAACTCGGAGGTGCCGTACGTTCGGTGCTTGGATCGGTCGGATCGTGAAGACGTACGACTACATCAACCGCGTTCTGCTAACGCTTCCGCTTACGATCTACGAGGGTATGTGGACAACACTCTCCCCTCTCGTTGCTATGCCATCACCATAATCTTGCGTGTGTGTAGGAAATTTTTTGAAATTACTACGTTCCCCAACAGTCCTTCCACCGCCGCCCCGCCCAGTGCCGCCAGCAGCCCAGAAGTGCAGCATCGCTGGCCGCCCCTACTTCTCCTTCGCACCTTCGGGCCTCCAGCTCCTACCTCCCATCGCCCCCCTCCCCCCCCACCAACCTTCTTCC
>NC_041383.1:206002805-206010198 GCF_002162155.2 Triticum dicoccoides
CGTGCACCACTTCCTCTTCTCCGTGCAGTCCTCCTAGCCGTCTCGGGAGCGTCAGGGGCGGCTGGCTTCAAAGATTGGAGGGGGTCCGAGGGATCCGCGGCAGCCACCACGCCGCCAACCCGTGCAGCTCGGTTGCCGGGCCCATGCAGCTCGGTTGCCACGGCCGGCCTCCAAAGCCTCCTCCCCAACCCCGACACTGGACGACCCCGCCCCGCCATCCCTCCGCCGCGATGCTCGCGAGATACACCGCCCCAGGGCCGTCTCAATGGTCGCGGCAGTGCACTCCTCCCTCTCTTCGACTAGAGTTTGCTATGTGTTGTTCTTCCGGTTGAATTTGCAGGTTTTTCCCAGTTAATCTTTTAAAAGGAAATCAATTCCTTTTCCTGAGGTGTGCAGTTTACTTGTGCATATTTCCATATAATTTTGCACTTAGTCCTGCAGTGCACTCGATGCGGTCCGCTCTGGCCGTGCCCGTGGTTTAGATGGGAACTTGATGAGGTTCACATTCAAATGCACTACTCGACAGCGATTCAGCAGCTCATCCCGTACAGCTCGGTTTGCACAGGTGTGCGGTTTGGTATATCTCCCCATGCAGCTCGGGTGTGGTGGAGTACAGTTTGTGCATGTTTTCTTTACTCCAAGTTGTGCATCTTGCGGTTTGATGTGTAAACGCATGTCTTGTGCAGTTCGGCAGACGTGTGAGTGCAGCTCGGCATGTAATTTCGGTGGGGGTTGCATTTTTCTTTTTAATTTGTTGTGCCAAGCGATGTGTGGTTGCTGGATGTACTTCTTTTCGAAGTACTGTTGGTTTTGTCTAGAGGTTCATTTCATCTTTCTCAAGCGGTTCATTTTGATGAAAGAAAAAAGTTAGAAAAAGAAACTAATGCAGTGCACTAGCCGCTACTCTGGAGTCCGGACGCGTTAACACAAAGAAGAAAAAAAAAGGACAAAATAGAAGAATGCAGTGCACTTGGCTCTTCACTGCAGTCCCAAAATCATGTTAATGATAAACACTGTCAGTAGTAACTCATGCGATTCGCAGAGTAAAAAAAGATAGAAAAATGACAACAAAAGTAATGTGGTTCAATTCTTATGGTATTTGAGGTTCACTTATGCCCGATGTGAAGCGCACTTCACTTCTTCGTCTGAGAAAAATTTACGCCCGGCAAAATAAATCATGAAGTTCGCTTGACCATCTGATGCAGTGCGGTTTTCAGTCTGAAGCAGTGCAATTTTCTGTCCGATGAGGTTCACTCGTCGATTTTGGGGTCGCGAAAAACAGGGTGTCCGCATTTCGGTAAAATCAAAATTACTCTTAAACCGTAAGGAATCAGAGAGAGTGTTCTACATGAAAATTTTGCCCCTCATTGACATCTTTCCAATGGTATATAATTTGAATCATTTCGAGCAACGGTTTGTAAACATTTCACGAAAAACGGCCGCTGCCTCTCGTCGTCAGCCACACGGTTTTCAAAATTAACTCAAAGCCGAAAGGAATCACAAAAACATTTCAACATATCGAAGTTGCGCCTCGTCGGTAGCTTTCCAATGGTGTATCACACGCATCGTTTCGACAAACGGTTCAAAAACTGGAGTGAAAACAGTACAAAAATTACAAAATTTCGAAAAAACAGAATTCCGGGATTTACTAAATTTGCTTCATTCCGACGAGCGGTTTAGAATAAATCACGAAAAAACGCTCGCTGCCACTCATGATGGGCCGCACCATTTTTGAAACTGCTCTTAAACCGTGAGGAATCTCGAAAAGTGTTTAACATGGCGAAGTTGCGCCTAATCCATAGCTTTTCAACGGTTTATTACACGTCTCATTCCGACAAACGGTTAAAAAACTAGAGCAAAAAGGTACCAAAAATACACAGCGTGCAGTTTTTTGCGACGCGAAGTTCACTCGTGAGAGTACTGCAGCACACTTGGTTCAAACAATGACGTGCACTTGCGTTAAGCGTGCAGTGCGGAAGTGTTATTAGAATAGTTATTCTGCTAATATTAGCAGAATAGACTAGCTGTATATATATATATATATATATATATATATATATATATATATATATATATATATATATGGTTGCTCATCGTTGAGGCAACCGCAAAGCACTCTGCTCACATCCCTCAGCACGCGCTCTCCCAGCGGTTGGGCCTGCGCACGATCACGCCAGGGGTCCCATATGCATGTGATTGCATCGCGTGCATCACCATGCGATGCAGTTACGTGCAGCACGATGGAGTTATGCGCTGCAAATTAGAACTGCCATCCGGGCGTGCCGATATTCCAGGTCGTCCGGCTTCCCCTTTAATTCCCGTGGCCATTATAACATTAGTCTCATCAACCTTTCGATCGCGCCCCACAACACAACAAGCACACCCACGACGACATATAGAGAGGGGATGTCTAGCGGTGCTCCAATGGAGTTTGGCGAGCATAAAGTGGAGACCCACACGAGGGAGACAGATCTCTCGGTGGTGTACACCATTGGCCCAGCCGTGGTGGACAACTTCATCAACATCGTTGAGCAGTTGCTTGCTCGAGACAAGTACAAGGTGGTCGGCATCGACCTCTAGTACACCGGCGGTCGTCCCAACATAGATTAGAAGGTTGTCATCGCCTAGCTGTGCATGTGCCATCATGTCCTCATCTACCACTACTGCATGGCTACAGAGCCTTGCGACCATTTCACCAGGTTTGTCAACAGCACTGACTACAAGTTTGCTACGGTGGAAACCACCAATGATGCAAAAGCGCTCAGGGTTACGGGCTTGGCCTGCAAGAACCTTGTCGAAATCCATGAGCACTACAGGGTCTGGGGCAGCACGAAGAAGGACTCCCTGGTTGAACTTGCCTCGGCCATCATCGACACATACTATGAAAAGATGAAGCAAGATACCAACAGAATACGTCCCGTATCCTAGCACGGGGCCTGGATGAGGCAACTGGATGAACCTCACCTCAGGTTCATGGCCAAGAGCATGTACACATGCTACGACATGCACAGGTGGATCGTTGACATGAGGAAGTGCCTTGTTACCGAGATCGACGAGGCCGGATCGAGCCACAAGAAGAGCAGTAGCGGCAAGCGTCCCAAGAAGTAGATGATGATCAGATGACCGTTTATCCTACTTAATTATGCATGTAATATACAGTTGACTTTGGTGTGTGGAAATGTCATGTGTGTAGTAGCCACCTATGTAATTATGCATGTAATAGTTTACTTTGGTGTGTGCAAATTTCATCTGTGTAGTAGCCACCTATGTAATTGGATGTTTAATTTGGTTGTGCAACCATGTCCTTATAAGTGCATGTGTGTATATATATGTTGTTGTTTTGTATGCAATCCCAACACACAACACACACGCCTAGCAGCAATCGTCTGTGTTATTATCGGTCTTTGCACACATTTATGATTACAGACCTGTTTGCCACGTATCACACACATTTTGTTATATTGAACCATTTCTTTTATCTTGGCTCAATGCAAACAGTTCATCCGAGTGAACTATTTGCCCTCTATCACACACACCTTGATCTGGCTGACCGTTTCTTTTGTTTCGCCTAGTCACAAACAGTTCATCCGAGTGAACCTTATGTCGTATATCGCACACACCTTCATCTGGCTGCCCATTTTTGTTCTTCTGCCTCATCGCAAACAGTTCATTGAACTGAACCATATGCCCTGCATCGCACATGCAACTAAACTCTGAACTGTGTTTGATGCATCCGTCATCGCAAATGTTTTGAATCTTTTTTGACGGTTTTTTTACATCACCATTTGCGATTATTGCATCGCACACAGTTTCGTCGAAGGGTCTCTGATCATAGTGTCGCGTTAGCAGCATCCTACAGCAGTGACATCTCTAGTCCATACCATGCCATTCATTGAACTTCTTGAAATATTTATCTTGAATGGGTATTAGTTCAATGAGTTATATGGTGTTATGAATTACCAAAATCACCCGGGGATTAGTTGCACTTTCAATCGAGAAATTTCATTAGTGGAGTAATCCCAATAGATTTATGCAACATGATATCATTGGAAGTGATTAACCTATCTGATAACAAACTTTCCAGAGAGCTTCCTGATTGTTAGCATGCATACACATGTAAATGAGCTTTCGTTTAGTGAATTCATATTGGTTTTGCATGAAATGGTAGTGATGTCTAGTTGCGAAGACTAGACATGTCTCAAGTAAACAGTTTACCAAATGAATAATTCATATTGCAAGAGAGTGATGGGGTTGTTGATGGTAGGAGTGAATTCTCTGAAACGTGGTTACATTTGGCGGGTGGGCAATGGACAGAATATCAATATCTAGGAAGATGCTTGGATTCCTGATTGGGACACTGGGAAAGTTGTTACGTCGAGGGGGCATATTTTATCTAAAGTGGTCGATTTGATTGATCCTGCTTCAAATAATTGGGATGAAGACCTGATTAGACAAACTATGTGGCCCATTGATGTCCAATGGATACTTGCAGTCCCATTGTCGCAACATGATATGCTAGACTTTGTTGCATAGAGTTATACAAAAAATGGTATATTTTTGGTTCGGTCTGCTTATTTTATGGAATGGGACCATCAGCATGGAAGTAAATTGAGACATTCTGATGGAATGGGACGAACCACAGTTAACCCTATTTAGACTAAGGTACGAAAATTATCTTGCCTGACAAAAGTCAAAAAATTTATCTGGCGTACCCTACATGGCACACTTTCATGTCGTGTTACACTCACAAACAGACATATGAAGATCTAGCCCACTTGTCCTACTTGCTCCAATGGTTTAGAAGATATGAAGCACATTCTACCTCTGTAATAAAGCAAGGAGGTTTGGAGAAGGTTGGGGATGGATGGTATTATTGATAAACCATGTGAGGTTGATCGTGCTAGAGAGGCAGAGCTACAATACTTACTTCTTCTACTAGACCAAGAATTGTGGATTATGAGTCATCGGAATGTGCATGAAATGATTGCTATAATCTTAGCCTGGTATCTATGCTGGGATTAGGAAATATGTAAATTAGTGCACGAGAAGACAATTCATAATGCGTATCAGATCCCTATGGGAATATTAGCTCTTACGGCAGACTTTCTTACTGCTTCGTCTCCAAAGGCCTCTGTGAAAAGGGGGGTTGGTTTTTCCCACCAGTGGATTTTTTGAAACTTAATGTTGATGCTTCTTTTTACCGGGCACGATGGGGGTTGTCCTTAAAATGACAAATGCAAATTTATTGTTGGGGGAATAGGAAGATAGACTACTACGCGGATGACTTGACCGTTGAAGCCTTGGCTCTCAAATTCGGACTATCATTGGTGCCTGGTGCAATGATCGGGATGTAATCTCCTTATTATTAACTAGGACAATCTGGACGTGATTGATACCAAGAAGGATCGAGGAGGGTTGGCAGGTGCAGCGGCAGCTATTTTCGATGATTGTTTTCATTATTCTTGTGATTTTATTATTACTAGGTTCCAACACCGTAACAGAGAATCAAATAAAATTGCCACGAGCTCGCTAGATTAGCTAAATTTTCTTTGACTTCTGATTGGTTTGAGGAGCCCCTAAATGAAATTGTAACAACCCTCATAAACAATGTATTGGTTATTTCTAATGAATAAAGTTCTGGGTTTATTAAAACAGTTTGTCTAATTCACATCTAGATCTTTTCTAAGGATGTCACATCTAAGCTCTCACAAATAGCGGAGCAACAAGAAATAAAAAAAAAGCTTGAACAAAAAAAATAGACCACAAACATAGTAGACATCAGGTTAGATGTGACATAAAGATGTGTCCTAGACAGTCCGACAAGGACATCTACCTTCTGTAGATTTCTTCAAGTCTGGAGATAAAACAAATTATAGTTGTAAGTAGTTATCGATGGTATCTGCACAAAATATCTACACCGTCGTTGTTGTTGGGTTTCTCAAAAAAATACTCACTCTGTTTCAAATTATAAGGTGTATTACTCTTTTGAAAAGTCAACCATTTGAAGTCTGATCAAATTTGTAGAGAAATATAAAAAAATATCAAATTGGTATGATTAGATTAATCATGAAATAATGTTTCATACTTTTTTGTTTAATATTGTGGATGCCGATATTTTCTCGCTCTAAACTTGGTCAAATTTGGAGAAATATGAATTTCCAAAGAACTAATACCCCTTATATTTTGAAACTAATGGAATATTTAGTTTGGTGGGTGGAGGAGATGAAAAGGTGTGCTTTATTTTTATTCATATTGTGGTGATTTGATGGGTCTTTCGTGGTGTGGTTATGTGTTATCCGCTAACCAACGTATATTTATGAGGGGAAATTTATGCGTCTGAGGTTGCATGTACTATATTGGTGTTACAATATCACATGGTGCTGCTTTTTTTCTATGTGGTGGAAGGGTGCGTGGGATTGATATGTTTTTGTAGGCCGATTGCTGATGATTGATTTGAAAAATTGTTGGTCTGACTACATTTGAAAACCAAATCCAAAATTAAACACCTTAATTGAATGAAGAAGCTTCAAAATCAAGGAACATAGAAAATTAGAAGAATTGAATGGAAATAACTCTTTGAGAATAAGACGGTCAAAATTGAATGACCCAGTTCTAAATTCTTAATCAATTGTGAGGCCTTAAAAATTAAGAAGAATAGTGTATAGTATAAAGAATTGAATGAAAGAGCTTTGAGAAATTATTGACCTGGTTAAAATCGGGTCACCAAGTTGCAATTGGAGACCTCAATTGAATGTGGACTCTTTAAAACTAGGGAACATAGTTATAGAAGATATGTAAAAGAAAGAAACAAGCAAAGAGTTAAATTAACATGGGTGTTAAGGTTTGGTTTTATCTAGGTGTTCATATTGCTAACAATGTCAGCTCGCATGTAAAAAAAAAGAGAGAGCATACTATTACAACTTTTGAGATAGCAGTTAGAACTGATGCGTATGGATGCATCCATTCATGACTGAAAATGAAGGGACAGTGCCAACCTATACATAGGAAGTGTAGGTATGTTTGGTTCGGAATCGTCATTGTCTGCTATAATTAGTTCTGGCATGTAACTTTGCCACTTGTAAAACTAATTTTACTCTTCTTCTGCCACATATCAAGAGAGTTGCAAAGACATTTTTATGGCAACTGGTCTGCATTGCTATTTTTAAATGCATCTTTCTTTGGTCATCAGAAACGTTCTCTAACTGCAGATTTGCGTAAGGTGGCCACTTAGTTTCCACTAAACACATCATGAATTTGGCACACGCCAATCTAACTATCCAGATACCTTAGACTTGTCCAGAAAATTCAAGCAGACGGTAACAACAAACTTGTGGAGGACAAATGAGACTTTGCATATAACTTAAGTTCGGAAAATTCTGAGCAACAGTAACCA
>NC_041383.1:206010229-206011302 GCF_002162155.2 Triticum dicoccoides
GGGGGGGACTGGCAGAAACAAACAATTATCATATCACAATGAACCTCCAACATAGCTCGCTCACCTGTCTGCCAAATTTCTAATAAAATCTTCACTACCACCCAAGTGTAGTTTCGGGTCAAGCATAACGAGAGACGTGGTTACTCAAAGAAGCTACGATGCCAACAAAAGAAAGCAGCAAGCAGTCAAAACAAAGGGTAGTACAACTGATATAATATAGTTCATATTATCTTGTTGCAGATCACATAATAAATAAAGCGACAAGAGTCGGTGTTGAGGCAATATAGACGAGATGGATACATATTAATAAAAAAGGTCTAGAAACAGACAAACGAAGGATAGTCCTGAGACACCCTCCATCAACGCACATGCATTATTTTCAGGTCATATACTCCAGTTCAGCTCACATGCAAACTCCTTCCACTTGTTAATCACCATGGCGTCATCTCCGGTCACTGCTCAGCTTCTTGCACGCCTTTCCCTGGCATATCAAATTTAGCATGTCTTCAGTAATACTAGTTCGGAAGAAAAAAAAAGTTGATCCATACCCAACTTTGTAGCACGGTCCAAATATATAACCACTACTTTATGCTTCCTTGTGAAATGGAATGAGGAAAAAGGCCAAACTTGTTTACAAGATGTAGGGCTCTATAAGTAAATACTCCCTCCGTCCCATAATATAGGGACTGCAAAAACGTCTTATATTGTGCGATGAAGGAAGTATGTTATTACAACCAATCATGGATTTTGAGTCGCTCGACTAGTCGACGACTAGTCTATGAGTCGCAAAAATATGGTCGACTGAGCTTAGTGTCGACTCGCGACTGAGTCGCGACTAGTCAGAACGCAGGCTCGAGAGTCGCGACTCGAAAACCATGCAACCAATATGTGTAGATATTGGTTTTAATAATATCTTGTATTATGGGACGGAGGGAGTAGCTTATAGTAGTAGAATGCAGCAACACACAAGCTGTAACGTGTCACAGGGAAAGTTAATTGTTCCGGTGAGAATTTCACAGCAACAGTAGAAAACTGTGGTTCCCAAAATGCTAGCATTTAACTTCAGTATTGGG
>NC_041383.1:206011914-206066560 GCF_002162155.2 Triticum dicoccoides
CTGAAAGTGGCAGACAGTAAGGCAGTGGTGGAAACAGTTACCTGGACCAACTTTGAGATATTTGGAGATCGTACTTGAATCGTAGCCCCTGGCTAAACCAATAGCCCTCTTGGGGCTAAACTCAGCCACTCTCTGGACAGTGTTGTTCTTCATGTCAACAGCAAGCACCCATGATGTGTGCTGCCTGTCGCGGTAGTTAATCTTAGCTAGTAAGTAAAGAATGCAATCATCTTGCAGGCTCAGCTTGGGCAGGCCAATATGGAGAGTCGACAAGGTAGGCTGAGCTGTGACACCTTCACGGACCTTCAGCTTAGGCAGCGGTGGTTCAGGTATAGCAGAGGAATCGAACTGGCAATCGACACTCCAATGCGCTTTGGATAAGATGCCAGTCTTGATGCTCCATATTGTGGCCTTCCAACCAATAGCACGGTGCTCCAGCTCGACCATCTTGATGAAGCCATTAAGGACTGAAACGTCCCGAACAGCGGGCGATCGAGTTGCATTGCTAGGCAGTCTTAAGAAATGAGGCTTGGGGTGTTTGTCCAGCACGTTGCAGAAGATGATCATATGCGAGAGATCAACCCAGGCCACTGTTCCTTCATCACCTCCGATTGTGATTGCCTTGTATGTGATGAACTCGTCGGCGTCGGGGACTGAATCGACATTCACTGGCAGCTTGCTCCAGGAGTTGGTATCATGGTCATAGAGGCAGAGGTGAGAATGATTGCCATATCT
Source organism: Triticum dicoccoides (assembly GCF_002162155.2). Classification (NCBI taxonomy): domain Eukaryota; kingdom Viridiplantae; phylum Streptophyta; class Magnoliopsida; order Poales; family Poaceae; genus Triticum; species Triticum dicoccoides. Next base: position 206,012,650 of record NC_041383.1, read on the forward strand.
GAACCCATTAGCTTGTGCGGCCAGGATGTAGCTGCCCTCAGGTTTGCGCACAATGGCAAATGACTGCTCGTTGACTGGGTGGTCGTTGCCGGGCTGCTTGATGTGCTTGAGCTCGGGAACACTGGCGTCGTAGACGAAGTAGTGTCGATTGCGGCGATACAAGGCATCGGATGGGCAATCACCGACTACGACGCATAGGAGGACGAGCCCACCGTCAGTCTCTGTGGCGACTATGCTAGGCCGGGTGGCGAACACGTTGTGGTCGTAGGCGGTGACGTGGAAGCATAGGCAGGAGACCTGCGGTGGTTGGGCGGTGCAGAAGGTGACCTCGATGTTACCCCGGAGACGGAGACCCTCCAAGCCGCAGTCGGCGGTGGTGGCGTTGCGGCGGTCGGCAAAGAAGGCGTATGGCTCGATCAAGACGAAGCTTGGCTGGTCGCCACCGCCGTCGGGGTAGCCATAAGCAGGGGGATTCAAGGACGGGGAATCCTGTGTGATTGGGCGCCTGCGGAAAATCAATACCTTTCCCTCTCCTGCGGATGGACTGCTGTCAGGCTTCTTGACGGCTTCCTCCCCGCCGAGGTAAGAAGCAGCAAGAGCAGCCAGGCCGCTGTCCATGGATTGCAGATCGAGTGCCATCAAGCTCTTCCTCTCCGGTGTGTGGATCGATCCCAGATCGGTTGGCTCTCCTCTCCGCCTTGGGTGTGTGGATGGATTTATGTGGGGAAGGTGAGGTTGGAGTCGATCAGAGTCGGATCGAGATGAGATTGCAGCCGGAGCGAAAGGGGAGCGACCAGCCGCCGCTATACCAGGAGAACGAGGGTTGGGTGGGGAGTGCCTCGTAAGCTAGGGTTATGTTTCCCTTCAACATCTGTTTGGGGTGGAAGTTGGGCCTCCCACAGCCCAAAGAAAATCGGCTATTTGCCACTTTCAATACCGGGTTTCGTAAAATTGCCACTTCCAAGATTGGCTTCGCAAAAATGCCATCAAGCTCGTGTGCACATTGATTACTATGCCATTTTCCTTTTTTATTATTGTTTTCCTTTTCTTTTCCATTTTTTGGCACCCGAAAAGACCATAGTACCCCTCACGCTATCTTCACGTACTACTTGGGATTCAGATCGGCACTTGAAGCGAAACGAGCTCGTGCTGCCCCGCTGAGAAAAGCGACGCGAGGGTGAGTTGTGCCGGAGCGTGCAGACATGGACGAGCGCCGGCGGAGAGCGGCAGTGACGAGGGCAACTTGCAGCAGCGCGCGCAGCCATGGGCGAGCGCCTGCGGCGACCAGCGGTTTCTCGGACAGGCATGAGAAAGCTAGGGTGGCGAGTTCATGTAGCTCGCGCAGGCATCAACGAGGTACAACAGCGAGCAACCATGATGACAAGAACGAGATAAGCCTGAGAGCAAAATCCGATGCCAACACAACCAGACCACAAACGCATTGGATAAGGTTGAAACGACCAGGGGTACTTCTGTCCTTTCAAGTGCCAGAAAATGGAAAAGAAAAAGAAAAACAATGAAAAGGGAAAAAATGGCATGGTAATCAAAGTGCACACGAGCTAGGTGGCATTTTTGCAAAGCAAATCTTGAGAGTGGCAATTTTGCGAAGCCCGGTATTGAAAGTGGCAAATAGCGGATTTTCTCCACAGCTCACGGTGGCGACGCAAGTCTCTATCAATATATTGTTAGAGTTTTTTTGTTTTTGTCTTTTTAAGGCATGAACTTTTTTCGAGAGCAACTAGTTGACGAGCGCCCATTCGGGAGCCTCGCAACGATCAGCGCCACTTGACGCGCTCTCACTCATTCGCCACATTTCGCGCTCTGGACGCTCCCTCCGGATTTTGTTTTTTATTTTTATTTTTCCGCACTCGTTTTCGGTTTTTTTAAACGGTTTTTTCTTGTCTTTTCGATGTTTCAGTTTTCCACTTGTCTTCCTTAGCTTTTGGATAAAAAAAATTGCGCGAAAAAATGTGTTTTCTTTTTTTTCCTTTCGCGAGAGTCACGGTTTTGCTTTCGCGAGTGTCACGGTCGTGCCTCTCGGAAACGAAAAAAACATGTTTTCTGTTTTATTTCCTTCCGCGAGAGTCACAGTTTTGCTTTCGTGAGAGGCACGGTTGTGCTTTTGCGAGAGTCACGGTCGTGCCTCTTGGAAACGGGGAAAATGCATTTTTTTTCTTTTTTTTCTTTCGCGAGAGTCACGCTTTTGCTTCCACGAGAGGCATGGTTGTGTTTTCATGAGAGTCATGGTCGTGCCTCTCGAAAACAGAAAAACACATTTTCTGTTTTTTTTCTTTCATGAGAGTCACGATTTTTCTTCCGCGAGAGGCATGGTCGTGCTTTCACGAGAAGCATGGCCGTGCCTCTCCTCGGAAATGAAAAAAACGTGTTTTTTCTTTGTTTTTTTCCTTCCGCGAGAGTCACGGTTTTGCTTTCATGAGAGACACGGTTGTGATTTCGTGAGAGGCACGGGCGTGCCTCTTTTGGAAAGGGAAAAAACCCGTGCTCCCGGCTCGGTTATTCGTATGGTTTTTTCGTTCGGTTTTTTCATGAAAAAAAGTTCGTCAAAACCTATCAACCCGAGATCTAGTTTTGAAGATCTCGATGCAAGGAATCCAATGGTGAAAGCGGTTCGAGATTTGGACGCATGGTTTAAGAGATAAACCGTTTTGAATTAAAGGATCTACGAAAAAAGGGAAAACTCTCTGGTTGCGACAAGTGGCGCACATGCAGCACGCCACTTGTTGTAACCTAGGAAGGTTGGAGTGATCTTTGCAATGAGTACTCCTCAACTAGTGATTTCGACTTTTCCCCCTAGTGTGATGTAGGGTCCCTTCTTTTCCTTTGGCGTTGTCCACGTAAAAACGTCGACACCGGCCGGATCTCACGACGATGGCTTTCTTGATGTATTTGGGTATAAACTAAACAAGGTGCCGGTGTGGGCTCAAATTCAAGGATGCATGAGTGGTTTGACAAGGAAGGGAGAACTCGCTGAGAAAGCTGTTGCTAAAGTTGGGGATCCGCCCTTCACCATGATGGTTGACAATGGAGTAATAAACCCGGGTAGTACCCCTCTTGCAGGAGTTTTTTGGCTATGGAAATTATTACTACCTTTGGTGATTCAAAAATGGAGAAAAAAGATTCTCGCTCGTTTCCCCAGAGGTGACCCTGAGTTATTGAACCCACGGGAGGAAGACCCCCTTGAAGCTAAACAAGCTTTTGCTAAAGAAAAACCCTAGCTTTAGGCCGGATGAAAATCAAACAAACTGAAGGGGAAGACATATGACAAAAAATAGGCGCGGGTGTGAGATCTTAATGCTTACAACCCTATATTTGTGTTGGGACCAAATATGATCTTAATTTGTGTGTTGAAAGTCACCCACCGAGATGTTCTTGTTACGAACCAAAGTGGGGGGGTGTCCAAATTACGTCTTGACTGGAACGCATCCTGCTTCAAGAGTCAGTTGTTCAACCAAAGGCCCTACCCATCTTGTGGGGTTGCCTCGAGAATTAAGATTGCAATAACTAGACAAGAGCTTTGGGTGTTTAATGATTACACCTCTTGAATCCCCAGGGATAGGATCAATGTTACCATACTAAACCTTTCTATAACCGGTGTTTAGAATAACACTTCATGGTCTCCCTGCGCTTAGCCTCTTCGTGGCTCACTCTCTATGATCCTGGTGTTGAGAAACATAGTAGAAAACAAAAAATCGCCCTGCGATCAACGAGGTATGCCATGAAGATGCAATAACAGTTTGGATCGGATCGTTACCAACTCTGAGTTGCAGCGGAAGAAGACGAGTTGGTGTAGATCGTACTTGAAGTCCCTCGAACCGTCGATGAACGATCCCTCGAACAGACGATCAGAAGCACGACCTCTTCACAGTTTGCAAGCGTACGGTCTTCGCGATCCGGCAACGCTTTGCTGTTCTGAGCTAATCATCGCCGAAGAATTAGAGGGAGGAGATTAGAACCACACTAGACTTTTAATTATGAGGACTAAAGGATCTAGGTCTTTCTCTAATTACTCAACTAGGACCAACTAGAACTAGACCTAGTTGAACTAGAGGAGGCTTCAAAACTTGTGTGTTGAATTGTGGCCAAAACGTCTAGTATATGTAGGTTGGAGGAGGGGCAGGCGGCGCCACATAAGGGTGGAGTTTCCCCCTCCTGCCTTGGTCAGCCTAGAGGAGGGGGAACCCCCTCCAATTTGGCTTCCCCCTTGCTTCTGCAAGGGGTAAAGTGGGCTCCACCTATATTGGGCCCAAGTGTCCCAATATGCTTTCCACCACTTGGCCTTTTAAGGCCCCACTAGAGAAGCACGTGTTATACAAACCGTTTTTAACCCCTTTCTGTGACAGAGTTTAAAACCTTTGCCTTGCCTGTGTGTGCAATAGTGTGGCACCCCGGCTCATAGGAACCGGAACACCCTGTATTCCAGCCCAGAGATCAAGTCTTCTGGAATACGACACTGCTTGGCATAGAAAGGTCTTATTACAAATAATAGGGTTACAAAGGCTATGGTATACAAAGGATTACATCGGTGCGGTGACACTACGTCTGCTAAGGTAGCTCTATGCTAGCTGCGGAACAACTTGTAGCAATGAATAACTTTTAGCAGCGAAGCAACAATGATGGAGATGGACTTCACTCCATAGGGACTCTGGCTGGGATACGTCCTAGCTTGCAAACTCGGGATCCTTGACAAGCAATCAACCATGGCATCACCTTCAATCTGGCATGACACGCCAGGTGAGTACTTTGAATGTAATCGCAAGCTCACAACAACCAAAGCAATCAAGACAAACAATAGCATGGCATTTACAGGTTAATTATCAATGATGAACATGATACTACTAGAACAATTGAAAGAGTGAGCATGTCATTTACATGTTACTCATGATATGAACATGATGATGCTAATGCTAGCATGAGAGGGAGTAAACGTTTCAGGTCTCATGGACCAACTTACTCATCTCGGAGGTTATCCCATAACCACCATATGTATCAAGCTTACCGTCGTGAACATCACATGATCACCCCAAGATCAACCAAGCTTGGTATCAACAATACCATCATGATCATCACATGACCACGCGGAGCTTGATCTTTACCTGTGATCATCGCATGACCACATAAAGATCACGGAACCGGGGTTATTTATTATCCAGGTTATTATTTATATTGACCCATAGTGTGACCTGCAATGAACTATGCCCATAACCGAGGGTGTGACTATCGATAGATTATACACTCTGTAGAGGTTAGTACACTGTGGCCACACTATGGAACCCATGGCCTCGTGCTCCCATTCAGGTGGACCAATGACGTTCCAACAAAACCGATCTATTGCATGATGCTTTGCCGGCCACTCCGAAAAACTCCCCTTTGGGCTATGTCATGGGTGGCCCCGATGTCAACTCGTGACATCAGCCACCTTCATGTCCGCCACCATCGTGTCAAAACTAAAACAAAATCGTCCCAAATGGGGACTTGTGCACATGTGTCCAAACTAGGCACACAAGGTTATCGCCGCCTGCCAGGACAGGGTAGCACGAGCACATAAACTTCCCTAGTTGGAGGCACTGGTGAGAGGCATGACAATAGAACGAATTAGGGCCTCCCCATCCAGGCAAGCGTGGTTGCACTAGTGAGCTCGATTTGGTGGCACCATGACTCGGCCAACAGATTTGTTCAAGTTCAATCAATGTCAGGTTTAACTTGAATGGGATGAGTTGAGCCATAGAAAAATAACATGAAGAAATAATAATGCATAAAAGCATGATATATTACAATAGGTAATCAACAAGATTGATTCTATGTTATATGTAAATGTAAATAAATCCAGTAGGTAATATTGGTGAACTCTACACCTGGACCACATGACCCGCGAGAAGAAACTGTCATACATGATCCCTTTTTCGTTTTAATGTGATCATCTCAAAGAGTTGGTAAGGGAAGATCACAAAAAGCACAGACTAGTACAAGGATGATACGTCCATTTTGCATCATGTTTACCTACTGTTATTTACTATATTTTGTGCATAATAATTTTTTGGAGTAATTCTAATGCCTTTTCTCTCATAGTATGCTAGGTTTACACAAAGAGGAAGAATACCAACAGCTGGAATTTTGGACCTGAAAAGCTACGTTAGAGTTACCTATTCTGCACATCTCCAAATGAGCTGAGACTTTGCGGAGAATTATTTTGGAATAAAAGAAAAATACTGAAGCAAATAACTACCAGCGGAGGCCCACCAGGTGGGCATAACCCACCTAGGCGCGCCCTGGTGGGTTATGCCCTCCTCGGCCCACCTCCGGTGCCCCTCTTCTGGTATATAAGTCATTTTGACCTAGAAAAAAATAAGAAGAGGACTTTCGGGATGAAGCGCCACCGTCTCGAGGCGAAACTTGGGCAGGAGCATGTTTGCCCTCTGGCGAAGCGATTCCACCGGGGGAACTTCCCTCCCGAAGGGGGAAATCATCGTCAACATCATCACCAACAACTCTCCCATATTGGGGAGGGTAATATCCATCAACCTCTTCAACACCACCATCTCCTCTCAAACCCTAGTTCATCTCTTGTGTTCAGTCTTTGCACCGGATCCTTAGATTGGTGCTTGTGGGTGACTAGTAGTGTTGGTTACATCTTGTAGTTGATTAATATATGGTTTATTTGGTGGAAGATTATATGTTTAGACCCATTATGGTATTTAATACCCCTCTGATCATGAGCATGATTATCATTTGTGAGTAGTTACTTTTGTTCTTGAGGTCACCGGAGAAATCTCGTTGTAAGTAATCATGCAAACTTGATATGTGTTCGATATTTTGATGATATGTATGTTGTGATTCCCTTAGTGGTGCCATGTAAACGTTGACTACATGACACTTCACCATATTTGGGCCTAAGGGGATGCATTGTGGAGTAATTATTAGATGATGGTTTGCTAGAGTGATAGAAGCTTAAACCCTAGTGTATGCGCTACTTCATAAGGGGCCGATTTGGATCCAAAAGTTTAATGCTATGGTTAGATTTTATCTTAATACTTTTCTCGTAGTTGCAGATTCTTGCGAGGGGGTTAATCATAAGTAGGAGGTTTGTTCAAGTAAGAACATCACCTAAGCACCGGTCCACCCACATATCAAATTATCAAAGTAGCAAACACAAATCGAACCAACATGATGAAAGTGACTAGATGAAATTCCCGTGTACCCTCAAGAACGCTTTGCCTATTATAAGAAACTATTTTGGCCTATCCTTTGCCACAAAAGGATTGGGCTACCTTGCTGCACTTTATTTACTGTTATCATTATTTGCTCGTTACACATTATCTTGCTATGAAACTATATGTTATGTACAATTTCAGTGCTTGCAGAAGTTACCTTGCTGAAAAAACCACTTGTCATTTCCTTCTGCTCCTCGTTGGGTTCGACACTCTTACTTATCGAAAGGACTACGATTGATCCCCTATACTTGTGGGTTATCAATGATCTTTTCTAGCACCGTTGCCGGGAATTGAAGCGCTCTTGGTAAGTTGAAATTGGTAAGGGAAAATTATTATTACGTGCTGAAATTTATTGTCACTTGCTACTATGGAGAACAATCCTTTGAGGGGTGGCGGTTAGCGGGTTATCAGATCCAAAATCGGACCTGATAGCTTAACGGTGACCCATTACGGTGGATGCCACGTGTCGATCACCCTTGACGAAAGCAATTCCATGACGCGCTATTTATCGTCATGGAAGTGGACACTTCCGTGATGATAATTTTGGTAATGGCATGGAACACTTCTACGATAGCACAAGTATGACTATCTTGATTCTGTCATAAAATCGTCATGGATGTACATGCATGACAAAAAATGTGACCTACTGTGACAAACACGTATCATCACGGAAGTGTATTTTTTGTAGTGGTGAGTCTAGTGTATTACCTATGCAGAGTGTTATTTAAATCTATCGATAGTCGCGTCCTCGATTACGGACATAACTCGTGAGTAAGTCACACCATTGATCAACATTAATAAGTAATCTTGCACACTAAGTTATGTTTGGCACTGGTAAAGTGATGATGTCGGTGAAACTGATTGTTGTGGAAACCAAAGTGTTGGTTTTGTTTGTGATCCGGGAATGATCACCATTTGGTTACGAGGTAACCCATTGGTAAGAGAGTCTGAGGGACTCGGTGAACAAGTTTGTTTGCACTACATTTGTAGTATGTTACTATCATGCATTCAACTTGATTAAATGTCATGATATTGCTTGCCATTATGTTTATGCTTGTTGTGAGCTTGCAAGTACATTCAATGTACTGACCTGGCGTGTTATGCCAGATTTTAGGAAAATCTAACCGGATCGGAGTGCTGCCGTGTTTAGATCGGGTCCACATCGGTGTCCCTATGCTATGGAGTCCTGCTTCATCGTCATTCCGCTGCCGCGTAGTTGTCGTGATCGTGGCCCCTTTATGTTCACTAAATAATGTACATATTGTTCAGCCGCACCGTGTGTGCCGCTTGGCCTCGCTACTTGATGTAATATTGCACTATGTTTCCGCTAGCATCAATAAAGCGGTTGTTTTCTGTATGAAGATGTTGTGTGTTGCCAGAAGACTTGATCTCTGAGCTGGCAATGCAAGGTAAACTGGTTGCTCTGAGTTAGGGTGCCACAAAGGCATACATATTTAAAAAAAATTGAACCATTCCCGACCTTTCCTCTTCTTTTAAGCATATTTTGTGCAGCTCAACTAAAATAAAATGCCATCACCGCCTTGACAATTCAGTGACACTGTACAAAAAGAAATGACTTAACATTACATCATGATGTCAGGTATGTAATCGACATGCATTAGAGACAAACATACAGACCTCCTATGATAACATAATGAACATTAATTTTAACAAAGGTGTGACTAGCCTTACCGAGATAATTTGAGTGAAATCTACACCCTCTATTCCTTAATGTAAGACATTTTTGTAGTTCAATTTAAAGTACCCAAATGTCTAGTATTTAGGAAAAGAGGTGGTAGTTTTCTTGAGCATATATCTAGGAAAGCTTGCCACACTTTATATATGTCCATACACTAATGCAACACCATTCGAATAGTACAAATATACACTAATCCAGTGGCTAGTGCAATATTAGAGTAGTTTTTTTATTATGGGGAACAGTACAATGGTTTTACTGAATAGATTTCTATAAGCTAGCACCGGAAGATTTATATAAGCATTAACAATACAAAATGTAAAGGTAACAAGTTTCAGCATTGGTATACTAGCTGTGCAACAACATTAAACCAAATACAAAAGTGTGAAGCTAACTAGCATTACTAAGTAATGACAGTATAAAAAATGCAAACCATGTACCTTCAAGGTAAATATCATTTCGAACTCGAGGGGACTTGAAAAATTGCTATCCCAATCTTGATAATCGATCAAACATAAAAACTTGATCGAAAGGATCAAGAGAACAACCAGAGGAGGAGGTGCCCACTCTTGACCTTTCCTCTTCTCTTCGTAATTTTTTGTGCAGTTTAACCAAAATAAAATGACATCAGCGCCTTGGCATTTTGGTGACACTATACACAAAAACTTGACTTATCTCATGAAAGTGAGGTATGTAATCTATAAGCATTAACAGTGCAAAAATCTAAAGGTAGTAACAAGTTTCATTGTTGGTATACTGGTTGTGCAACAGCATTAGAATGCCTTAGCTGAAAAATCTTTAATACATCCACAATCAACAGCTAACCCTGAAATAATCCGGTGACATTAAATGGCATTGCTTAAATTCAGCGGCATTAGACTGAATGCGGCATTAGTTAAATGTGGCATCACTTTAGTAGTAGCATTGCTTGACTTTACCGTTGGCATTATACTAATAGCAAAAAAGTGGCAATAAGAGCATGGGAGGCCTATTCGGATAGTGGGCGTACCAGTATGATGTACCTCCACGGATGCATAGAGTGCTGCCCAAAGCAACAAATATCCAGGAAGCATATGTGGATTACGTCCAATTTTTGTTCTCTTTAGCACCTTTTTCCTATGTGAGGACAACAAACCAAACGACCTGGTCATTATCTATTTTGTTGTCATGCCTTTCTACCCTTTTTCAACCAAGAGACACGGGACTCGTTCCTTAGCTACTAATTTCCCCTTTTCAACCTAGATGCGGGTTCGATGCCTAGTCTCTTCGACATTACTTTCTCCCTTCCTTTCCTTATTCAACGCAGACATGGATTAATCTGCATGAAGTAGGGTTTCCTTTAATAGTGAAAATTAAGGTTTTCATCTGCGTGACCAACAGAGCAGAGGATAGCAAATTGGGAAGAAGGTGGAGTTGAGAACGATCCAGATGCAGCGACGTGGCAGATGGGGCAATAGAACAAGGGTATGGTTTGAAAAGAGGTAGCATACCTGAGGGTCGGCAGGAAGTGGCTTCACTCGGGGCCGTCATCCTTCGCACACACTATGGCAACGAGCTTGGGGACAGAGGACATCCCGCACGGGCGCTAGGTCTGAGAGGACGGCCTTGTCGTCAGTGCGTGACCTCGCCCGCCGATGACGAGTGCGTCAACGCTGCACGTCCTTTTCTTCCCCAGCGGATCTGTGACCACCGGTGAGGAGGGAGAGAGTGGTCGTCTTTTTTAGATATGGAGAGAGGGTGATAGTGTGAGAAGCAAGTGGGCAGCCCTTAGCAAGCAAGCGCTGAAGCTCCAACCTATATATCTTTTTTGATACTAGTACTAGAGGTGGAGCAGTGGTAGAGTAGTTTATATTTTCTCTGCATACAGTATCAGTTAGTCGTGCTTCAAAACTGAACGACACGCCATTATAAAAATAAAGTCGAGAAATAATGTGGCACCTCGGGACAACGCGGTCAGATCGCATTTTGCACGAGAAATGACACACCATGTTTCATTGACATGTGGTCCCATTCCAACATGTCGGTGAGACGATGGCGAGTCCTTTTGTACAATTTCTGAACGGACGACTATGTAGGTCGGGGCGCCTCTTCGTGTACCATGGCAACCGTCCACCACCTCTTCGCCTTTCCCTCTCGATTTGGAACTGTTGTCGCACGCTCTTCCTCCCTCCTCTATTTGCCTTCACCCTTCCTTCTACCATCGTTTGATCGTCTTCTCCATGGAGGGAACAAGCCGGAAATGGCCCCGTTATTCTTGCCCCGATCTGAAAGATGACATGGTGGAGGAACTCATTGATCGGTGTGATGTCATCACCTCGGCTAGCATGGCAGGTTCATTCAAGACCATTCTCGACTACACTAATAACATCATTAAAAAGAACCCAAGGGTCCAAGAGCGGTTTGATCTCCCCTATCTTCTTCGTCGTGACCCTGATCACTGGCACGGACAACGGAAGCCTCGCCTTGTGCAAGTTGATGCACTACAAAAAAAATACACTTCCGTGATGATACATGTTCATCACAGTAGGTCACATTTTCTATCATGCATGTACATCCATGAAGATTTTATGGAAGAATCAAGATAGTCATACCCGTGTTGTCGTAGAAGTGTTCCAGGACATTACCAAAATATCATCACGGAAGTGTCCACTTCCATGACGATAAATCACGCGTCATGGAAGTGCTTTCATCAAGGGTGACCGACACGTGGCATCCACCATAACGGGTCGCCGTTAAGCTATCGGTTCTGGTTTTGGATCCAATAACCCACTAACAGCCACGACCAATGGGGATTTTCCATGTGTAAATTTCTCATTGGCTAGAGGAACCACATGTAGGCTCATCGCTAGGACAGATGTCATCCCTACAATGGACGGAACACGCCTATGATATGTCGCCACGTGGCACGGCCCAACAATGGCCCATTTAAGGTAAAAGGCCGGCCCAACTAAAGGCCCACCATGTTTTTTTCGGACACTAGTGGGCTGGCCCGTTAACAGCCTGCCATGTTTTGGGTCAAATTGAGGCCCATATCAGATCAGGCCCATTCACAGCCATCCATGTTTTGGGCCAAATTATGGCCCATATCGGATCAGGCCTATTAGCAGGTCTTTGTTCTTTTGGGCCCATTCTAAGCCAGGTTTTATTTCACCCTGTTAAATGCCCGTTTACCAGTTTGGCCTGATAATAGTTTCAGCCTGTTAGCGACCCGTGGTGCAACTGGGATGTTGTTGGCCCAGTTTAACTTTAGTCCATTTAATGGCCCATGCAAAAACTGGGCTATATCTTGTCCAAATTAACTTTAGGCCTCTTATAGGCCCGTAGTCTTCGTGGATAAATTTCAACCCGTGTAACTGTTGGGCCTAATTACAACCCGTGTTGATTCCGGCCTGCTTACAACCCATTCGATAATGGCCCGTGACACTGTTGGGCGTACGACCCCGCGTTGATAGCGGCCTGCTTAAAGCCCATAGTTTTATTGGGCCAAACAGGGCCCGAGATATATTTTGGCATGTTAACAGCTCGTCCTATTTGGGCCAAACATGGGCCTGAGGCAGTTTCGGCCTGTATTGGCCCATGAATTTTTTCGGCCCAATGCTAGCCCAATCTAGTTTTTAGCCTGTTAAAAGCCCATGGGATTCTCTGGCCCAGCTGGCTAGAATTTTACTCGGCCTGTTAAAGGCGGAAAACTACTATCGATTAGACCTGCTAATGGCCCAAGATGATTATAGGCCCACGTTTTGGCCCATATGAGTAACAAGCCGGCCTGAAGACCGGCAACATTGAGATCCATTGAACCTTCTGTCCTAAATTACAGCATACCGACCAAGACTAAAGCCACACTATACAATAAAGAGATTACGGCATAATAAAGTGAAACATGGCCGTGGATTACATACACTGGGAATCAAAGGTTGCCATCAGTGCATACAAACGAGCCACACAATAATATACAAAACTGAGAGCACTTCAGAAGGCATTAGGCCTGGATGGGACGGCCATCGCAAGCAGCCGAACAAGCTGATGAGACCTCAGTTGTGTCAATGATAGATGCTGCATCCCTAGCTTTATATCACCAAAGCTTGCAATGTAGTCCTTTGAGATCTTCATTGCATCTTTGACATCAAGTCAGAGCTTAGCTGAAGCAAGCCTTTCCGCTTTAAGTTGAGACTGAAGAAGTCAAACTAATTGAGGCAGCGACTACACGGAGGTTGTCGCACAGCTGCTGGAGAGTAGCTTCAACTCATTGTCTTCATCAAGACAGGACCATGGGGTCGTCTCGCTCTCTTCAAGATGGTTTGGCTCACCATCTTTCATAAAGTTCTGCTTCACATAAGAGATACGACTCTAAAAGAGAAACAAAGAGGCACGTAACAGGTTTCACAATTATATAAGCAAATAAATGGATCTATTCTGCATAAGGAACATGTTTTTACTACTACAATTTAAAACTAGTAGTTGTTGCAAACATCCAATCAGATGTAAACAACAAAGTAAGTAGCAGTGGAGGAAATGATGCCTATCCAAATTTATACTAGAACAAAGTTTGAAGACTTGAGAAGGATGAACCTACATTACATGCTAATACGGGCTGGACAAAGCCCTTCTCCATGTCAATGGAAGGATAATTCAATAAATTCACCAAAGAAACTTCTTTATAAGCGTTGCCATTATTCTACATTTTGCAAAGAGTAAATACAGATCACATAATATTGGAAGAAATAGAGGATAATGAAGCTGAGGTGCAGACTGATGATACATAATCAAATAGCAATTAATTAAGTACAACGTTACAAGGCAAAAGGTACTGACAAGAGGAATGCAGACATCAATGCGTAGTGGCATTGGCTTTATTCAACATTTTGGTAAGAGTAAATGTACATCTGATAATTTGGAGGAAGTGGAGGGCAGGGCAGATAAGATGCTGAGTAATGCTAGACAATCAACTATCTCACGATGCAAGTACAATAATACCACCACCGTCCGTTATTACTTGTCGCCAAATGGATGTATGTAGCACTATTAAGTTCTAAATACATCCAATTGATCAACAATTAGTTCAATACAGAGGGAGTACATGACAACAGGTACTTACATGCGCAATCCAAAACTTCATAACCATCGTGTTAATTCTACATTTATCTAAGAGTAAATCTATATCTTATAATTTTGAGCAAAGGGAGGATCACAAGTATAAAAAGGACCTAATGTGAGACACATTATTCCCGGTTCGATTTTGGCCCGGTACTAATGGTACCATTAGTGCCGGTTCGAATGGCTATGCATTAATGCCGGCTCGCTATGAACCTTTAGTACCGGTTCATGTCACGAACCGATACTAAAGGGGTGGTGGCAGGCTGGCGTCAGGCCGGGGCCCCACGATCACCTTTAGTACTGGTTCGTGGCACAAACCGGTACTAAAGGGCTAACCTTTAGTACCGGTTCGTGCCACGAACCGGGACTAAAGGGGTTTGACCTATAGTCCCGGTTGGAGACACAAACCGGGACTATAGGGATATTTTCAAACTCTACCCCCCCCCCCTCGTGTATCGCCATTTTAGTTTTGAAAAATACAAAATAAAATGATAAAAAATTCAAAAAATAAAATTCTTCGAGAAGTAGTTATATTACTACATCTACTAGTTAGGAAAATTAAAAAATTTAAATTTGGACATGTTTTGCAAAAAGTGTAGGGAAAATGTAAAACGGCTATAACTTTTGCATACGATATCCGAAAAAAACATATATATCAAAAAATTCAGCACGAAAATCCGCATCCAATTTTGACTCCTCATACTAATTATTCGTGAATTGCTTGTATGACCAATATTGTGATTGTCAAGCCTCAAAAGATTTCACTTTCTAAACCCAATGTGAAGCTACCACTAGGCATGATAAGATTTCAACTTCATGATATTCCATTCATTCAACAATTTACTCATAGGATATAAGTGAAGCACAGGAGTAAATCTATAGAAAAGAGCTTCGTTGATAGGATGTGAATGCTGCTTGCCTAGCCTCCTATTTGAGGACTCTATTTTATTTAAAAACTTTCAGGTCTAAGTATTTTATTAAAACAGCAAGCAAAACAAAACAAAATTACATTCCAAGAATAGCACACATCATGTGAGGAAGCAAAAACTTAGGCTCAACCGATACTAAAAGATAGTTGTTGAAGAGAAAATGTGGGATGCCTACCGAGGCATGCCCAAGCTTAGATGCTTGAGACTTCTTGAAATATTTTCTTGGGGTTCCTTGGGAATCCCCAATCTTGAGCTTTTTTGTCTCTTTAATTCTTCTCATATCACGGTTTTCCTAAATCTCAAAAGCTTCATCCACACAAAACTCAACAAGACTTGTGAGATAAGTTAGTATAAATCAATGCAAAACCTTATCATTCTGTACTGTAGCAAAGAACTAAAATTATTAGTCAACATTGCATAATAAATGCCTCTGCATATTTAATAGTCCTATCCTAAAATATAATCATTAAACAAGCAAACATATGGCAACAATGCAACCATAACAGCAATCTGCCAAAACAGTACAGTCTGTAAAGAATGCAAGATTCATCATACTTCCCTAACCCCAAAAATTATGAGAAAAATACCACACTGTAGGAAATTTATCATATCTTATTTTTCAAAAATGTTTCAACAATTTATCATTTCTGAATTTTCTAGGGAATTTTTGCAACATCGATAAACTTTCTGTTCTGAAACAGCAACTTGTATACTTGAAAAATAAGCATGTCAAAGGCTAGCATTGCCACTTTTATTGAAATAAAAGATGCAAAACATTATTATAAATAACAGCAAACAAATCCTAACAAAATAAGTTGACGCTCCAAGCAAAACACATATCATGTGACGAATGAAAACATAGCTCCAAGTGAGGTTAGCGATAATGTTGGAGACGAAAGAGGGGATGCCATCCGGGGCATCCCCAAGATTAGTTGCTTGGATCTTCCTTGAATATTACCTTGGGGGTGCCTTGGGCATCCCCAATCTTAGGGTCTTTTCACTCCTTATTCTGCTCATATCGACATCTCACCCAAAACTTGAAAACTTCAATCACACAAAACTTGACGGAACCTTGTGAGATAGGTTAGTATGATAAAGAGCAAACCATTTCACTTTTGGTACTGTCAAAGACAAGATTCATAATTGTTTCCAAACAATGCCTAATGTAGCATATCACTTCCACAATTTATATTGAGCAATATAAGCCATAGAAACAAGGAAATAAGCAAACTATGCATTGAAAACAGAATCTGTCAAAAACAGAACAGTGTGTAGTAATCTGTACTCAAACCATACTTCTGCTACTTCAAAAATTATTTAAAAAATGGACCACGTGAGAAATTTGTATATTAATATTATGAAAAAACAATAAACTCAAAAGCACTCTTCTGTTAAAAATTAGAGCTATTTTCGCGAGCGCAAGAGTTTCTGTTTTTTTCAGCAAGATCATATCAACTATCACCCAACATGATCCCAAAGGCTTTACTTGGCACTTTATTGAAACAAAGACAATAAAACATGATTAATACAATATCCTAATCATGTGAACATACAAAAACAGTAGGTAAAAGTGTTGGGTTGTCTCCCAACAAGCGCTTTTCTTTAATGCCTTTTAGCTAGGCATGATGAGTTCAATGATGCTCGCATAAAAGATAAAGATTGAAGCATAACAAGAGCTTCATGAATCATAAGTTCCTCTCTCATAATAATTTTCAGTAGAATCATGAATAGATTCATCCATATAACCATCACATAAAGCATTCTTTTCATGATCCAAAAGCATAGATAATTTATTACTCTTTATGGCATACATGTCATCATAATAATCATCATAAGTAGCAACTTTGTTCTCATCATAGTCAATTGAAACCTCTTCCAAAATAGTGGATGTATCACTAAATAAAGTCATGACCTCTCCAAATACACTTTCATCAATATTGTAATAAGATTCAACACCCTCCAAAATAGTGGTATCACTACTACCTAGAGTTGACACTCTTCCAAACCCACTTTCATAATCGTAATCATCATAAATAGGAGGCATGCTATCATCATAATAAATTTTCTTATCGAAAGTAGAAGGAATCAAAGGATCATATTCATTAGGCAAAGCATACCCAAGCTTGGGACAAGCATTGTTTTCAGAAAATAAATCTTCAAACATTTCATACTCATCAAACATAGCATCCCCAAGCTTGTGGTTTTGCATATCATCATAAACATTCTTATCAATAGCATGAATGGCACCAATGGTATAGCAAACATTATTATTATATTCTTCCAAGCAAGTGACAAAAATATCTTCAAGGTCATAGGAGACATCATTGTCTTCCCAATCATAATCATCACAACAAGAAGTAGGCATCAGAAAATCATACTTAATATCATAATCCTCCATCAACATATTTGATTCACTTTCATGAGGCACAATGGTGATAGGAGCAATATTACTTGGGAGAGTTACCTTTTCACTTCTACTTTTTCTTCTTTTATTTTTCTTCTTCACCACCTCACATGTGGGTTTAATCAATTTTTTTCAGCTTCTTATTGAAAAGATTGATTGAATAGGAAGCTCCTCCTCGTTACCTGATTCATCATAAGAAACACTAGGAGGGTATTGGGCATATTTTCCCTTTCATTAGTACTCTCTTCATATTCTATTTCTTTTCTTTTCTTTAGATAGTTGGCAATGTAAGGATTCTCAATGCAATTTACTGCACAAAATATATAAATTTCCTCTAGATCAAAATCAAGAACTCTTTCAAGGGCAAATTCTGGAATATCCTTAGTTATACGTTTCATTTCTTCATACCCCAAAAGAAGGCTAAGCTCTTTATGATGCTCAAGGGTAATCAAGTTATCATAGTTTTTGGACATGATTTGATCATAAAACAAATGGCATTGGAGTTTTAAATGACCACGTTAATTGCAAAGTTCACAAGGATGGCGAAAAATATTAAATATTTCAGCACAAACATCTAGCCTATCTTGCAACCATTTTGTTTCTAAATATTTATGCTTCTTACAAAATCTATCTTCCCTTTTTGGTGTGTGTGTGCACTCCCAATATACTCCGCAAAAATTGACATCCTTGTAGGAGACATCACTAACATGGCTAGTGCGATCATCATCCACCTCATGGATATTCAAAGAATTCATACTAACAACATTGCAATCATGCTCATCATTCATGCCAATCATTTTATTAAATTCTTCTTCTAACAACTGAGCACAACTTTCCGATCCATCATTTTCGAGAAAGATATTATAAAGATGATCAATAATATGATGCAACCTTAATTCCATTTTTTGTGTAGTTTTCTTTTATAAACCAAACTAGTGATAAAATAAAAAACTAAAAGATTCGATTGCAAGATCTAAAGATATACCTTCAAGCACTCACCTCCCCGGTAACGGCGCTAGAAAAGAGCTTGATGTCTACTACGCAACTTTATTCTTGTAGACACGTGTTGGGCCTCCAGTCGCAGAGTTTTGTAGGACAGTAGCAATTTTCCCACAAGTGGATGACCTAAGGTTTATCAATCCGTGAGTGGTGTAGGACGAAGATGGTCTCTCTCAAATGATCTTGCAACCAAATAAAAGAAATCTCTTGTGTCCCCAACACACCCAATACAATGGCAAATTGTATAGGTGCACTAGTTCGGCGAAGAGATGGTGATAAAAGTGTAATATGGATGGTAGAAATATATTTTTATAATCTGAATAAATAAAAACAGCAAGGTAGAAAATAGTAAACGGGCAAAAAACGGTGTTGCAATGCTTAAAAATGAGGCCTAGGGTGCATACTTTCACTAGTGCAATCTCTCAACAAAGCTAACATAGTTGGATCATATGATTATCCCTCAAAATGCAACAAAGAATCACTCCCGAGTTCCTATTAGCGGAGAACAAAAGAGAGAAATTGTTTGTAGGGTACGAAACCACCTCAAAGCTATTCTTTCCGATCGATCTATCCTAGAGTTCGTACTAAAATAACAGCAAGCTATTCTTTCCGATCGATCTAATCAAGAGTTCGTACTAAAATAACACCATATGACACATATCAACCAACTCTAATGTCACCTAGATACCCCAATGTCACCGCGAGTACCCATGACTTAATTATACGATATGTTCAAACAATTTCAGATTCATAATGCTCAATCCAACACAAAACTACAAGGGGACCCCAAAGTTTCTATCGGAGAAAAGATAATAAAAACGTGCATCAACCCCTATGCATAGATTACCCCAATGTCATCGCGGGAAACCGCAAGTTGAGTGCCATAACATATATCAAGTGAATCAATATGATAATCCATTGTCACCTCAAGTATTCATACGCCAAGACATACATCATGTGTTTTCAAATCTGAACATTCAATCCGACAAGACAAAACTTCAAAGCGTAAAGACTCAATTCATCACAACAAAAGTAGAGAGGGGAGAAACATCATATGATCCATTTATACTAACAAAGCCCGCGATACATCAAGATCGTGATATCTCAAGATCACGAGAGAGAGAGAGAGAGAGAGATTAAAGACATAGCTACCGGTACAAACCTTAGCCCCGAGGATGGACTACTCCCTCCTCATCGTGGTGGCCGCCGGGATGATGAAAATGGCCACCGGTGATGATTCCCCCCTCCGGCAGGGTGCCTCAATGGGGTCTAGATTGGATCTCGTGGATACAGAGGCCTTGCGGTGGCGGAACTTTCGATCTAGGTTAACCCCGATGGGTTTTAGAATATTTGTGAATTTATAGGGTAACGAGGGGCTGTGGGAGGCCACCGAGGTGGGCACAACCCACTTGGGCGCGCTAGTGGGCCCAGGCGTGCCCTGGTGGGTTGTGCCCCCCTCGGGGCACCCCCGAGGTGCTGCTCTGGCCCATCCTGGTTGTTTTGGTCCATAAAAAATCTCCAAGGAGTTACGCAGTGTTTGGACTCCGTTTGATATTGATTTCCTGCGATGTAAAAAACAAGGAAAAAAATAGCAACTGGCACTGGGCAGTAGGTTAGTCCCAAAAAATGATATAAAGTTGCTACAAAATGATTGTAAAACACCCAAGAATGATAATATAATGGCATGAATACTTCATAAATTATAGATACATTGGAGACGTATCAGTGATCATCTGCTTCCTTTATATCCTTAACAATATGTCGAGGCGTGTTTCAATAGACAATGCCATTAATATTAATGCCATGTTACATGCCTAAAAAAGTACATAAGGGAAAGTCTAGCACAGGGTTGTAAGTGCATCCAGTGCCCCTTAGTGATTTTGGTGTATTGATGACTTATAGGTTAAGGGACTGATGCGTTTGTGAGTCTACATAGGTCTATAAGTCTATGAGGAGTTTGATATTTACAAAGAAAGTCGACCCCTAAAAATTAAGTTCTTCAACTGAAGACTTTGGATTTCTGAAGACTTTCTGAAGACTTTGAAATTGAAGAAATTGGTGTAACCTTGAAGACATGGTAATCATTCGAGGAACATGAAGCGTGAAGACTTTTGTTTTTAAAGTTTCATTTTCTCTTTCTTGAGTCATAGGAAACACCGTACTGTTAAAGGGGGTCGAGGAAATACTAAGGAAAAATTTCCATGTGATGCTCAACTCAAATCCTACACCTACCAATCCCTTCGAGTGAATCCATTGGAAATCTCATACAGTTCAGTCCTATTCTTCAGTGACAGAGACGAAGTTCTTCTGGTATCTGAGGAATTTGTTCTGACTAAGGAGTTAGGAATTCGCGAGTGCGGATTGCCTACACAGTAAGGAACATGATTGCCCTGAGGATTTTGAGAGTCAAAATTCCGACCGTTGTTGTGCTATGCGCCAGCTGTCCCAAAATATCTACCCACCTAATGGTCATATCTGACAAGGGCATTTATGTCTTATCATGTCGGGCTGCTCCCTAGGCTATAAATAGCCGCCCCTACAACCACTAGCTGGTTGGATGCTCCAAGAGAAACGGACACTTGTCAATTGAGAGCATCCCATCCCCCGAGGACTTTGAGCGGAAATTATCAAGTGAGGAAAACCCAAACCTAACACCTACAAACCCAAAGTGATTGAGCATCACTGAAGAGATTGATCCTGCGTGGATCCGATGCTTGTTTTCTTTGAAGACTGTTCTTCTTCCAGACGGTTAGGCATCAAGGTCTAGAGCATCCAAGAGGAATTGTGGATCGCCGAGTGACCAAGTTTGTGAAGGTACGGAAGTCACCTGAAGACTTACCACGAGTGATTGGGCGAGGTCTGTGTGACCTTAGCTCAAGGAGAATACGGTGAGGACTGTGTGTGATAACCCGCAAGTATACGGGATAGTTGTAGGCTCTTTCGATAAGTAAGAGTGTCGAACACAACGAGGAGCTAAAGGTAGAACAAATACTCTCTCAAGTCCTATCGGCCACTGATACGACTCTACGCACGCTTGACGTTCGCTTTACCTAGAACAAGTATGAAACTAGAAGTACTTTGTAGGTGTGATAGGATAGGTTTGCAAGATAATGAGGAACACGTAAACATAAACTAGGGGCTGTTTAGATAAAGAAGGAATAAAGTAAATATAGAAAGTGTGGAAAAGTGGTGGTAGGAGTTGTGGAATTGTCCCTAAGCAATTGACTACGTTACTAGACCGGTAATCACTATTGCAATTCTATTTGAGGGAGAGGCATAAGCTAACATACTTTCTCTACTTAGATCATATGCACTTATGATTGGAACTCTAGCAAGCATCCGCAAATACTAAAGATTCATTAAGGTAAAACCCAACCATAGCATTAAAGTATCAAGCCCCCTTTATCCCATACACAACAACCCCCTTTACTCTGGTTTGTGTTTCAGTCACTCACACAACCCACTATAAGTGAATCATGAACGCATTGCAACACCCTACAGCGGGAATCCCTCACGCTTGCACGACATAGAGGGCACCATAGGACATCACCAATAATAAAACATGCAACTCAAACCAATCATAGCAATTCATCAATCACCGATAGGACAATGAAAATCTACTCAGACATCATAGGATGGCAACACATCATTGGATAATAATATGAAGCATAAAGCACCATGTTCAAGTAGAGGGTACAGTGGGTTGCAGGAGAGTGGACCCCTGGATATAGATGGGGGAAGGTGATGGAGACGTTGGCGAGGATGATGGAGGTGTTGGTGAAGATCGCAGTGATGATGATGGCCTCCGGCGACGTTCCGGCGCCACCGGAAGCAAGGGGGAGAGAGCCCCCCTTCTTATTCTTCTTCCTTGACCTCCTCCATAGATGGGAGAAGGGTTTACCCTCTGGTCCTTGGCTCCCATGGCGTGGGAGGGGCGAGAGCCCTTCCGAGATTGGATCTATCTCTTTGTTTCTGCGTTCCGCGGTTCTGCCCCTTCACCATTTCCTTTATATCTGGAGATCCGTAACTCCGATTGGGGTGAATCTTTCCCCCAGATTTTTCTCGTAAAATTATCTTTCTTGCGGCAAAAGAAGAGCGTCAACCGCCTTACGGGTTGCCCACGAGAGCCCAGGGCGTGCCTAGGGGGGAGGGCGCGCCCCCTTGTCTCGTGGCCACCCCGGACACCTTTTTGCGTTGATTCTTCCTCCCAAAAATCACAAATATTCCAAAATAATTCTCCATCCGTTTTTATCCCGTTTGGACTCCATTTGATATTGGGTTTCTGCGAAACAAAAAACATGCAACAGACAGGAACTGGCACTGGGCACTAGATCAATATGTTAGTCCCAAAAATAGTATAAAAAGTTGCCAAAAGTATATAAAAGTTGAATAATATTGGCATGGAACAATAAAAAATTATAGATACAATGGAGACGTATCTACATCCCCAAGCTTAATTCCTGCTCGTCCTCGAGTAGGTAAATGATAAAAAAGATAATTTTTGATGTGGAATGCTACCTAGCATAATCTTGATCGTATGTCTAATCATGGCATGAATATTAAGACACGAGTGATTCAAAGCAATAGTCTATCATTAGACATAAAAAACGACAATACTTCGAGCATACCAATAAAGCAATCATGTCTTTTCAAAACAACATGGCCAAAGAAAGTTATCCCTACAAAATCATATAGTCTGGTTGTTGCTCTATCTTCATCACACAAAGTATTTAATCATGCACAACCCCGATGACAAGCCAAGCAATTGTTTCATACTTTAATAATCTCAAACTTTTTCAACTTTCACGCAATACATGAGTTGAGCCATTGATATAGCACTTTGGGGAAGCCCATCATCGGAATATACAAGCCAAGTTCTATAATGAAAATTCCCACTAGTATATGAAAGTGAAAGCATAGGAGACTCTCTCTATGAAGAACATGGTGCTACTTTGAAGCACAAATGTGGTAAAAGGATAGTAGCATTGCCCCTTCTCTATTTTTCTCTCTTTTTTTTCTTTTTTTTTTCTTTTTGGTGGGCTTCTTTGGCCTCCTTTTTTATTTGGGCTTCTTTGGCCTCTTTTATTTTTCATAAAGTCCGGAATCTCATCCTGAATTGTGGGGGAATCATAGTCTCCATCATCCTTTCCTCACTGGGATAATGCTCTAGTAATGATGATCATCACACTTTATTTACTTACAACTCAATATCTAGAACAAATATATGACTCTATATGAATGCCTCCGGTGGTGTACCGGGATGTGCAATGATCTAGCGTAGCAATGACATGAAAAAACGGATAAGCCATGAAAACGTCATGCTAGCTATCTTACGATCATGCAAAGCAATATGACAATGAATGCTCAAGTCATGTATATGATGATGATGGAAGTTGCATGGCAATATATCTCGGAATGGCTATGGAAATGCCATGATAGGTAGGTACGGTGGCTGTTTTGAGGAAGGTATATGGTGGGTGTATGGTACCGGTGAAAGGTGCGCGGCACAAGAGAGGCTAGCAATGGTGGAAGGGTGAGAGTGCGTATAATCCATGGACTCAACATTAGTCATAAAGAACTCATATATTTATTGCAAAAATCTACAAGCCATTGAAAACAAAGTACAACGCGCAGGCTCCTAGGGGGATAGATTGGTAGGAAAAGACCATCGCTCGTCCCCGACCGCCACTCATAAGGAAGACAATCAATAAATAAAATTGTGCTCCAACTTCATCACAAAGCGGTTCACCATACGTGCATGCTACGGGAATCACAAACCTCAACACAAGTGTTTCTACTAATCCACAGTCACCCACCAGCATGACTCTAATATCACCACCTTTATATCGCAAAACTATTGCAAGGAATCAAACATATCATATTCAGCGATCTACAAGTTTATGTAGGATTTTATGACTAACCATGTGATTGACCAATTCCTGTCATCTCTCTAAATAGATATAAGTGAAGCAAGAGACTTTAATTCTTTCTACAAAAGATATGCCCATGCTCTAACAAATATAAGTGAAGCAAAAGAGCATTCTACAAATGGCGGTTGTCTATATGAAGAGAAACAGGCAATCCAAACTTCAAATGATACAAGTGAAGCACATGAAGCATTCTATAAAGCCATACTCAAAAGATTTAAGTGAGGTGCAATGAGCATTCTATAAATCAACCAAGGACTATCTCATACCAGCATGGTGCATAAAATAAAAATGAAAACTAAATGCAAAAGACGCTCCAAGACTTGCACATAATGCATGAACGAAACGAATACGAAAACACACCGATACTAGTTGAAGAAAGAGGGGATGCCTTCCGGGGCATCCCCAAGCTTAGACACTTGAGTCTCCTTGAATATTTACTTGGGGTGCCTAGGGCATCCCCAAGCTTAAGCTTTTGCCTCTCTTCCTTTTCCTCATATCGAGACCTCCTCGTTTAGACACTTCATCCACACAAAACTTCAACAGAAAACTCGGTAAGATCCGTTAGTATAATAAAGCAAATCACCACTCTAAGTACTGTAGCAAACCAATTCATATCTTGTTTTTGCATTGTGTCTACTGTAATATAACTTTTCCATGGCTTAATCCACTAATATAAATTGATAGATTCATCAAAACAAGTAAACTATGCATCAAAAACAGAATCTGTCAAAAACAGAGCAGTCTGTAGCAATCTGAACATCCACCATACTTCTGGTACCCCAAAAATTCTACCAAAATTAGGGAAAATAAACAAGTTGTATAGAAATACAGTGCAAAAATAATCAGAACCAATTGACGTTCCAGTTAAAAATGTAAAATCGTGCACTACAACCAAAGTTTCTGTCCTGCACCGTACAAACCAACAAGCTTTGTAAACATCCTAAAGGCAAACCTTGGCACATTATTTTTATAATACAATGGAGTTATACAAGGGGATAATTATTTTCGATGAAAATTTTCTGTAATCAAGATTCACAAAGTTTCCGTGAGCATGAACAAAGTTCAAGGAGCTCTCCCACTTCAACAATGCTTGTCTTTCTCACTTTCACTTTCCTTTTTGAAAAGTTTTTAGGTTCCCCTCTTTATTTTGTTGTTTTTAAACTATATGAAAGCACTCAATAGAAATAAATGACTCTCTAAAACTTCCGGGTTGTCTCCCTGGCAGTGCTTTCTTTAAAGCCATTAAGCTACGCATATAGTGCTCAAGTAATGGATCCACCTGGATCCGAAGGTATATCAAAGCCAATTTTAATTAACAATGATTTGTAATTTAGTAGTTGCTACCTCTTGAGCACTGTGTTGGATTTCCCTGAAGGGGAGAGGACGATGCAGCAAAGTAGCGTAAGTATTTCCCTTAGTTTTTGAGAACCAAGGTATCAATCCAGTAGGAGACCACGCACAAGTCCCTCGTACCTACACAAAATGATAGCAACTCGCAACCAACGCTTAGGGGTTGTCCATCCCTTCACGGTCACTTACGAGAGTGAGATCTGATAGAGATAATATTTTTTGGTATTTTTGATAGATAGATGCAAAGTAAAAGTAAAGTCAAAGTAAAAACAAAGCAAGTAAATAAAGTGATAGAGATTGATATGATGAGAATAGACCCCGGGGCCATAGGTTTCACTAGTGGCTTCTCTCAAGAGCATAAGTATTCTACGATGGGTGAACAAATTACTGTTGAGCAATTGACAGAATTGAGCATAGTTATGAGTATATCTAGGCAATGATCATGTATATAGGCATCACGTCCAAAACAAGTAGATCGAAACGATTCTGCATCTACTACTATTACTCCACTCATCGACCGCTATCCAGCATGCATCTAGAGTATTAAGTTAAAAATAGAGTAATGTCGTAAGCAAGATGACATGATGTAGAGGGATAAATTCGTGCAATATGATAAAAAACCCGTCTTGTTATCCTCGATGGCAACAATACAATACGTGCCTTGCTGCCCCTTCTGTCACTGGGTAAGGACACCGCAAGATTGAACCCAAAGCTAAGCACTTCTCCCATTGCAAGAACTACCAATCTAGTTGGCCAAACCAAAAAGGATAATTTGAAGAGACTTGCAAAGATAACTCAATCATACATAAAAGAATTCAGAGAAGAATCAAATATTTTCCATAGATAATACTGGATCATAAACCCACAATTCATCAGTCTCAACAAACACACCGCAAAAAGAAGATTACATCGAATAGATCTCCACGAGAGAGGGGGAGAACATTGTATTGAGATCCAAAAAGAGAGAAGAAGCCATCTAGCTACTAGCTATGGACCCAAAGTTCTGAAGTAAACTACTCACACTTCATCGGAGGGGCTAAGGTGTTGATGTAGAAGCCCTCCATGGTGGATGCCCCCACCAGCGGAGCTCCGGAACAGGCCCCAAGATGGGATCTCGTGGATACAGAAGGTTGCGGTGGTGGAATTAGGTTTTTGGCTCCTGTTCTGATCGTTCGGGGATACGTAGGTATATATAGGAGGAAGGAGTACGTCGGTGGAGCGCCGAGGGGCCCACGAGGTAGGGGCGCGCCCAGGGGGCGGGGGGCGCCCTCCACCCTCGTGACCTCCTCGGGCACTACTTGGAGTAGGGTCCAAGTCTCCTGGATCACGTTCGGTTGGAAAATCACGATCCCGAAGGTTTCATTCCGTTTGGACTCCGTTTGATATTCCGTTTCTTCGAAACACTGAAATAGGCAAAAAACAGCAATTCTGGGTTGGGCCTCCAGTTAATAGGTTAGTCCCAAAAGTAATATAAAAGTGGAAAATAAAGCCCAATATAGTCCAAAACAGTAGATAAAGTAGCATGGAGCAATCAAAAATTATAGATACGTTGGAGACGTATCAGGCATCCCCAGGCTTAATTCCTGCTCGTCCTCGAGTAGGTAAATGATAAAAAAAAGAATTTTTGAAGCGGAGTGATACTTTGGCATAATTTCAGTGTGAATCTTCTTATTTGTGATATGAATATTCAGATCCAAAAGATTCAAGACAAAAGTTCATATTGACACAAAATAATAACATTTCAAGCATACTAATCAAAGCAATCATGTCTTCTCAAAATAACATGGCAAAAGAAAGTTCATCCCTACAAAATCATATAGTTAGGCTATGCTTCATTTTTGTCACACAAAGATGTTCCCAACTTCTATACCCCCGATGACAAGCCAAGCAATTGTTTCATACTTAAATAATCTCAAACTTTTTCAACCTTCACGCAATACATGAGCGTGAGCCATGGATATAGCACTATGGGTGGAATAGAATATGATGATGGGGATTGTGTGGAGAAGACAAAAAAGGAGAAAGTCTCACATTGACGAGGATAATCAACGGGCTATGGAGATGCCCAGTCAACATGAGGAGTAGGGATTGCCATGCAACGGATGCACTAGAGCTATGAATGCTCAACAAAAGAAAACTAGTGGGTGTGCATCCAACTCGCTTGCTCATGAAGACCTAGGGCATTTGAGGAAGCCCATCGTAGGAATATACAAGCCAAGTTCTATAATGAAAAATTCCCAATAGTATAAAAAGACAACTTATGAGACTCACTACATGAGGAACAAGGTGCTACTTTGAAGCACAATATATGAGACTCACTACATGAAGAACTAGGTGCTACTTTGAAGCACAAGTGTGGAAAAAGAGATAGTAGCATTTCCCTTTTTATATTCTTTTTTTTGGGCCTTTCCTTTTTTTTCTTTTGGACTTTTTTTATTTGGGAAATGCTCTAATAATGATGATCATCACACTTCTATTGATTACAACAAAAAGATTACAACTCGAAACTTAGAACAAGATATGACTCTATATGAATGCCTCCGGCGGTGTACCGGGATGGTGAAATGAATCAAGAGTGACATGTATGGAAAATAATGCATGGTGGCTTTGCCACAAATACAATGTCAACTACATGATCATGCAATGGCAATATGACAAAAGTAATGTATGTCATGATGATGATGGTGGAAGTTGCATGGCAATATATCTCCGAATGGCTATGGAAATGCCATAATAGGTAGGTATGGTGGCTATTTTGAGGAAGATATAAGGAGGTTTATGTGTGATAGAGTATATCGTATCACGGGGTTTGGATGCACCGGCGAAGTTTGCACCAACTCTCAAGGTGAGAAAGGGCAATGCACGGTACCGAAGAGGCTAGCAAAGGCGGAAAGGTGAGAGTGCGTATAATCCATGGACTCAACATTAGTCAAAAGAACTCATATAATTATTGCAAAAATTTAGAAGTCATCAAAAATCAAGTACTACACGCATGCTCCTAGGGGGATATATTGGTAGGAAAAGACCATCGCTCGTCCCCGACCGCCACTCATAAGGATGCACAAGCCAGGTACACTTCATGTTTCAAATTTGTTACACAACTTTAACCATACGTGCATGTTACGGGACTTGCAAACTTCAACACAAGTATTTCTCAAATTCATAATCACCCAACTAGCATGACTTTGATATTATCACCTCCATATCTCAAAACAATTATCAAGCATCAAACTTATCTTAGTATTCAATTCACTCAAAAGAAAGTTTCACATATCTTGAACACCAAGTATATTAACATTAAGCAAATTACCATGCTATTAACGACTCTCAAAATAATCTAAGTGAAGCATGAGAGATCAATAGTTTCTTTAAAACAAATCCACCACCGTGCTCTAAAAGATCTAAGTGAAGCACTAGAGCAAAAATTATCACGCTCAAAAGATATAAGTGAAGCACTATGAGCAAAACTATCAAGCTCAAAAGATATAAGTGAAGCACATAGAGTATTCTACCAAATTACAAATCATGTATGGCTCTCTCAAAAGATGTGTACATCAAGGATGATTGTGGTAGACTAACAAGCAAAGACAAAAATAATACAAGACGCTCCAAGCAAAACACATATCATGTTGGTGAATAAAAATATAGCTCCAAGTAAATTACCGATGGAAGTGGACGAAAGAGGGGATGCCTTCCGGGGCATCCCCAAGCTTTGAATTTTTGGTGTCCTTGGATTATCTTGGGGGTGCCATGGGCATCCCCAAGCTTAGGCTCTTGCCACTCCTTGTTCCATAATCCATCAAAAGAATTCACCCAAAACTTGAGAACTTCACAACACAAAACTCAAGAGAAATCTCGTGAGCTCCGTTAGAGAAAGAAAACAAAAGACTACTTCAAGGTACTGTAATGAACTCGTTATTTATTTATATTGGTGTTAAACATACTGTATTCCAACTTCTCTATGGTTTATAAACTATTTTACTAGCCATAGATTCATCAAAATAAGCAAACAACACACGAAAAACAGAATCTGTCAAAAACAGAACAGTCTGTAGCAATCTGTAACTAACGCAAACTTCTGGAAGTCTAAAAATTCTACCAAAATAGGAAGTCCTGGAAAATTTGTTTATTGATTAGCAGAAAAAAGAATCAACGCAAAATCATGTTCCTGTGATTTATCATAACTAAATTCGTGCGTGCAAAGTTTCTGTTTTTCAGCAGAATCAAATCAACTATCATCGTAGGTTATCCTATAGGTTCTACTTGGCACAAACACTAATTAAAACATAAAACCACATCCAAACAGAAGTTAGATGGATTATTTATTCCTAAACAGAAGCAAAAACAAAAAACACAAAATAAAATTGGGTTGCCTCCCGACAAGCGCTATCGTTTAACGCCCCTAGCTAGGCATAAAAGCAAGGATATATCTAGGTATTGCCATCTTTGGTAGGCAATCCATAAGTGGCTCTCATGATAGATTCATATGGTAATTTTATTTTCTTTCTAGGTAAGTGTTCCATACCCTTCTTTAAGGGAAATTGGAATCTAATATTCCCTTCCTTCATATCAATAATTGCACCAATCGTTCTAAGGAAAGGTCTACCAAGAATAATAGGACATGAAGGATTGCAATCTATATCAAGAACGATAAAATCTACGGGCACATAATTCCTATTTGCAACAATAAGAACATCATTGATTCTTCCCATAGGCTTTTTAATAGTGGAATCTGCAAGATGCAACTTTAGAGAGCAATCATCAAAATCACGGAAATCTAGCAAATCACATAAAGTTTTGGGAATAGTAGAGACACTAGCACCCAAATCACACAAAGCATGAAACTCAAAATCTTTAATTTTAATTTTAATAGTAGGTTCCCACTCATCATAGAGTTTTCTAGGGATAGAAACTTTCAACTCAAGTTTTTCTTCATAAGATTGCATCAAAGCATCAACAATATGTTCGGTAAAGGCCTTATTTTGACTATAAGCATGAGGAGAATCTAGCACGGATTGCAACAAGGAAATACAACCAATCAAAGAGCAATTTTCATAATTAAATTCCTTGAGATCCAAAATAGTGGGTTTAGCAACATCACGGTTTTTATTTATTTCAATCCCACTTTCATCAAATTCATCATCAAGATCTAGAAACTCTGAATTCTTAGAACGCCTTCTAGGTAAAAGAAGATAATCTTCAGATTCATCAAGATTCATATTGCAAAACAAAGATTTAATGGGGGACACATCAATAACTTTTAGATCTTCATCTTGATTTTCATAGGGATTGGAAGAACACGCTTTAATAAAGGCATCTTTGGAAGCACGCATCCTAGCGGTTCTTTCCTTGCACTCATCAATGGAAATTCTCATGGCTTTGAGAGACTCATTGATATCATGCTTAGGAGGAATAGATATAAGCTTTAAAGAATCAATTTCAAGAGAAATTCTATCAACGTTCCTAGCCAAATCATCAACTTTAAGCAATTTCTCTTCAAGCAAAGCATTAAAATTCTTTTGTGAATTCATAAATTCTTTAACACTACTCTCAAATTCAGAGGGCATCTTATTAAAATTTCCATAAGAGTTATTGTAGGAATTTCCATAATTATTAGAAGGATCACTAGGATAAGGCCTAGGATTAAAATTCCCTCTATAAGCGTTGTTTCCAAAACTATTCCTACCAACAAAATTCACATCCATAGATTCATTATTATTCTCAAGCAAAGTAGATAAATGCATATCATTGGGATCAAGAGGAGTATTTTTAGGAGCAAACATCTTCATAAGTTCATCCATCTTTTCACTCAAAACATTGATTTCTTCTATAGCATGCACTTTTTTACTAGAAGATCTTTCGGTGTGCCATTGAGAATAATTAGCCATAATATTATCAAGCAATTTAGTAGCATCCCCTAACGTAATTTCCATAAAAGTGCCTCCCGCGGCCGAATCTAAAAGATTTCTAGAAGCAAAATTCAATCTGGCATAAAATTTTTGTATGATCATCCATAAATTCAAACCATGAGTAGGGCAATTGCGAAGCATTAATTTCATTCTTTCCCAAGATTGGGCAACATGCTCATGATCAAGTTGTTTAAAATTCATGATGTCGTTCCTAAGAGTGATAATCTTAGCGGGAGGAAAATACTTAGAGATAAAAGCATCTTTGCACTTGTTCCAAGAATCAATACTATTTTTAGGCAAAGATGAAAACCAAACTTTAGCACGATCTCTAAGTGAAAACGGAAATAACTTCAATTTGACAATATTGTTATCCCTGTCTTTCTTCTTTTGCATATCACACAAATCAACAAAATTGTTTAGATGAGTAGCGATATCTTCACTAGGAAGGCCGACGAATTGATCTTTCATAACAAGATTCAACAAAGCAGTATTGATTTCACAAGACTCATCATTATTAAGAGGAGCAATTGGTGTACTAAGGAAATCATTATTATTGGTATTCGAGAAATCACACAATTTGGTATTATCTTGCGCCATGGCAACAAGTAATCCAACACACAAGCAAACAGAAAGGCAACGAGAAAAAGGCAAACTAAAAGAGAGGAGGAGATTGGGAAAGAGAGGGAAAATAAATGGCAAGGGTGAAGTGGGGGAGAGGAAAACGAGAGGCAAATGGCAAATAATGTAATGCGAGAGATAGGGATTGCGATGGGTACTTGGTATGGTTGACTTGCTTGCGTGAGCCTCCCCGGCAACGGCGCCAGAAATTCTTCTTGCTACCTCTTGAGCACTGCGTTGGATTTCCCCGAAGAGGAGAGGATGATGCAGCAAAGTAGCGTAAGTATTTCCCTCAGTTTTTGAGAACCAAGGTATCAATCCAGTAGGAGACCACACACAAGTCCCTCGTACCTACACAAAACAATAGCAACTCGCAACCAACGCTTAGGGGTTGTCAATCCCTTCACGGTCACTTACAAGAGTGAGATCTGATAGAGATAATATTTTTGGTATTTTTGATAGATAGATGCAAAGTAAAAGTAAAGGCAAAGTAAAAACAAAGCAAGTAAATAAAGTGATAGAGATTGATATGATGAGAATAGACCCGGGGGCCATAGGTTTCACTAGTGGCTTCTCTCAAGAGCATAAGTATTCTACGGTGGGTGAACAAATTACTGTTGAGCAATTGACAGAATTGAGCATAGTTATGAGTATATCTAGGCAATGATCATGTATATATGCATCATGTCCAAAACAAGTAGATCGAAACGATTCTGCATCTACTACTATTACTCCACTCATCAACCGCTATCCAGCATGCATCTAGAGTATTAAGTTAAAAACAGAGTAACGCCGTAAGCAAGATGACATGATGTAGAGGGATAAATTCATGCAATATGGTAAAAACCCCATCTTGTTATCCTCGATGGCAACAATACAATACGTGCCTTGCTGCCCCTTCTGTCACTGGGTAAGGACACCGCAAGATTGAACCCAAAGCTAAGCACTTCTCCCATTGCAAGAACTACCAATCTAGTTGGCCAAACCAAAAAGGATAATTCGAAGAGACTTGCAAAGATAACTCAATCATACATAAAAGAATTCAGAGAAGAATCAAACATTTGCCATAGATAATACTGGATCATAAACCCACAATTCATCGGTCTCAACAAACACACCGCAAAAAGAAGATTATATCGAATAGATCTCCACGAGAGAGGGGGAGAACATTGTATTGAGATCCAAAAAGAGAGAAGAATCCATCTAGCTACTAGCTATGGACCCAAAGTTCTGAAGTAAACTACTCACACTTCATCGGAGGGGCTAAGGTGTTGATGTAGAAGCCCTCCGTGGTGGATGCCCCCTCCGGCGGAGCTCCAGAACAGGCCCCAAGATGGGATCTCGTGGATATAGAAGGTTGCGGAAGTGGAATTAGGTTTTTGGCTCATGTTCTGATCGTTCGAGGATACGTAGGTATATATAGGAGGAAGGAGTACGTCGGTGGAGCGTCGAGGGGCCCACGAGGTAGGGGGCACGCCCAGGGGGGCGCCCTCCACCCTCGTGACCTCCTTGGGCACTACTTGGAGTAGGGTCCAAGTCTCCTGGATCATGTTCGGTTGGAAAATCACGATCCCGAAGGTTTCATTCCGTTTGGACTCCGTTTGATATTCCGTTTCTTCGAAACAATGAAATAGGCAAAAAAACAGCAATTCTGGGCTAGGCCTCCGGTTAATAGGTTAGTCCCAAAAGTAATATAAAAGTGGAAAATAAAGCCCAATATAGTCCAAAACAGTAGATAAAGTAGCATGGAGCAATCAAAAATTATAGATACGTTGGAGACGTATCAGTAGTGAGCACAAAGTAACATATATCATGCAACAACGAAGTCTAACTCTTTTCCTATGCATTGGCATGTCATAAAAGAACAATTCATGCACACCAAGTAAAGGCCAATGCATAGTATAAGTAGTTTCTTGCAATTCTATCATATTGGAAACATAAAGAGGCGGAGATGTAGTTCCTCTCTCATAATAATTGCAAGTAGGAGTATCAAGCACATGCATATTATATATATCAAATCTATCATGTGCAACGGTAAAAGGCAACCCATCAATATAATCCTTACCAAGCACAAACTTCTCCGATATAGTGTAGTCGGGAGAATGCAAAAAGATAACAGGACTATCATGCGTGGGTGCAATAGCAACAATTTCATGTTTAACATAAGGAACTATAGCAAGTTCATCTCCATAAGCATAATTCATATTGGCATCTTGGCCACAAGCATAGCAAGCATCATCAAAAAGGGATATTTCAAACAAATTCAAGGGATCATAGCAATCATCATAGCAATCATCCATCGATAAGCACGAAGGGGAATTAAATAATGTATGAGTTGGAGGGTTACTCTCATTAGAAGGTGGCACAGGTAGCTAATCCGCTCTTCCTCCTTTTGTTCTTCGCTCTCCTCATCATCTTTTTCATCCAATGAGCTCACTATTTCATCAATTTCTTCTTCCATAGCTTCCTGCAAAATATTAGTCTCTTCTTGGACAGCAGAGAAGTCCTCAATATATTGTTTAACATAGGCATTATAAGCATAATTATCTTAACAATATTGAAATATGGCAAAATTTTCAGATTTGTAAAGAGTAGCATCATACTTTTCAATCAAAGAGGCAATCTCATAAGCACCTTTAAAAGCAACAAATTCTTCAACTTGTTGAACATCATAGTAATTGTAAACGCCCTTAGTATACGAAGATACGATTCCATTATCACTAAACAAGCATTGA
Organism: Triticum dicoccoides; assembly: GCF_002162155.2. Lineage (NCBI taxonomy): Eukaryota > Viridiplantae > Streptophyta > Magnoliopsida > Poales > Poaceae > Triticum > Triticum dicoccoides. Next base: position 206,047,543 of record NC_041383.1, read on the forward strand.
TAGGGTAGGTGTTTCTTAGGGTCTTCAGAACAACAAGTAAACTCATATATTTCACATAAATTCCAAGCATAACATTGCAAACGTTGAATTTGATCCCATAATAGTTTCCCTTTTTCAGATATACGGTGTCGCACAAAACAAGCATGCCCATCTAAGGATTTGCCCTCAACTAAACTAGTGGGGGTTTCAGCACGAGCACAAAGGGATCAAAGATGATCCAAATAAAAAGCTTCAGGAGTGTGATAGATTTTGAGTGGTTCTTCAACCACTGGTTCAGTAGGTACAACTAATTTTTTGGTATTTTGCGTTTCCTACCCATTACTAAAGATAGAAAACAACTAAGAACAGAAAATAAAATAAAAATTACTTAGTGATAAGGCAAACAAGCACACACGATAATATTCACCCACGCTATGACTCCCCGGCAACGGCGCCAGAAAAAGGTCTTGATAACCCGCAAGTATACGGGATAGTTGTAGCCTCTTTCGATAAGTAAGAGTGTCGAACCCAATGAGGAGCTAAAGGTAGAACAAATACTCTCTCAAGTCCTATCGGCCATTGATACGACTCTACGCACGCTTGATGTTCGCTTTACCTAGAACAAGTATGAAACTAGAAGTAGGTGTGATAGGATAGGTTTGCAAGATAATAAAGAACACGTAAACATAAACTAGGGGCTGTTTAGATAAAGAAGCAATAAAGTAAATATAGTGAGTGTGGAAAAGTGGTGGTAGGAGTTGTGGAATTTTCCCTAAGCAATTGACTACATTACTAGACCGGTAATCACTATTGCAGTTCTATTTGAGGGAGAGGCATAAGCTAACATACTTTCCCTACTTGGATCATATGCACTTATGATTGGAACTCTAGCAAGCATCCGCAAATACTAAAGATTCATAAAGGTAAAACCCAACCATAGCATTAAAGTATCAAGTCCCCTTATCCCATACGCAACAATCCCCTTACTCGGGTTTGTGTTTCAGTCACTCACGCAACCCACTATAAGCGAATCATGAATGCATTGCAACACCCTACAGCAGGAATCCCTCACACTTGCACGACATGGAGGGCACCATAGGACAGCACCAATAATAAAACATGCAACTCAAACCAATCATGGCATCAATCACCGATAGGACAATGAAAATCTACTCAGACATCATAGGATGGCAACACATCATTGGATAATAGTATGAAGCATAAAGCACCATGTTCAAGTAGAGGGTACAGCGGGTTGCGGGAGAGTGGACCGCTGGATATAGATGGGGGAAGGTGATGGAGATGTTGGTGAAGATGATGGAGGTGTTGGTGAAGATCGCGGTGATGGTGATGGCCCCCGGCGGCGTTCCGGCGCCACCGGAAGCAAGGGGGAGAGAGCCCCCCTTCTTCTTCTTCTTCTTCTTCCTTGACCTCCTCCCTAGATGGGAGAAGGGTTTCCCCTCTGGTCCTTGGCTCCCATGGCGTGGGAGGGGCGAGAGCCCCTCCGAGATTGGATCTATCTCTCTGTTTCCGCGTTCTGCGGTTCAGCCCCTTCACCATTTCCTTTATATCTGGAGATCCGTAACTCCGATTGGGGTGAATCTTTCGCCCAGATTTTTCTCGTAAAATTATCTTTCTTGGGGCAAAAGAAGAGCGTCAACCGCCTTACGGGTGGCCCACGAGAGTCCAGGGAGCACCCCCTATCTTGTGGCCACCCCGGACACCTTTTCGCGTTGATTCTTCCTCCCCAAAATCACAAATATTCCAAAATAATTCTCCGTCCGTTTTTATCCCATTTGGAATCCGTTTGATATTGGGTTTCTGCGAAACAAAAAACATGCAACAGACAGGAACTGGCACTGGGCACTGGATCAATATGTTAGTCCCAAAAATAGTATAAAAAGTTGCCAAAAGTATATAAAAGTTGAATAATATTGGTATGGAACAATCAAAAATTATAGATATGATGGAGACGTATCAGTGTGTCCGGGACTGGGTGTCCTCGAGTTTAAATACTCAGCCGCTCCAACCAGATGTACAACTGAGACAGCAGTTGGAACTGGTCTACCAAATCATTGTCTTCACCAAGCTTACTGGTTCTATTTCCTCAACTCTTTCATTTCCTCATGTCTGTTGTTGTGTGCTTGTTCATATCTGTTTGAAGACTTTGACTGAAGACTTCCTCAATTTCCTCAGTTCAATTTCTTCAGTCAGTCTGTCTTCTTTCTTGTGTTATCCTGTGTTTACGCTTTTTGTACTCTGTGCTTGTCTTCATTTCATTATGATGACTATGCTTGTGTTCTGTTATATCTACATTTGAGTACTTATTCCGCTGCTAGTAGTTCTTCATTTAGGAATTTCCTCACCAGCAAATTCCTCAGTGAAGAATTCATAAAAATCACCTATTCACCCCCTCTAGTCGATATAACGCACTTTCAATTGGTATCAGAGCAAGGTACTCCCTTGTTCTATGTGATTTTGGTTTAACCGCCTGGAGTTTTAGTTATGTCGACCGCAGGTATGATCAAGGTCTCCGCTAGGTGTCCTACCTTCGATGGAACAGACTACCCCTATTGGAAGAATAAGATGCGCATGCATCTTGAAGCAATTGATAACAATCTCTGGTGTGTTGTGGAAAATGGTGTTCCCTTAGTCACACCTTCTCTGAACGCTACTAATGTGAAGAGATTCAAGCAACTCGATTCTCAAGCGAAGAAATATCATATGTGGCCACCTGAGCAAAGGACAGTATGGAAGAGTGAGTGCTTTGGAAACTTCTAAGCTTATCTAGGATAGGCTGTCCAAGGTGAATGAAGGAGTCTCAACTCAACGTGACTCTCGTGTTGACGTTCTTCGCAATCTCTTCAACCGCTTCAAAAGACTCGACAATGAAAATGTCCAGCAAACCTTCGATCGCCTCACTGACATCTCAAATGAGCTTCAAGCGCTTGGCGCCACTGACATCACCGACCATGAGGTGGTGAAGAAATTGCTGAGATTGCTCAATTCTTCATTTGATACTCTGGCACTGATGATCCAAGAACGTGTTGATTACAAGTCACTTGATCCCGCTGATATCCTTGAGAGGTTAAATACTCATGAGTTCCAGCTTGCTGAGAAGAGAGATCTCTATGGTTCGAGCTATGGCAGATCACGTGCTCTGAAGGCCAAGGCAGTCTCTGAGTCTAAAGATGAGGACTCTGCTAGCAGCCTTGGTGACCTTGAAGAACTGAGCCAGGAACTAGCACCGCTCGTGAAGAAATTTCAGAAGTTCTCAAGACGTGGTCACTTTGGAAAATCCTCAAGGTGCAATGATTCCTCATCCAGTGACTACAAAAAGAGGCTATGCCACAAATGCAAGAAACCTGGTCACTACATCCAAGATTGTCCTCAGTGGGATAAGGAATCAAAGAAGAAGAAATACAAGGATTACAGTTCTGATGACGCAAAGAAGAAGAAGAAGAAATCCTCAAAGTCTTCATCATCAAAATCCTCGAAGTCTTCATCTCACTAGAAGAGCAGCTCCAAGAAGGCTCGGGCATTCATTGGCATGGAAATGGACTCTGAAGCTGAATCTGAGGAACATGAGGACGAGGAGGCATCTGAGGAGTCCGAGTCTGGTGTGGCGAGCCTAGCTCTCGCTACTGCATTCGTCAGCAAGTCTATCTTCAACTCTGAAGAAAATGTCTTCACCAACAAGGCTGATGAAGGCAATGATGACTACGCTCCCACCTATTGCTTCATGGCAAAGGGTGCCAAGGTAACTAAATACGCCTCCTCTGAATCTAGTGAGGATGAATCTGATGAAAACCTCAAGCCCAGATACTCTAAACTTGCTAAGATTGCTGTGAAACAACTAAAGGCTTTTGAAAAGGTTCAAAACATGCTAGATAAAAGTGATGATATGTTGGGTGAAGAAATGGATCGCACTAAAACCTTGACTGAAAATCTTCAGAGACTTCAGTCCAAGTTTGACAACCTTGAAGGTCATCATAACACTCTCTTATCTGATCACGAGAAGCTTTCTTATGAATTTCTTCAAAGAAAGCAAGATCTAGAAAAGCTAAGAGTGGATTATGAAGATCTTCAGAAGGAGCGCGATTCATTACTTGCTCAACAAATCAGCGCTCCTCAGGAAGAATTTGTTCCTCCATGTCTGAAATGCATTGAACATGAAACTGCTAATTCTTCACCTGAATGTTCAAATGCTTCTAATGCTACAAATCCTTCATCTATCTCTGCTATCACTAATTCCTCATCTGAGGACAATGCAAGTATCACTGATGATGCAGGGCTGAAGGAACTGTACATAACAGGCATGTACAAAAGCCTCAAAGGGCATCAGACTCTTTGTGATGTGCTCAAAAAGCAGATCCTCAACAAAAACCCTAGGAAAGAGGGTATTGCCTTTGAGAGGAAACTCAATGCTGACGGAACATATTGGAAGCTTGAGCAGTACCCCCAAACCTCATGGGTTGCTACAAAGGGACCTCCAGTTGATCCATCCAACTTATCTGGTTTTACATGTGAATCTCCTCATTCTTCTGATGAGTCATTTGACTCCAACTATAAACTGTTCAAAAATCAGAATGGTGAAGTATTTGCTAGATATGTTGGCACTAACTGCAGGAATGGTTCCCCTATGAAGAAATCTGGGTTCCCAAAAGTTGCCTTGAAAGTCTTCAGGTGAATGTCCTCATGACACCACCTGTGAAGAATAGGAACTCTGGATCAAATTCTTCATATGAACCAAACTCTTCATATGGATCCAAGTCCTCATACGGACCAAATTCCTCACGTGGATCAAATTCCTCAAAAGGATCAAAGTCCTCATATGATCATCATCATGCTAACCCTTTTGTTTCGCAGGGTAGAGCTAAAGGCTATGAATATGAGCATTATTCTTCAAATCATTATGTTCATAAGTCCTCGAAGAATTACTCTGCTTATTCATATGCTTACCCTAACCCCTCTTATGTGAAACGAAGTGGACTGGCTTCTGTGCCACCTTTCTCATATGGTTCTCACGGAGTGATGAATTCTTTGCCACCCCTTCAGATGTGGGTGGTGAAGAAAAAGGACTAATCTCTTATGCAGGGTCAGGTCTCCAGACGTGCTCAAAACGTCTGAAGAATTAGTTGGAGACCTGAACAGTGCCTGATAGGACGCTGGCTAATCATGATGAAATGAACTTTCATTTCACACGTCCTCATACTGTTTATCTGTTCTATTGCTCGAAGAAATTGATCTGATGATATTGATGTCATATTCTTCACTGGTGAAGTATATGAGTTCGTAAGTTGCACTAATTCATCTGCAGGATGAACAACCCAAAGCCAATGAGTGGGTCCTCGATAGTGGATGTACGAATCACATGACTGGTGACAAGAATCTATTGATGGATGCTCCTTTATCACCATCACATCTGAAGCATATCATCTTTGCTGACAAAGGCAAGAGTTAGGTATTGGGTCTAAGTAAGGTTGCGATCTCAAAGGATATACACATGGACAAAGTCATGCTTGTCAAATCCTTAGGATAGAACCTCATGTCTGTCTCAATGCTTTGTGATCTTGATATGGTTGTTGTCTTTGGCAAATATCATTGTGTTGTGATCATGGAAGCTGACAATTCCAAAGTCTTCGAAGGCTTTAGGAGAGGAGACTTGTACATTGTTCATTTCTCTGTAGGACCACAACCGGCCGTATGTCTACTTACAAAAGCTTTAGAAGGCTGGCTATGGCATCGACGACTTGGTCATGCTGGCATGAGAAATTTGCACACGCTTGCGAAGAAGAAGCATGTCATTGGCATTGAGAATGTCAAATTCCTCAAGGATCACTTATGCGGAGCCTGTGAAGCTGGAAAGATGACCAAGGCCAAGCATCCAGTGAAGACTATCATGACTACCACTCGACCATTTGAATTGCTTCACATGGATCTCTTCGGTCCTAATTATTATTCTGCTGTTACAAATGATGCATCTCTATATTGCTTTGTTATTGTTGATGATTATTCTCGTTACACATGGGTGCACATTGTCACTTACAAACATGAGGTGCAGGAAGTCTTCAAACAATTTTCCTCGAGGGCTTCAACCAACTTTGGTGTGAAGATCAAGAACATCAGAAGTGACAATGGGACTGAGTTCAAGAATTCCGGTCTTGATGACTATCTTAATGAACTTGGTATTACTCATGAGTTATCTGCTCCTTATACTCCTCAGCAGAATGGCGTCATGGAGCACAAGAACAGAACTCTTGCTGAGATGGCTCACACTATGCTTGATGAATACAAGACGCCTCGTCATTTCTGGATTGAGGCAATTGATACCGTGTGCCACATCATCAACAGAGTATATCTTCACAAATTCTTCAAGAAAACTGTCTGTGAACTCCTCACTAACAAGAAACCCAACTTGAGTTACTTCAAAGTCTTCGGTGCTAAATGTTGGATTAAAGATCCTCATCACACTTCTAAATTTCCACCGAAAGCACATGAGGGTTTTATGCTTGGTTACGGAAAGGACTCGCACACCTACAAAGTCTTCAACAATGTTCTTCACAAGGTTGTTGAAACTGTAGATGTGCGGTTCGATGAAACTAATGGATCGCAAGGAGAGCACCTACCTTCTATGATAGATGAACCAGCACCTGAGGAATCCATCAAGTTCAAAGCTACTGAGGATGTCATTCCCACCGAAGAATCTGCTGAAGAATTCATTCCAAAATGTGATGAACGTCGAGCTGGCGCACCTGAAGAAAATGGTGCTGAGGAAAATGCTCCTAAAGAAAATACGGATCAAATTCCTCGAAGACAACCCGCTCATCCTCGTATTGCAAACGAAGTGCAAATCGAGAAGATCATCGATGATATTGAAGCACCAGGTCCTCTCACACGCTCAAAAGCTTCACATTTGTCTAACTTTTGTGGGCATTTTGCTTTTGTCTCTAACACTGAGCCCACTAAGGCAGATGAAGCATTTCTGGAGCCTGAGTGGATTCAAGCTATGCAAGAAGAATTACATCAGTTCGAGCTCAACAACGTCTGGGAACTGGTCAAATGTCAAGATCCCTGCAAGCACAACATTATTGGCACAAAGTGGATCTACCACAACAAGCAAGATGAAAATGGCCTTGTGGTGAGGAATAAGGCATGACTTGTAGATCAAGGCTACACACAGGTTGAAGGAATTGATTTCGATGAAGCTTTTGCACCTGTTGCTAGACTTGAGGCTATTCGCATATTACTTGCTTATGCTAACCATCATGATATTATATTACAACAAATGGATGTGAAAAGTGCATTCCTCAATGGTAAGCTTGAGGAAGAAGTATATGTTACTCAACCCCCAGTTTTTGAAGATCCAAAGAATCCTGACAAAGTCTTCAGACTCAACAAGGCCCTGTATGGCCTCAAGCAAGCCCCTCGGGCGTGGTATGATACTTTGAAGGAATTTCTCATGAAGAAAGGCTTCAAACCCGGTTCACTCGACCCAACTCTTCTCACTAAGTCTTATGATGACGAATTGTTTGTGTGCCAAATATATGTTGATGATATCATTTTTGGCTGTACTGACCAAGGATACAGTGATGAATTTGCCTATATGATGAGTGAAGAATATCAAATGTCTATGATGGGAGAATTTAAATTCTTTTTAGGTCTTCAAATTTGTCAACAGTGCAATGGGATATTCATTTCTCAGGAGAAATACCTCAAGGACGTATTGAGGAAATTTGGCATGCAAGATTGCAAAGGGGTCAAAATTCCAATGCCCACAAATGGCCATCTATGCACTGATGAAAATGGTAAAGACTTCGATCAAAAGGTATACTGCTCCATGATTGGCTCTTTATTGTACCTATGTGCATCTAGGCAGGATATTATGCTTAGTGTTTGCATGTGTGCCCGATTTCAAGCTACATCGAAGGAATCACACCATAAGCCTGTGAAGCATATTCTTCGATACTTAGCTCAAACACCAACACTTGGATTATGGTATCCCAAGGGCTCTTCGTTTGATATGATTGGATATCCAGACTCTGACTATGCTGGCGATAGCGTGGACCGCAAGTCAACGTCAGGCACATGCCATTTCCTCGGACGATCTTTGGTCTGTTGGTCCTCGAAGAAACAGAACTGCGTATCACTCTCCACTGTAGAAGCTGAGTACATTGCTGTTGGATCGTGCTGTGCTCAACTACTATGGATGAAGCAAACACTCAAGGACTATGGCGTCAACGTGAAGAATGTGCCTCTGTACTGCGATAATGAGAGTGCTATCAAGATTGCTCATAACCCAGTTCAGCACTGAATACTAAGCACATCCAGATTCGTCATCATTTTCTTCGTGATCATGTGTTGAAGGGCGACATCTCCATTGACCACGTTAGCACTGAAGATCAGCTGACCGATATCTTCACTAAGCCCTTGGATGAGAAGAGATTTAGCAAGTTGCGGTGTGAGCTAAATATCCTAGAATCTTCGAATGTACTCTGAAATGGACACACATCCTAACACTTATGCTGACTTGATGACTTAGATGCGCAACACATGAAGTAACGTTTTTCTTCAATCAATGAAGACTAACCCCCTAAGTGTGAAGAAAGTAATGAAGAAATTGATTCTCAGAGCCGTACGACAATTGTACGCGGTGTCTGAAATCCGCTTTCTTATACGGTGGGTCACGCCACCACCCAAAGTTGGAAATCTTCAAATTTGAGTTTTTCTTCGTTTTTGAAATTCCTCAGTTTTTTTTTAAATTCTTCAACTTTGCATTGCCTTCACTCTTTCCGGTGTTGTTCTTCATTTGAATATATACATATGAGCTTTATGTCCTCTACAACATTCACTTATTGCTAATTCTTCAAGCTGATTTCTTCTGCTAAGTGAATGTGATCGGACCCTTCCCCTCTATGCTAAACTCAACCCAGTCTATTGACAAATTCTTCATGTGCGTTCTATTTGAAACTCGTTCAAAATCTTCACTGTGTCCTTGACTGCTGAAGAAATTGCCAACAAAAACTTTAACTTATATGTTCTGAATTTTCGGCTTTGCCGCTCAAACCGTTCCACATACCACTACAATACTTATCTATTCACCCACGATCCTACACGATCATCACCTCTCAGTACGTGGGTGACACATGTCAAGCGAATGAGAAGGGCCAGGGGCACATTCATCCGATTTCCTCGGGCGTACAGTTTTTCACTCCCTCTATAAATACCCCTGCCTCTTCCTCACTTCACTTTTACCTTGATCGCTCTCACTCCCGCTCGAGCTCCCCAAACCCTAGCGCCGCCGCTACTTCATCGTCGCCGGTGAGGAAGAGCTTCACTGTCTCGACCTCGTCGCCGTGGTACTTGCGCCGGTTGCGGATTTCTTCACTCCGCCGCCGCCGTAGACATCTTCCTCTGCCGAGTTAGGGCGTGGAAGATCTGAACTGACGAACTTCACATCTACTCTTCCCAGTTTGTCGTGTTCTTCACTTTGGGTAATTAAAAGTTAGTTTTACTGCCCTCTTTGATTCTTATGTTTTCGTGAAAATATTCAAAGGTGTTTATTCTTCAAATCTTCACACACATGAACACCTCACATGTCATCTGCTCTTGATTCGTTTCTCTAAGCAATGATTTTCTTCAAGATTCCTCAATTGTATGGATTTTCAATCTATACAACTCTAGAACCTAAGACAAAGAACGCTTAGTGAAATTCCTCAAGACTCATCTGGTCAAATTCCTCAAACATATTTTTTTGAAAAACCTTCTGAGAACGCATATGACCTCTCCAAATTCCTCGCAACTATACTCTGTTCACAGGTACAAATGTCCGCTGCTGAATCACTAGGTTCTCATCAACTTAACTCATTTACAATGTTCCTCGAAGAAAAGTTGCACACCTCTTCAGAAACTTCGATTGTTCATATTCCTCAGCTAAAGAAAATGGCTGATAAGAAGCCACAAAAGGGAGGAAAGAGGCCTGAGGTCAATACTGCGTTTGAAATCCCTGAGGACATTTATGCTGGATACTGCACTCCTGATGAGGCCAAGTTTGGCAAGGAGGACAAGAATCAGCGCAAGGTGCGCATACAACGGATAGAAAGGAGATGGGCATGGGAATGGAGGGAGTACAGGTATGTTACTCCCAAGTATATGAAGAAATTCGCGCTCAACCCTCCATGCTCAAGACCTCCATTGGCACCAGGCCAAGTGGCAGATCCCACCAGCCTCAAGCGCGGTGAGGACTATGCTGATGAATGGGCAAAGCGCCAGGCCAAACTGGCCAAGCAAGTAAAGGAAGCAGTGAAGAAATTCAATGCAGACTCTGCTGCTGCTGCTGCCACTGCTGAGGCCTCTGCTAGTCAGCCGAAGAAGGCGACGCACAAGAAGCCTGCTCATAAGTCAAGCGCTTCTCCTTCAATGCCCTCACGGCCAAGCTCCTCAGCAATGCCCTCAAGGCCAGATTCTTCAAAGCCCTCACGGCCAATCCCTCTACTGCTCCTTCAAAGTCCTCAGCTCCTCCGACAAAGTCTTCAGCTGCTCCGACCAAATCCTCTGCACCTGTGCATCTCACCACGTGCCAAAAGACAATAGGCTTCTCAATTGCCTCAGGAGCATCTGCAAGCTCCTCAGTCGCATGAAATTCCTCTGCTGCCCCTCTTTGCTGAAGAAAAAGGCCACTGCTAGACGAGGCCTTCGACCAAGTCCTCACAAGAAGCAGGTCGCCTTCCAAGTTCCCTCTGATGACGATGAGGCTGATGATGAAGAACTCGCCGAAATCATCAGAGACAGGCAAGCCAGGGCCGCTAGAGCCAAAGGCAGCAATGTGCCACTGATGTTGGATCCAAAGTTGATCCTCGATTACATTAACCTATGGCACAAGGACCCTAACACGCCTTTGCCGGAGATGAACCTCACTCCTGGTCAAAGTCATGTTCTGACCGCCTTCATTGAGAAACAAAAGTGGAAATTTGAACAAGGCAGAAGTCTGAAGAAACGCAGTACAAGAAACAGCGCTACCTTAAGGACAATGTCCTCACTCTTACCCCTGATCAGCCCATTGCCTTGCAAGCTGAAATCAAGCAATTGAGTGATGAATTTGATCGCTACTATGCTGATTGGAAGGGCGCCAAGGTTCGGTTCGTCAATCTGACGAAGAAATTCACTTCTAGTGTTGCCGCTCCTATGCACGTTGAAGTTCCTCAGGCTGAAGCATCTGCTCAGCCTACTGAAGAACTTGCCAGCACCGCTGATGACAATCAGGCTGCTGAAGAAAATGAGAGTACCAGGGCTGATGACTCCATTCCATCCGCTGAAGATATTGCCAGGGCATTCACTAGTGGTGCGCCTGAAGAAAGTGAAGAAGTCAGGGCAACTGCATCAGTTGTGCCTGAAGAAAATTATCCAAAGTCCTCTGCACCTCCTGCGCCTACACCAACCCCGATCCTTCCACCTGCATCAGATGCGAAGAAGACTAAGGCTGCAGAGCGTGCAGCTGTGAAGAAAAGGAAGGCATCAACTTCATCAAATTCTTCAGCTCCGAAGAAGATGAAGCCTCTGACTAGTTCAATTGACAACCCAATTGATGCCGTTCCAGTCTCTTTCATGCCATCAAAGGACCTTGTTCCTTTTGGTGAAGATTATGTGATTCCCAATGAATCTGATGAAGAAACTCCTTCTGCTGCTTCGACAGAGCAGTTGGACAAAGAAATTGAAGTGGATGCAATCCCTTCAACCCCAGTCATTTCCTCACCTATGCCTCAGTTCACTGCTGAAGAGGCATGTGTTGAAGAAATGGAAGATGAGGACGTGGACATCGGCTTTACCACTCCTGTGCTCAATGATGACTTTTGGGAAAGTCAGCACCCCAACTCTCCAATGTTCACTCCACTCCAAGTAATTCCTCAGTCCCCAGCTGCTACTGAAGTGCAAATGGGATCTGAAGAACCTCATGCAACCCCAAATGTTCATGAAGAAATTCCAGCCACTAGTGCTGAAGAAATTGTCAATGAAGAATTGAAGACCCAGGCTGAAGCTGCATACGAGCCTGAAATTCCTCAGCCTGAGGAACCTGAGATTGCGATTCCTGAGGTGGTGATGCAATTGACTGACACTCCTCAGCCCAAGCCAAAGGATCCCTTCTTAAAGAATCAAAAATTCAAGGCTGATGATTTCTTCGGCAAGCATGTGTTCTTCACTAAATTCAACCCATATGACAATGCTCGTCTTAGAAGGAAGCATTTCTAGACTGCCAGCCAGGACAACTTCTATTCCTCACTGCTTTTCAACAAGGACAAAGTCATCGACCATGAGCACATTCCTCACATGGACATGGAATCAATGCCTTGCTTCTCTCATGTCCTCAGTATGCTTCATGATGCAGGCTTGCTCAACTTTTGTTCAGACGTAGTTGATTGGAATGAAGAGCTCATTCTTCAGTTCTATGCAATGCTGCATATCACAGGTGATACTGCTGATGTCAACTCTTGGGTGTTGGACTGGATGACTGAAAACACTCATTACAAGGCACCAGCCTCTGAATTGCTTCGTGCCCTGCCAATCAGTCCTCCACCTGACGGTGCTCGTTGTCTGTATGATGAGCCTGAACTCACTGCTCACTATATGCAAGTGCTCATGAAGCCTCTGAAGCCTGGTCAAGCCCCAAGGACCAAATTCCTCGTGAAGGAATTGCTCTATGTGCCAAGAACCATCTATTGCATTCTGACGAAGACCATGAGTCCTATCAAAGGCCATGACTCATCCGATGAAGAAATTATTAGGATGATGAAGAATATGCTATTCAACATAATGCATGGCATCCCCATAAACTATCATGATTTCTTCATGAGGACTCTGGCGAATGTTGCACTTTCACCATTTGAGCTGAAGCCTTACGCACCGTGGATTATGAGATCCCTCAGAACAAGGTCTTCACTCAACTACAAGGCTGACTTTCAGAATCATCTCAGCTACTTGGCCCCGATTGAAGTCCTCAAGCGGACATATTCCTCAACTGATGAGAAGGGAAAGTCACCAGCCGTTATCGATGAAGGCATTCGTCCATTGGATGGTCAGTTCCGCAAAGCTGCATCTTATTCCACCAATGATGACTCTGCCACTCATGATTTTGCTGCCAATGCTCCCAAGTCAAGTCCTCAAGCTACTGCTCCTCGTGTGATGACTGACCGTGAACTGCTGCTAAGTCTTCACCAGAAGGTGGATCGAAACCACAAATGGGTTAAGCGTCAGTTTGGCTCTATTCTTCACAACATGACTACACATAATGCAGTGAAGAAAAACCATTACTACCTCCATGAAGTTTTTGATCGCACCTGGGCTATTCTGTCACATCTATATGGTGAAGAAGATCTGAAGCAAATGTGCTTCAAGGAAGATTTTGACTGGTCTGCTCCTCCACCGAAGAAATACAAGAAGGCCAAGATTCCTTCCTTGGTGGCCAGTTCATATTCTTCATCACGCGCCATAGACGAATATGAAGACTTGGACGACACTGCAGCAGGCCCTACAACGACTCAAGACCCTGACAACGTTGGCGCTCCTCCATCATCATGATATTCTTCAGGGGCATTAGTCCTCATTTTCAACCCTTTTGGTCATTCGATGACAAAGGGGGAGATATTTGAGTTAGTCTTCAAGCGGGTCTATCTTATATGGGCATTTTTTTTGCTAAGTTACAACTCTCGTTCTTCTGATGACTTTGCTGGATCGAGTTGTAATCTTAAACTCTATGGTGGCCTGATACTTTTGCTGTGTTCTTCTGCATGCTTATTCCTCATTAATGTTAATGCACGCATGCTGAATTACATCAGTCACCATATTTCATCATGCATTTCAAATTCTTCATATTATATGTCAAATGCGTGTATGAATTACAAGATATAGGGGAGATCTCCAATGATTATACTCTTCAAGTGTGCATTGCTTCAAAAGCAAATTCCTCACTATGCACATCTTCAGGGGGAGTTCTTCTATATCTTGCAATCAAATTCCTCAATATCAGTATTTACACTTCATATGTTTATCCCTGTTGAATACTTAACCTATATTGTCATCAATCACCAAAAAGGGGGAGATTGTAAGTGCATATAGTGCCCCTTAGTGATTTTGGTGTATTGAAGACTTATAGGTTAAGGGACTGATGCGTTTGTGAGTGTACATAGGTCTATAAGTCTATGAGGAGTTTGATATTTATAGAGAAAGTCGACCCCTAAAAATGAAGTTCTTCAACTAAAGACTTTGGATTTCTGAAGACTTTCTGAAGACTTTGAAAGTGAAGAAATTGGTGTAACCTTGAAGACTTGGCAATCATTCGAGGAACATGAAGCGTGAAGACTTTTATTTTTATAGTTTCATTTTCTCTTTTTTGAGTCATAGGAAACACCGTACTGTTAAAGGGGGTCGAGGAAATACTAAGGAAAAATTTCCATGTGATGCTCAACTCAAATCTTACACCTACCAATCCCTTCGAGTGAAGCCATTGGAAATCTCATACAGTTCAGTCCTATTCTTCAGTGACAGAGATAAAGTTCTTCTGGTCTCTGAGGAATTTGTTCTTACTGAGGAGTTAGGAATTTGCAAGTGCGGATTGCCTACACAGTGAGGAACATGATAGCCCTGAGGATTTTGAGAGTCAAAATTCCGACCGTTGCTATGCTATGCGCCAGCTGTCCCAAAATATCTACCCACCTAATGGTCATATCTGACAAGGGCATTTATGTCTTATCATGTCGGGCTGCTCCCTAGGCTATAAATAGCGCCCCCCTACAACCACTAGCTGGTTGGCTGCTCCGAGAGAAGCTGACACTTGTCAATTGAGAGCATCCCATCCTCCGAGGTCTTTGAGCGAAAATCATCAAGTGAGGAAAACCCAAACCCAACACCTACAAACCCAAAGTGATTGAGCATCACTGAAGAGATTGATCCTGCGTGGATCCGACGCTTGTTTCCTTTGAAGACTGTGCTTCTTCCAGACGGTTAGGCGTCAAGGTCTAGAGCATCCAAGAGGAATTGTGGATCACCGAGTGACCAAGTTTGTGAAGGTCCGGAAGTCACCTGAAGACTTACCACGAGTGATTGGGCGAGGTCTGTGTGACCTTAGCTCAAGGAGAATACGGTGAGGATTGTGTATCCTCGAGTTTAAATACTCAGCCGCTCCAACCAGATGTACAACTGAGACAACAGTTGGAGCTGGTCTACCAAATCATTGTCTTCACCAAGCTTACTGGTTCTATTTCCTCAACTCTTTCATTTCATCATGTCTGTTGTTGTGTGCTTGTTCATATCTGTTTGAAGACTTTGACTGAAGACTTCCTCAATTTCCTCAGTTCAATTTCTTCAGTCTGTCCGTCTTCTTTCTTGTGTTATCCTGTGTTTACGATTTCTGTACTATGTGCTTGTCTTCATTTCATTATGATCACTATGCTTGTGTTCTGTTATGTCTACATTTGAGTACTTATTCCGCTGCTAGTAGTTCTTCATTTAGGAATTTCCTCACCAGCAAATTCCTCAGTAAAGAGTTCATGAAAATCGCCTATTCACCCCCCTCTAGTCAATATAACGCACTTTCAAGGGCCTAAAAGTAATGGTTCGAAGGCTCCAGTGATGCCCTGCTGCACGTCTGCGCCATTTCTCCTTAGTAACAAATCCTTTGATAGGAATATTTGATGGTTGGACGTAAAGGTGGGAAACGCTAGCCTTGAAAGGATCAATGATGCAACCATACAACAAATAGGAATTTTTAATGAACTTGTAGCGAAAAAGATGTATGCGGTCCGAATAGGGTCAAGCAGTACTATGGACTTTTTTCGTAGTGTGCCTCCGGAGCTGCCCAAGGTATTTTGAGTGCGTAGTTATGTACGCGTGGTACATAAGCCGCAACTTTATGGGGCAGTCGGCAGAGGCCGAACTGCTAATCAAGGTCCGCATCCGTCGAGTTATTGTAGTGACGCGCGGACCGAACTCGTTTAGAGATGTTGTTGGCTTTAATGTCTGACGAATTATTTGGCTTGATAAGGCCGCCATACACCTCGGCTGCAAGGGCCGCGGTGTGCTCTTTAGTATGGAGGGAGCGCTCCATATTTCCATTGACTATGATAATGCCACGTGGTCCAGGCATCTTAAGCTTCAAATAAGCATAGTGCGAAACTGCATTAAAGCGGGCGAAAGTAGTTCGTCTGAGCAGTGCGTGATAACCACTCCGGAAGGGGACGATGTCGAAGATTAATTCTTCATTACAAAAGTTGTCTGGGCAGCCGAATACTACCTCTAGTGTCAGTGAGCCCGTACAACGAGCCTCCACACCGGGTATCACACCTTTAAAGGTAGTGTTACTAGGCTTGATTCTTGATGGGTCAATGCCCATTTTGCGGACAGTGTCTTGATAAATCAAGTTCAGACTGCTGCCGCCGTCCATAAGGACTCGAGTGAGGTGGTATCCGTCAATGATTGGATCAAGTACCAGGGCGGATGAACCTCCATGACCGATACTGGTTGGGTGATCCCTGCGATCAAAAGTGATCAGACAGGCTGACCATGGGTTGAATTTTGGGGTGACAGGCTCTACGGCGTAGACATCCCTTAGTGCACGCTTGCGCTCCCTTTTGGGAATGTGAGTGACATAGATCATGTTCACTGTTTTCACCTCGGGGGGAAACTGCTTTTGGCCCCCGGTGTTCGGCTGATGGGGCACATCATCGTCCTCACTTGGAGGTCCTTTTCCCTTGTGTTTGGTATTTATCATACCGGCCTGTTTAAAAACCCAACAGTTCCTATTGGTATGGTTAGCAGGCTTATCAGGTGTGCCATGAATCTAACAGGGCCTCTCAAGGATTTTGTCCAAACTGGATGGACCGTCCCTGTTGCCTTTGAAAGATTTCTTCCGCTGACCGAATTTAGAACCACTGAATCCGGCATTGACGGTCCTATCATCTGCATTGTCATTGTTGCTCTGGTGATTGTTTTTATTGCGGCGTGGTTTACCATTGCCATCCCTGGCCTCAGAAGTGACGAGGTCGCCAGAGCTGTTGCTTCTACGAGCCAACCAGCTATCTTCACCTGCACAGAAACGGGTCATAAGTGCAGTTAAGGCTGTCATGGTCTTTGGCTTCTCCTGCTCGAGGTGTCGGGCGAGCCATTTGTCCCGGACGTTGTGTTTGAATGCTGCTAAGGCTTCAGCGTCCAGACAGTCCATGATTTGATTCTTCTTAATTAGGAACCGATTCCAAAGCTTGCGAGCCGATTCACCTGGTTGTTGGATTATGTGACTCAAGTCATCTACATCCGGTGGCCGGACATAAGTGCCCTGAAAGTTGGCCCGAAAAGCATCTTCCAAATCTTGCTAGGTTCCAATGGAGTTCTCTGGGAGGCTGTTCAACCAGTGTCGTGGTGGTCCTTTCAGCTTTAGAGGAAGATATTTAATGGCATGGAGGTCATCTCCATGAGCCATGTGAATATGGAGAAGAAAATCTTCAATCCAGACGGCCGGATCTGTCGTTCCATCGTACTGCATGATTTTCACAGGTTTAAACCCTTCCGGAAACTGGTGTTGCATTACCTCATCGATGAAACACATAGGGTGTGAGGCACCCTTGTATCATGCGACATCACGGCGGAGATTGGATGACATCTGAGTTCGGTTCTGATCCCGAATATTGTAATGTTCATCACACCGGACTTCATAGCCGTTATCTCGTGTCGGGCAACGGCTTCTTGATCCATAGATCGGTCTGGTCTGACCGGCTTTATTGGCCAGGTCCCGTTGCAAGTCATATATGTAGCCCGCAGCTCCTGTCTCCTTGCCTCTCTGGCGAGGGGGTGCGGGCTGGTGTTCGACTTGATATGCCGCTTTATCCCGTCCATGTGGTGGTCGGTCTGGTTGATCTTCCTGATTGTATTTCGATGGTATTGGCTCAAGAGCTTCGTCGTCGAATTGTGGCAGCAGCTTGCGCTTGGGGTAACTTTTGGTAGGTTGCTCATGGCCATACTCCTTGGCGGCTAGGACCTTGGTCCACCTTTCATTGAGCGTATAGTGTTCAGCTTTGAGCTGCTGCTGTTTATTTTTTAGGCTCCGTGTTGTGGCAATGAGCTGTCGCTTGAAGCGTTCTTGCTTGAGGGGTTCCTCTAGGACGATAAAATCTTCGTCACCGAGGCTAACATCCTCTTCGGAGACTGGCATATAATTGTTGTCTTCGGAATCTCATGATCAGCGTATTTGGGGACATACTGACCCTCCTCCCTCTCATCTTGTTCGGATGTGGGCTCGACGGGGTGTTCGGGATCTTCGGCACTATCTAGGGTTTCATTATCTCCGGTGCCAATATTTCTATCCTTCACCCGACACGATCGTGAGCGGCGCCACTGACGTCGGCACTTTGGTGGTTTATCGACGGGCTTGTCCTCATCGGAATTCTGATTATCCTCGTCGTCCTTTTTATCAGGAGTGTCCACCACGTATACTTCATAGGTTGAAGTGGTCGTCCAGCGCCCTATGATGGGTGGGACTCGGCCTGATTCGGCGTCGGCATCGTCATCCATACTTTGATGTCTTCGGACGCGTAGTCCAGCATGTCGGTTAAATCCTCGACAGTGGCTATTAAGTGTGTGACGCCCGGGTAATTAAGCTACAGTGATCATCTGCTAATGGTGCCACGTCACCTCGTTTATAGTTGCTAATCTCGAGTTAGTTCGAAACCGATTCAAATTCAAATTCAAAAATAGGCAAACAATAAAAGTTTTCAAATATTGAAACTAAAATGTTCGGAGTGAACCAAATATTGCATAGATAATTATGGTGGAGAAACCACACTTTTATAAAATGTTTAAATACTGTTAAATGAATAAAAGAGTAGAAAAAACAATTATTTTAATGCTTTAAAAATAATAAACATTTTCAAAACTAAATTGTTATAAGTATTAAACTATTGTGGCAGTGGCATAATTTGTAAAATCCTATTTAGGTGCCACTTTGGTAATTTACTAAAACTAAAATAATAGGAAACTAAAAGAAAGCAAAGTATATATA
>NC_041383.1:206068268-206071697 GCF_002162155.2 Triticum dicoccoides
AATGAAATTAGTAAAAGAAATAATTAATTAATTAAATAATTAGTGAATTAATTAAGTTAATTAATTGGGTTTAACTAAATTAATTAGAATTAGTTAACCTAATCAAGTAATTAAGCTAATTAACCTGTTTAGTTAAACTCAGACAATGACAATTGGGACCCACCTGTCAGGTTGACCAGGTCAACGGTCAACGTTGACTGCTGACGTCATGCCGACGTCAGCGAACACTATTCTGGATAATGTTGATTTAATTAATAATTAATAAATTAGAAAATGATTTAAAACTTTAAAAATTAATATAAAATAATCCGTAACTCGGATGAAAATACTTTCTACATGAAAGTTACTCAGAACGACGAGACGATTTCGGATACGCAGTCCGTTCGTCCGCCACACACCCCTAACCTATCGAACTCGCAACTTTTCCCCTCCGGTTCATCTGTCCGAAAACGCGAAACACCGGGAATACTTTCCCGGATGTTTCCCCCCTTCGTCGGTATCACCTACTACCGCGATTGGGCACACGTAGCATCGTTACTTGTCATGTCATGCATCGATATGCATTTGCTTGCATTGTATTCATTGTTTCTTCCCCCTCTTCTCTCCGGTAGACTACGAGACCGACGCTGCTGCTGCCCAGTTCGACTACGGAGTTGACGACCCCTCTCTCTTGCCAGAGCAACCAGGCAAGCCCCCCCCTTGATCACCAGATATCGCCTATTCTCCTCTATACTGCTTGCATTAGAGTAGTGTAGCATGTTACTGCTTTCGTTAATCCTATTCTGATGCATAGCCTGACATTGTCGCTACATCTGTTGATACCTTACCTGCAATCCTAAATGCTTAGTATAGGATGCTAGTTTATCATCATTGGCCCTACATCCTTGTCAGTCTGCCTTGCTATACTATCGGGCCGTGATCACTTGGGAGATGATCACGGGTATATACTATACATACCTACATACTATTCAGATGGTGACTAAAGTCGGGTCAGCTCATTGAGTACCCGCAAGTGATTCTGACGAGGGGGCTGAAAGGACAGGTGGCTCCATCCCGGTAGAGGTGGGCCTGGGTTCCCGACGGCCCTCGACTGTTACTTTGTGGCGGAGCGACAGGGCAGGTTGAGACCACCTAGGAGAGAGGTGGGCCTGGCCCTGTTCGGCGTTCGTGGATACTTAACACGCTTAACGAGATCTTGGTATTTGATCTGAGTCTGGCTACGAGCCTAT
This sequence comes from Triticum dicoccoides, assembly GCF_002162155.2. Taxonomy (NCBI): domain Eukaryota; kingdom Viridiplantae; phylum Streptophyta; class Magnoliopsida; order Poales; family Poaceae; genus Triticum; species Triticum dicoccoides. The sequence goes on from NC_041383.1 coordinate 206,069,498, forward strand.
ACGCACTAACCATCTACGTGGGAGTAGTTATGGGTATCCCGACGTCGTGGTATCAGCCGAAGCACTTCAGACGTCAGCGACGGAGCAGCGCGCGCCGAATTGGACTGGAACGCCACTAGGCTAGGTCTGCTTTCGGCCGCCCACGCAACGTGCAGGTGTGCTCAGGGCGATGGGCCCAGACCCCTGCGCGCTTAGGTTTAGACCGGCGTGCTGGCCTCTCTGTTTTGCCTAGGTGGGGCTGCGACGTGTTGATATTCCGAGGCCGGGCATGACCCAGGAAAGTGTGTCCGGCCAAATGGGATCGAGCGTGTTGGGCTATGTGGTGCACCCCTGCAGGGAAGTTTAATCTATTCGAATAGCCGTGATCTTCGGTAACAGGACGACTTGGAGTTGTACCTTGACCTTATGACAACTAGAACCGGATACTTAATAAAACACACCCTTCCAAGTTCCACAGACAACCCGGTGATCGCTTTTCCGCAGGGCGACGAGGAGAGGATCGCCGGGTAGGATATTGCTATGCGATGCTACTTGGAGATGCTACTTGGAGGACTACAATCTACTCTTTTCTATATGCTGCAAGACAGAGGCTACCAGAAGCGTAGTCTTCGACAGGATTAGCTATCCCCCTCTTATTCTGGCATTCTGCAGTTCAGTCCACCGATATGGCCTCCTTACACATATACCCATGCATATGTAGTGTAGCTCCTTGCTTGCGAGTACTTTGGATGAGTACTCATGGTTGCTTTTCTCCCTCTTTTCCCCTTTCCCTTCTACCTGGTTGTCGCAACCAGATGCTGGAGCCCTGGAGCCAGACGCCACCGTCGACGACGACCCCTACTACACCGGAGGTGCCTACTACTACGTGCTGCCCGCTGACGACGACCAGGAGTGACCTAGGAGGATCCCAGGCAGGAGGCCTGCTCCTCTTTCGATCTGTATCCCAGTTTGTGCTAGCCATCTTATGGCACCCTGTTTAACTTATGTCTGTACTCAGATATTGTTGCTTCCGCTGACTCGTCTTTTGATCGAGCACTTGTATTCGAGCCCTCGAGGCCCCTGGCTTGTATTATGATGCTTGTATGACTTATTTTATTTGTAGAGTTGTGTTGTGATATCTTCCCGTGAGTCCCTGATCTTGATCGTACACATTTGTGTGCATGATTAGTGTACGATTGAATCGGGGGCGTCACAAGTTGGTATCAGAGCCGACTGCCTGTAGGAATCCCCCTTTCCAACTCCTTGGCCGAAGTTGAGTCTAGTCATTGCAAAACTTTTACTAACTTGGCTGTGTGCCTTACGGGCCCACGTCGCCATTGGGTGGTAGTAGGATCTTTTATTCCTCGACCTATGCTCTGGGACTCTGACATCTCTTCTATTCGGGTTAAACGATTTTTACTAAAATCTAACTTTAGGTTCTCGCAAGTACTTTTTCCCGGAGAGCCCCTCACTTCAGATGATCGCCTGCTACATCAGAAGATTCCGAAGATACTCTCTGATGTTCTCTCGAGACTTGTGCCCATCACTTTGGCTATTCCCGACCACCGATAAATCCGTATGGATAACTACTTACACTTGCCATTCATACGATCATCCCCCATTGATCTTGTTATTACAAGATACCCCGAAGTTTTCTCTAGTGTTCCGAAATACGTTGTGCCTACTGCCTAGCAGTTCTTTGCCACCTGAATACCCCTTCAAATAAATCCTTGCACTTGTCGAGTGTCCGCTCATCCCCAGTTGTTCATGTGTTTCACAATGGTCTTCGAAATACTATTTGATCCTCCAAAAATCCTTAATAGCTTATTGCTCTGCAATACTTGTCTGCTTGCATTATGGATGCTTTCCATTGGCAATATTCGTTAGTATCCTTAGGCATCGTCATTTTGATCCTATTGATTCAGCATGTGTGCGAATGCACGCAATCATCATTGATCCTTATAAATTACCTTTCCGGCTGAGCTTCCATTCTTTTAACTGGAATTGGTTCTCGACCAATCCAATTGTCGTTGATTGTACCCTAAGGCTATTCAACTTATCCATCCCTAATCAGAGCATTGCTTCTGCTCCCTTGACTTGGAAATCATATTCCTTTGCATTTGACAATTGAGTTAGTCAGTTGTTTCTATAATTTGATCTCCTTGCATTCTTCTTCCACTAGTTGAGTACCGATGCTCATGTCAGATCCCTTGTGGACCAC
>NC_041383.1:206071707-206114955 GCF_002162155.2 Triticum dicoccoides
CGCCACTAGGCTAGGTCTGCTTTCGGCCGCCCACGCAACGTGCAGGTGTGCTCAGGGCGATGGGCCCAGACCCCTGCGCGCTTAGGTTTAGACCGGCGTGCTGGCCTCTCTGTTTTGCCTAGGTGGGGCTGCGACGTGTTGATCTTCCGAGGCCGGGCATGACCCAGGAAAGTGTGTCCGGCCAAATGGGATCGAGCGTGTTGGGCTATGTGGTGCACCCCTGCAGGGAAGTTTAATCTATTCGAATAGCCGTGATCTTCGGTAACAGGACGACTTGGAGTTGTACCTTGACCTTATGACAACTAGAACCGGATACTTAATAAAACACACCCTTCCAAGTTCCACAGACAACCCGGTGATCGCTTTTCCGCAGGGCGACGAGGAGAGGATCGCCGGGTAGGATATTGCTATGCGATGCTACTTGGAGATGCTACTTGGAGGACTACAATCTACTCTTTTCTATATGCTGCAAGACGGAGGCTACCAGAAGCGTAGTCTTCGACAGGATTAGCTATCCCCCTCTTATTCTGGCATTCTGCAGTTCAGTCCACCGATATGGCCTCCTTACACATATACCCATGCATATGTAGTGTAGCTCCTTGCTTGCGAGTACTTTGGATGAGTACTCACGGTTGCTTTTCTCCCTCTTTTCCCCTTTCCCTTCTACCTGGTTGTCGCAACCAGATGCTGGAGCCCTGGAGCCAGACGCCACCGTCGACGACGACCCCTACTACACCGGAGGTGCCTACTACTACGTGCTGCCCGCTGACGACGACCAGGAGTGACCTAGGAGGATCCCAGGCAGGAGGCCTGCTCCTCTTTCGATCTGTATCCCAGTTTGTGCTAGCCATCTTATGGCACCCTGTTTAACTTATGTCTGTACTCAGATATTGTTGCTTCCGCTGACTCGTCTTTTGATCGAGCACTTGTATTCGAGCCCTCGAGGCCCCTGGCTTGTATTATGATGCTTGTATGACTTATTTTATTTGTAGAGTTGTGTTGTGATATCTTCCCGTGAGTCCCTGATCTTGATCGTACACATTTGCGTGCATGATTAGTGTACGATTGAATCGGGGGCGTCACAAAGTGGGTGGTGGGCAGGTCGTAAAATTCCCCGCTTTCAGCCCTACCCATGCTGGGTGCAGTTTGGAGGCAAGGCTTCCGTAACGGCGAGAGATCGCATTAAGCCCAATGCTTTGTCTAAGGGTGAAGGCCGGGCATGAGTCTGCGGATCTGCAGGGCTGAGTTCAGCGACAAACACCTGATCGAGCCCGATCGACGCAGACTTCGACAGTTCAGAGTTGTCGTCCAGAGGCGAGTCCAAAATCACATCTAGATCTCCGATCGGAAGTTCCGTGATGGAAAAGGGTCTGGCGGGGTTGATCCTCCCGTCTTCGGATGATACGGCCTGCTCTGGATCTAAGGCTGAGGCGGGCATGAGTGTTGACCCCTGAACGGGATCTAAGAGCGAATCCGAAGAGCTTCCTTCACGGGGGAAAGGGGCGGCAACCGAGGTCGCGAACCCCTCGCAGAACAGATTTCCTCGGATATCGATGATGTAATTCAGGTTTCCGAACCAGATCTGGTGGCCGGGGGCGTAACTGTCGACCTGCTCAAGGTGGCTAGTCGAGTTGGCACGAAGCACGAAGCCGCCAAACACAAAGACCTGTCTAGGAAGAAAGGTTTCCCTAGACGCAGCGTCATCGTTGATGAATAGGCGAGCCATCAATCCTTCTGTCGACGATACAGCGGAGCTCTCAATGAAAGCACCAATGTCGGTGTCAAAACGGGCAGATCTCAGGTAGGCGGGGCCCAAGCTGTATGTTTGAGGATCGATGTTAACAATGATCAAAGGGACACAGTGTTTACCCAGGTTCGGGCCCTCTTAATGGAGGTAAAACCCTACTCCTACTTGGTTATATTCGATGGTATAGGGGTTACAAGAGTTGATCTACCTCGAGATCGTAATGGCTAAACCCTAGCTTGGCTAGCCTATCAATGTTATGATCCTGCCTTTGGTCTAAACCCTCCGATTTATATAGAGACCGGAGGGGCTTAGGATTGACAAAGTCGGTTTAACAGAAAGGAAATAGTATATCCGGACACCTAAGCTTGCCATCCACGTATACAGGAGTCCCCACCGGACACGAGAGGTGGTCTTCTTCCTTGTATCTTGACGGACCATTAGACCGGCCCATGTCCAATAGACCGGACACCTAAGGACCCCTTAGTCCAGGACTCCCTCAGGTAGTACGAGGGTTGACTGGTTTGGCTGCGGTGTGAGGCTGCCGTCGCCGCGGAATAACAGGGGGTGTGGGTGAGTGGAGGGATGGCCTGGCCAGCAGTGGGAATAGTAGGAGTGGTGAGGCCTCCGCGACAGCACAGCCGGCCACGGGAGGCAAGAGCACGCAGTGGTTTGGACGGCTGGAGCAAGAAAATCAGAGGTTGAAGAAGCAGGAGGACCGTTGGATATTAACAATCCAATGGTCACTGGTGATAGAATCGTTCGTTGACTAAGTTGACAAAGCCCTCCGTACACGTCAACTTAGTAGGGCCACAAGTCAGCCTCCAAATCTGGTGGGCCCCAGCTGTCATGGGGAGCACTCATTATTTTCTCTTAATAAGGAGGCACTTCCTTCCATGCAAAGATATAGCTAGTGGGTCCCAGCTGTCATTGGGAGGTACTTGCTTGCATGCGGCCATGGACCATGTGGGTCCTAACTGTTAGCCTCTCCATGTACATCCCTCTTCCGATGTTGTCGTTTGTTGACAATTTTGACCACGCCATGCCGAGAACACCAGCGAGATGGACGACGGCGAGACCCAGGAAGGCAATGACCCAGAGGCGGTGAAGCCACAACAGTGGAGGGATGTGGGTGAGTAGAGGGATGGCCTGGCCAGCGGTGGGAGTAGTAGGGGGCGATGAGGCCTGCGCTGCAGCACAGCCAGCCACGGGAGGCGGGAGCAGGCGGTCCCGCCGGCGCTGGATTTGGCGGCTGGAGCAAGAAGATCAGAGATTGAAGAAGCACGACGGCCATTGGATTGACATCTAACGGTCACGTCTATTGACATATAGAATAAGTAAAAAATCTTGCATACGTGTCAACTTAATAGGCCCACAAGTCAGACAATTCCCTATATTTTTTAATAATTTACAGCTCATTGTAACTTCTTATACAATTTATTGCAGTCCTTTTTTTGTTGGCCAGAGTCAGGGTTAAAAATTTAAACAAAACTTCGCATATTCTGGTGGGGTCCAAACTATTTTTAATACCGAAATTTCGAGCCAGATTTAAAGTACTTTGAAGATATATTTAAATTAGGTTAAAACCCAGTGAAATTGGAAACTGAAAATGTTAAAAAAAATCCAGAAATTATTAAGTAATTGCCAATTTGTCGTCTGTTTTTTATATTTACAGCCCATGTCATATTACTTTCAAGATTTGCAGCCGCCTTGAAAGAGTTGCAGCCCATCAGGGCGTAGGAAAATAAGTAGGCCTGGATTGGATATTCTTTAGAAAAAATAAATTGGGCTCATCTATTTATATATAAAAAGTGCTTTACGGGGTACCAGAAAAAAGAGAATTACCTAGAAAATCCCATAATAATTAGAAACATCTCGCCGTCAATTGAAACCGATTAGACGAGCACAACCAATGGATTGAAGAAATGAAAATTACCCACCAATGCCCTTAATAAGTTATCTCGCCCACGTAAAAAAAACAAAGTAATTAAGCTAGAAAATCTCACAAAAATTAGAAACATCTGCCCTTAATTTATTAGGAGAGATAACCACAATCGTTAGATCTTAGAAACAATTTAGTAACACCTAGAAATTACCCACTATGCCCTAAGCTTTTCTCCACGCCTCTTGTATCTCACAAAGGTACCCAAAAAAACACGGATCAGAAAAAGGGATCAATCAGGGGACGTGGCTCTCCATCCCTCTCGCCGCCGCCGTGAACGCATCGTTCCTTTGCCATGTCGATCATGCATCGTCGCCATGGGATGAGTGGAAAGTTTCCACTGTTCCATCAATTCCATTGCCAGGTATGTTTTCCCACAAATGTCTACGTCTCCATGTATGATTACTTGACATTGATTCCGTGAATCCATACTACTGCTTCTGTAGGCGTCTTCCCTTTTAAATCCATCTTCAATTTTCATCACCTGGCCTCGATCCTTGCTTGCATATCAGAAAATGTGGAGTTTGGGATTGCAAAGGTGCTTAAATAATCATGATGGTTGCTGCATACATTGATTTAGGATTTTTCTTTGCTCCATGCTTCAAATATTTGTTTCTCCTTTTTGCTGTGTGATGCTAAGAATTAACAATGAAATTTTGCACGAGCAAGAAATTAACACAGGGATGAGGGACAATATTATACTGTATCTAACAAGCAATGGTCATAGAGAACACATAATAATTAGTGCCAATCAATAGATACTTAATGTTTCATCCAATCAAAAGTCTATGCAGAGAACCGAAAAGACAACCTATTGTAGGATATGTATATAGTGCAGTCCATACTAATATACATGCTCTGAGAAGTTAACAACTTGACATGTATATTGCTTCCTCATGATTCATGATCTGTAGCTCGAACTAGAATGAGAGCAGCAGGAGTCAGCAACCCGGTGCCAGTGGCTTGCCTCGGACATTCCTGCTCGGAGAGCACCCCATTGTGTCTCCTACATGAGGATGTATGCTCTAGACTGGACAAACGAGTACCAGCAGCCGGTGCGCCGTACCATAACAAATGCCACTGTATGTCTTAGGTGATTAAGTTAATCTGTTTACTACAATGTCCTACAAGAAGTAGGATGAAGCTAAGTTCAGCGCTCCTGGGCAGCAAGTCAATTAATCCCGGCAACATCCAGACTCTGCAGGATATTTAGTGTCAAATGGTGAGACCAATTAACTGCCTAATAGTTGCTGCTTCATACGATTTTCTTGACACTACATAATCTAACTTTTCTTGGTCAACCATCATAGGTTTATTTCACAAATTGATGTAAACAAACGGTCGCTTAAAGAAGTCGCTGCGTCTTGAGGATGTCTTAAACGGCTATCACAAGGATATGATTACTCAGCCTAGAATTTTCAAGCATCGTGATTGGGCATAGTCTTAATCATCCGGTCGCAATGCCAATGAAGCAAGAAAATAACCAGAAGGAAGACTTATTTAAGTGCATGTATCAACATAATTTCCGCTTCTTCCTATATTCATTCTTTTCTTCTCATTATGTTGCCAGTTTCCTACTCTGTAGGATGTAAAATATGAAATACATTTTTTGATAGTTTCATCTGTTTGTTCAAAGCATTGGAAACATGCATCAACATTTGATGGAAATAGCTCAATAATATCAATTAGTATCAACAATCTATATTATGTGATACCTGATATTTGAATCTTATTATACAGTACAGGCCAATAGTGAGTGCCCATGCATCATTATGTTTTATATGTATAATGCAACCAGATCAATTTTCCTATTCAGTTATTACAAATCTCAGTTTATCTTTGGGAATTATTAAAACTATAGTGAAGCCCAAATAAAATAACTACTTCCTCCGTTCCTAAATAAGTCTTTGTAGAAATTCCACTATTGATTAGATATGGAGCAAAATGAGTGAATCTACACTCTAAATGCATCTATATACATCCGTATGTGGTTCATAGTGGAATCTCTACAAAGACTTATATTTAGGAACGGATGGAGTATTTCTTAAGTATGCTGAATATTAATGGGGGTAGGGGGGCTAACGCTGATGCCGGTCACAAGCCCGAAAAAAAAGTGGAGGGACATTAACAAATTAACATTATGCCCTTAGTTATGAACACTGCTGTAGAGACAACAATCATGTAGCCCATGATTAGCTAGGCTTGCTAAGTTCTCCACCCCTCATGTATGGTTGTATCCCCCCCAGGGAAGTCTTGCAGTTGATTGTCTCTGATGCTACTATTGTAGCAACTTAATAAAGAGGAGGTTTATGTGTCAAAAAAAACATTATGCCCTTAGTTATGTTTGGCATGTATAACTTACAATGATCATGTAGTTGATGGACCAGAAGTCAATCTGATGAAAATCAACATCAGACAATATGTAGGAGCACAAAATACATCAATGGTGCAGATTATACTGGTGCAATCGCACAAAAAATTAGAAAAGGGGAAGGGAGAAGGAGGGACCTGCAGGTGGAAGAATGCAACGCCAGAGCCGGGCTGCAGCTATCAAGAATGAAGACAGCGTGATAAGATGTCTCACTTTGGGACAACAACGACGCGTCCGGTTCGGCGCTTGTGGATGACAATGCCTTCAGGAAACCTCACACTCGCGCAGGATCCATGGACGAGATCGACACCCTCATCGCCTCCATGGACGAGATCGACACCCTCACCGCCTCCATGGACGCCGACTGCAACGACAATCGACTTCGACGAGCTCGCCTCCTCCCTCGCGCAACGGCTATTCGGGACCTGCAACCCCTCCATCGCCGTTCACTGGCCCGAGAGATCCACGACCACGAGGCACGGGGGGATCCAAACCAGCTGTTTTAGAAAGCCACAGCGTGGCCGTACCACTTACCCTTGACGTGGGGTGCGTGCAGGTGAGGACGATGAAGAAGGAAATGAGGGGAGCATCAGATCAGTCCTCACATGCGGTGGATCAAAGCTGGACCGGCTTCCCTCATGGGAGCTCCCGAGAAGACAAGAACACAAGACTGGAGAAAGGGGAAAGTGAGTGTTCAGCTTGGTGGGACCCCTGATGCCGTCGCGTTGTGCACAATGGTCAGAGGAAAGTGAAGAGCCAACTTTTTCTTTGCTTGTGATTCAGGCGTGAGACAAGCTTGGTGTCTTCTAAAATTGTCTTACCTTAACTCTATTAAGTGTTCATGAAATAAAAACATAGGTACCATTGCGATTTTAGTGGACATATATTACATAACTGCACCCTGAATTCGTCTTAACTCATATGCGAAGTTCTAAGATGTTTACGGTCAACTAAAAGGCGCGGACAAACATAATTGGTGGAAATTACGGTTGCACGCATTTACAACTAGAAACTCAATATATCAATCTTACAACTTTTTAGCATATATTCCGAGGCATGCGTGAAACCAGTAAAAACTACTTGCGCTATGTTTAACGAAAGAGAAATCTTAAGCAACGTTTTAAAGCAGAGACTAATGATTTTGCAGGGCTATAACGGGCAATTGCGAAAATGGCGGGCATTTTTTCAGTCAGGGGAGAGGATTTTTGTACTTTAGAAATATGTAATATCCCGCACATACATTATACCAATGAGAATTGTGAGAAAATGACAAGTATATGCAAACGTGCGAGTAAGTATTGCAAGGCATTTACCTTTGAATAAGTTGTTGACGAGTGCATGTCATGAACTAATAAATTAGTTGTCTTTCTATTAGGCTTATGTGATTTGAGGAAAATAAGTAATAGTAAAGAATATTCTTAGGTTCTCGACCTTTCAAATTTTATAGGCACAATGCCTACCTTTTGGTATTTCAAACCTTAACACATAAACAATAAATGCATTGTTGATACTGGTCACAAGAAAATCATTTGAAAATATATTTTTTACTACCTACTGCATGGCAAAGCCCCACAGTCTTTTATTACCACCCAGAAACCAAGTTCAACTGTACAGAAGAGCAACTAAAAGCAGAAAATAAAAAAACATTTGAAAATGTTGCTGTGATGGTCCACATAAATATGTAATTAATGTGGCTTTGAATTGAGATTTATGATATCTGAAGTTTTAGTTTTGTACATGGTGCATAATATCAAGCATTGATTTTCTCTCTTGTGGATTTGGTTTTTATAGAAGAAGCTTAGATCTCATAAATATTTCAACAAAAATGACCATAGTCACCAGTGTAACACGAACTTCTAATTGGCATCACAAGGTTAGGAACATGTATACAACCAAATTTCATGACCCCTTATTCTCTTGACTAAACATGTCTTAAATCAATGAAGTGTGGACAAAACTATGTTCTCATCACATTAGTCCCCAATTTTTCTTTAGATAAACCAAATAATATGTTCTCAATATTAAACTTTCTAAAGTTCTAGCCCGCGCATCGAGCGGGCCACTTTGCTAGTTTCCAGAAAGGAAAAATAGCTGGGCTAATCTTGTGGTGAACGTGAAACATAAGACTGGGCTAGACGGGCCACAACCCAGTTGAAACCCTGCTCTGTCTCAACAATAACAAAAAAATACTGCTCGAGCAGCTACGTCCAAGGTGCCAGCCGATCTTGTGATGTTCTCTTGTCTATTGACTATATACATTGACAATATCGTGGGTCCCAGATGTTAGGAAACCACCAGGAGGAAGCATTTTCTTTTTCTATACGCTAACAGTGGAGAATATAAAAAATGAGTAACTTCCTTGCGTACGACAATGGACATGATGGGTCCCTACTGTCATCCTCTCCACGTACAATCCTCTCCCGATTCATCTTGTTGTTGACCATGTTGACAACGCGAGAGGGCAGCGCCGTGGCGTGCGCACGAAAGCGCGCGGATGGCGACGGCGAGGCCTCGGATGCCGGCGTTAACGATTTAGGAGACGGTGGGGCAGTGATGCGTGCGCTGAGGTGCAGCCAGCTGTGGGAGGCGGAAGCAGGCGGCCGCACCGGCGCTGGTTTGGTTTTGGCGGCTGGAAGAAGATGAGACTGAAGAAACACAACAGACTGTAAAAGTAGCAGGAGTACTTAACAACCTTAGCTGAAACCTCATGGTCGGTGAACAGAAGATGTTCCTCAGTCAGAACAAATTCCTCAGAGAACAGAAGATCTTCATCTTTGTCACTGAAGAAATTGATTGAACTGAATGAGATTTCCAATGGCTTCACTCGAAAGGATTGGGTATGTGTAGGCTTTGAGATGAGCATCACTTGGAAAGTGTTTCCTTAGTTTTACCTCGACCCCCTTTAACAGTACGGTGTTTCCTATGACTCAAGAAAGAGAAATTGATACTATAAAAACAAAAGTCTTCACGCTTCATAGTCCTCGCATTAATATCAAAGTCCTCAAGGTCACACCAATTTCCTCATTTTCAAAGTCTTCAAGAAAACCAAAGTCTTCAACTAACGACATTCATTTTTAGGGGTCGACTTTCATCGTAAATATCAAACTCCTCATAGACGTATAGAACCTGTGTACACTCACAAACACATTAGTCCCTTAATGTATAAGTCTTCGATACACCAAAATCACTAAGGGGCACTAGATGCACTTACAACCCCCCCCCACCCCATATTGGTTGCTTGATTCATATGGTTACAATCCATAAGCATTTCTCCTTTGGATTCATCTGTACTATTTTTCTTAGGGAATTTTTCATCCAATCCAACGTCTTGTGAAGAAGGCTACATTTTTTTAGATTGTAATCAAATGCCCATGTTAATAATGTCAGATCGAAGATGGCACATTGGTGCATTTTACAAATCATGCAAACCAAGCGTGTAGTAGTGTTCAAAACTGCATGTAGGCACTAACACGTTCTCTTCTTTTGCAGATAATAATAGGCCCAGAGGTGGATAATGTTTATAACAATAGTCACATCGAGTGCATGGATCTGCATCTCTCAAATATTACTTTGAACTCCTACCGAGGGACCTTATCGGAGATTACATTCGCCAGGTTCTTTATTTCCAGAGCAAGGGTGCTGAGGGTACTGAGGTTGAACACACTTATAATTAGGAATTGTTTGTTGATCAGAGCTGGCAGCTACTGCAGAATGGAAGAGGCTCCAAAAAAGCTAAACTTCGTATTGGAAGAGCATATGACAGAGTAATTGGAAGTCATTGTGTCAAACCCATACATGACTTGTTAGCGGCTGATCCCTTTGCAGAAATGACGAGGTTTGCAATGTTTGAATTTGGGCATTGTAATCTTTGAATTTGAACCTTGCAATGTTTATGGTATTTGTTATATAACTTAATTGGATGTTTAATTTGGTCTTGCAATCATGTCCTGTTACAAGTATATATATGTTGTTCTTCTGTACACAGAGCATAGATGTTCTGCAGGCAGAGCATATCACATCGCACACGGACCACACTAGGTAACCCGTCGGCGATGAATTCATCAATCGCAAATGGTTATATATCGGCAAGCGTTTGCCCACAACACACACGGCTTATTCCATCACAAACATCTTGGATGGATCAATTGTATGCCACGTATCACACACGCAACTCTAATCTGATTCGTGCTTGATGTCTCCGACATCACTCGCCCAGTTTGTCTTATTTCCCACGTATCACTATGTCGGCCTCTGCTCGCGTCCCTCTGCAAGCTCTGCTCACTGTTAGGCGCCGCAGCGTGCTGTGCTCGCCGTTAGATGTCGCGGCCTGCTCTGCTCGCGTCCGTAGGCAAGGTCGGCTTATGGACAACTTTTCCTTGCGTGTTCAACTGCTATATGCATATATATGGTTGCTCGTCGTTAAGGCGACCGCGGAGCTCTCTGCTCACGTCCTCAGCGCGCGCTCTGCCCGCGGTTGGGCCTGCGCACGATCACGTCAGGGGGGCCCCATATGCATGCGGTTGCACACCGCACGTCACCACACGATGCAGTTACGTGCGGCACGATGGAGCTACGTGATACGTCTCCAACGTATCTATAATTTTTTATATATTCATGCCATGTTTATAATATTTCTACATGCTTTTGGTATGATTTGGTTAGAACTAACCCGGACCGACGCTGTTTTCAGCAGAACTGTCGTGGTGTTGTTTTTGTGCAGAAATAAAAGTTCTCAGAATGCGCTAAAAATCAACGGAGATTCTTTCTGGAAAATATAAAAAATACTGGAATAAAGAGTTACCGGAGAGGAGGCTCATGGGGCCCACGAGGGTGGTGGGCGCGCCCACCCTCCTGGGGCGCGCCCCTGCCTTGTAGACACCCGTGGGTCCTCCTGACTTGTTCTCAACGCCAAACCCTCCTATAAATACAGAAACCCCCGAAACATAACCTAGATCGGGAGTTCCACCGCCGCAAGCCTCTGTAGCCACCAAAAACCAATCGGGGCCCTGTTCCGGCACCCTGCCGGAGGGGGGATCCATCACCAGTGGCCATCTTCATCATCCCGGCGATCTCCATGACGAGGAGCGAGTAGTTCACCCTCGAGGCTGAGGCTTGATAACCCACAAGTGTAGGGGATCGCAACAGCTTTTGAGGGTAAAGTATTCAACCCAAATTTATTGATTCGACAAAAGGGGAGCCAAAGAATATTCTTGAGTATTAGCAGTTGAGTTGTCAATTCAACCACACCTGGATAACTTAGTATCTGTAGCAAAGTATTTAGTAGCAAAAGTGGTATGATAATAAAGGTAACGGTAGCAAAAGTAAAGATAAATGTTTTTGGGTTTTTGTAGTAGTTGTAACAGTAGCAACAGAAAAGTAAATAAGCGAAGAACAATATATGAAAAGCTCGTAGGCAATGGATCAGAGATGGATAATTATGCTGGATGCGATTCCTCATGTAATAGCTATAACATAGGGTGACACAGAACTAGCTCCAATTCATCAATGTAATGTAGGCATGTATTCCGTAAATAGTCATACATGCTTATGGAAAAGAACTTGCATGACATCTTTTGTCCAACCCTCCCGTGGAAGCGGGGTCCTAGCCAAAACTAAGGGATATTAAGGCCTCCTTTTGATAGAGAACCGGAACAAAGCATTAGCACATAGTGTATACATGAACTCCTCAAACTACGGTCATCACTGAGAAGTATCCCGATTATTGTCACTTCGGGGTTGTCGGATCATAACACATAATAGGTGACTATATACTTGCAAGATAGGATCAAGAACACACATATATTCATGAAAACATAATAGGTTCAGATCTGAAATCATGGCACTCGGGCCCTAGTGACAAGCATTAAGCATAGCAAAGTCATAGCAACATCAATCTCAGAACATAGTGGATACTAGGGATCAAACCCTAACAAAACTAACTTGATTACATGGTAAATCTCATCCAACCCATCACCGTCCAGCAAGCCTACGATGGAATTACTTACGCACGGCGGTGAGCATCATGAAATTGGTGATGGAGGATGGTTGATGATGATGACGGCGACGAATCCCCCTCTCCGGAGCCCCGAACGGACTCCAGATCAGCCCTCCCGAGAGAGATTAGGGCTTGGCGACGGCCCCGTGTCGTAAAACGCGATGAAACTTTCTCCCTGATTTTTTCTTCCCGAACGTGAATATATGGAGTTGGAGTTGAGGTCGGTGGAGGTCCAGGGGGGCCACGAGATAGGAGGGCGCGCCCTAGGGGGGGCGCCCCCCTGTGTCGTGGACAACCTGTGGGCCCCCTGGTCTTGATTCTTTCGCCAAAAATTCTTATTAATTCCAAAAAGTGCCTCCGTGGATTTTCAGGACATTCCGAGAACTTTTCTTTTCTACACATAAAACAACATCATGGCAGTTCTACTGAAAACAACGTCAGTCCGGATTAGTTTCATTCAAATCATGCAAGTTAGAGTCCAAAACAAGGGCAAAAGTGTTTGGAAAAGTAGATACATTGGAGACGTATCAACTCCCCCAAGCTTAAACCTTTGCTTGTCCTCAAGCAATTCAGTTGATAAACTGAAAGTGAAAAATAAAAAAATTTACAAACTCAGTTTGCTCTTGTTGTTGTAAACATGAAAAGCCAGCATTCAAGTTTCGGCAAATATTATGAACTAACCATACTCACAATAACACCTAGGTCTCACAATTACTCATATCAATAGCATAATCAGCTAGCGAGCCATAATAATAAAACTCGGATGACAACACTTTCTCAAAATAATCATAACATGATATAACAAAATGGTATCTCGCTAGATCTTTCCGAGACCGCAAAACATAAATGCAGAGCACCTTTAAAGATCAAGGACTGACTAAACATTGTAATCCATGGTAAAAGAGATCCAGTCAAGTCATACCCAATATAAACCAATAATAATGAATGCAAATGACAGTGTGCTCTCCAGCGGGTGCTTTTAATAAGAAGGGTGATGACTCAACATAAAAGTAAATAGATAGGCCCTTCGTAGAGGGAAGCAGGGATTTGTAGAGGTGCCAGAACTCGATTTTAAAATAGAGATTGAATAATATTTTGAATGGCATACTTTCGCTGTCAACGCAACAACTATGAGATGGCTGTATCTTCCATACTACATGCATTATTGGCAGTTCCCAAACAGAATGATAAAGATTTATACTTCCCCAACCACCAACAAGCATCAATCCATGGCTTGCTCGAAACAACGAGTGCCTCCAACATACAACAGCCCTAGGGGAGTTTTGTTTAATTATTTTGATTTGCTTTGATCTTTTTGGATCATGGGACTGGGCATCCCGGTTACTGGCCCTTTCTCGTGAATGACGAGCGGAGTCCACTCCTCGTGAGAATAACCCACCTAGCATGGAAGATGTAGGCAGCCCTAGTTGTAACATGAGCTGCTCGAGCATACAAAACAGAATTTCATTTGAAGGTTTGGAGTTTGGCACATACAAATTTACTTGGAACGGCAGGTAAATACTGCATATAGGAAGGTATAGTGGACTCATATGGAACAACTTTGGGGTTTAAGGAGTTTGGATGCACAAGCAGTATTCCCGCTTAGTACAGGTGACGGCTAGCAAAAGACTGGTGAGGGAGTCCTGGACTAGGGGGTGTCCGGATAGCCGAACTATCATCATCGGTCGGACTCCAAGACTATGAAGATACAAGATTGAAGACTTCGTCCCGTGTCCGGATGGGACTTTCCTTGGCGTGGAAGGCAAGCTTGGCAATACGGATATGTAGATCTCCTACCATTGTAACCAACTCTGTGTAACCCTAGCCCTCTCCGGTGTCTATATAAACCGGAGGATTTTAGTCCATAGGACGAACAACAATCATACCATAGGCTAGCTTCTAGGGTTTAGCCTCCTTGATCTCGTGGTAGATCCACTCTTGTACTACCCATATCATCAATATCAATCAAGCAGGAGTAGGGTTTTACCTCCATCGAGAGGGCCCGAACCTGGGTAAAAACATCGTGTCCCTTGTCTCCTGTTACCATCCGCCTAGATGCACAGTTCGGGACCCCCTACCCGAGATCCGCCGGTTTTGACACCGACATTGGTGCTTTCATTGAGAGTTCCTCTGTGTCGTCACCGATAGGCTTGATGGCTCCTTCGATCATCAACAACAACGCGGTCCAGGGTGAGACTTTCCTCCCCGGACAGATCTTCGTATTCGGTAGCTTCGCAGTGCGGGCCAATTCGCTTGGCCATCTGGAGCAGACTGGAAGCTACGTCCCTGGCCATCAGGTCAGATTTGGAAGTCTAAACTTCACGACCGACATCCGCGGAGACTTGATCTTCGATGGATTCGAGCCACAGCCGAGTGCGCCGCACTGTCACGATGGGCACGATTTAGCTCTGCTGCCGGATAGTGTCCTAGAGGCCGCACATGAGTCCGCTCCGATCCCTAATTCGGAGCCGACTGCGCAGATCGAGGATGGGTGGCTAGACACCACCTCGGGGGCTGCAACCTCTACGGCGATAGAGCCGAATACTGACCTTGTCCCTTGTGAAGCTCGTGACTCCGAGGTGCCGGACTCCTCGCCGGACTCTGAACCTCCCGCGCCCCCTCTAATCGAATCCGATTGGGCGCCGATCATGGAGTTCACCGATGCGGACATCTTTCAACACTCACCTTTCGGCGACATCCTGAATTCGCTAAGGTATCTCTCGTTATCAGGAGAGCCCTGGCCGGACTGCGGTCAGGACAGTTGGGATGCGGACGACGAAGAAATTCAAAGCCCACCCACCACCCACTTTGTAGCCACTGTCGACGATCTAACCGACATGCTAGACTACGACTCCGAAGACATCGACGGTATGGACGACGATGCCGGAGACGACCAAGAACCAGCGCCTATGGGGCACTGGAAGACCACCTCATCATACGACATATACATGGTGGACATCCCAAAGGATGGGAATGGCGAGGATGCAGCGGAAGAAGACTCCTCCAAGAAACAGCCCAAGCGCCGGCGTCAGTGGCGCCGCTCTAAATCCCGCCACAGCAGGAATGGAGATTCTGGCACCAGAGATAATAACACCCCAGAGAGTGCCGAAGACAACCCCCTCCAGCAAGATTCAGCACAGGAGGACGGAGAAGCCAGCCCTCATGAGAGAGCGGCAGACTATGAGGTAGAGGATGATAATTACATGCCTCCCTCCGGAGACGAGGCAAGCCTTGACGACGACGAATTCGTCGTGCCTGAGGATCCCGTCGAACAAGAGCATTTTAAACGCAGGCTTATGGCCACGGCAAACAACCTCAAGAAAAAGTAGCAACAGCTTAAAGCTGATCAAGATCTGCTAGCCGACAGATGGACTGAAGTCCTTGCGGCCGAAGAGCATGAACTCGAACGCCCCTCCAAAAGCTACCCCAAACGCAAGTTGCTCCCCCGATTAGAGGAGGAGGCATACAAACCTGCATCACCAGCGCACAATACGGCTGACCGACCACCTCGTGGCCGTGACAGAGAGGCCTCTAGGCCCTCCACCAAAACTGTACCCCGGCACCACTCGAAAAGTATGAAGCCACGGGGGAATGCACCGGACTTGCGAAACATATTGGAGGATAAGGCAAGACAATCAAGATCGATCTACGGATCGCGTGGGCGCCCCATAATTCGCGACGATGACCGTCGCGCCGGATACAGCAACTCCGGCCGGGCTGAACACACTAGACAAAGCTCGCTTGAGCTACGTTGTGATATAGCCTAATATAGAGGCGCTGCACACCCACTATGCTTCACAGATGAAGTAATGGATCATCAAATCCCCGAAGGATTTAAACCTGTGAATATTTAATCCTACGATGGCACAACAGACCCCGCAGTTTGGATCGAAGACTATCTCCTTCATATCCACATGGCCCGCGGCGATGATCTTCACGCCATCAAATACCTCCCACTCAAGCTTAAAGGACCAGCTCGGCATTGGCTTAACAGGTTGCTAGCAGAATCAATTAGGTGTTGGGAGGACCTGGAAGCCGCATTCTTGACAACTTCCAGGGCACATATGTGCGACCACCAGACGCCGATGACCTAAGCCACATAATTCAGCAGTCAGATGAATCGGCCAGACAATTCTAGACACGGTTCTTAACGAAGAAAAATCAAATCGTCGACTGTCCGGATGCAGAGGCCCTCGCAGCCTTCAAACATAACATCCGCGACAAGTGGCTTGCCCGGCACCTAGGACAGGAAAAGCCGAAATCCATGGCAGCCCTCACATCACTCATGACCCGCTTCTGCGCGGGAGAGGACAGCTGGCTAGCCCGCAGTAACAACCTCAGCAAAAATTCTAGCAGTCCGGATAACAAGGACCGCAATGGCAGGTCGCGTCGCAACAAAAACAAACACCACGTTAACGGTGATAACACTGAGGATACGACAGTTAACGCCGGATTCAGAGGCTCCAAACCCGGTCAGCGGAAAAAGCCATTCAAAAGAACTACTCCGGGTCCGTCCAATTTGGACCGAATACTCGACCGCTCGTGCCAGATACACGGCACCCCCAAAAAGCCAGCTAATCACACCAACAGGGATTGTTGGGTATTCAAGCAGGCAGGCAAGTTAATTGCCGAAAACAATGACAAGGGGCTGCATAGCGATGACGAGGAAGAGACCCGACCGCCGAACAATAGAGGACAGAAAGGTTCCCCCCACAAGTGCAGACGGTGAACATGATATACGCAACCCACATACCCAAAAGGGAGCGGAAGCGTGCACTTAGGGACGTATATGCGATGGAGCCAGTCGCCCCGAAGTTCAACCCATGGTCCTCCTGCCCGATCACTTTTGATCGAAGGGACCACCCCACCAGTATCCGCCATGGCAGATTCGCCGCATTGGTTTTAGACCCAATCATCGATGGATTTCACCTCACCAGAGTCCTGATGGACGGCGGCAGCAGCCTGAACCTGCTTTATCAGGATACAGTGCGCAAGATGGGCATAGACCCCTCAAGGATTAAACCCACAAAGACGACCTTCAAAGGCGTCATACCAAGTGTAGAGGCCAATTGTATAGGCTCAGTCACACTGGAAGTGGTCTTCGGATCCCTGGATAACTTCCGAAGCGAGGAGTTAATCTTTGACATAGTCCCGTTCCGCAGCGGCTATCATGCTCTGCTCGGACGGACCGCGTTTGCAAAGTTCAACGCGGTGCCGCATTACGCATACCTCAAGCTCAAGATGCCAGGCCCTTGAGGAGTCATCACGGTCAACGGAAACACTGAACGCTCCCTCCAAACGGAGGAACACACAGCGGCTCTCGCGGCAGAAGTACAGAGCAGCCTCTTAAGGCAATTTTCGAGTCCGGCCGTTAAGCGACTGGACACGGCCAAACGCGCCCGGAGTAACCTACAACAAGACCACCTGGCACGTTCCGAGCACGTGTAGCAATGCGGCCCCAACCTCAGCCCTTGCAAAATTGCAAGACTGGTCCTTCATGTACATCATTACGCCCTGGAGATACCATGGGCATAGGGGGAGGGGCACGCCCACAACAGGCCCAGAGTGCGGCTCAACCACACCAGGGGCTCCCAAGTGTGTCATTCTATTTCCTTTTTCTTTTTTCTTACACACAGGACTCCGTTCACCAGAGGCCCTGCCCGGCAGTAGACCTGCCGAACTCACGATGCAACAGCCAGGGAAGGAGAAAGGCTACGAAGAGTATCCAGGTGGTCTCCATTACGAGCATTAAATCTGTTTTATACACCATTCCGCAGCCTACCCCTGGAGGGGGACATGTTTAATAGTCCAATCCCTTGCTTACCGCACTATTTGTATCATTCTGCATTCATGGCAATATTTCTTGAATAAACAATGCATCGCTTTTTGCTTATAATTGCATTTCTTTCTTATACATATGATCATTTATGACATGTTGCATCCGTACACTTTGGTACGGCTAAATACACCAGGGGCTTAAGTTCCCCACATTATGGTGTGATAAGTCCGAACACTTTCACAAGTGCGGCACCCCAAACTTATAGCATTATATGCATCGGCTCCGAATCATGTCTTGGGTCAATAGTTGGGTTTGCCCGGCTCCCATGTTTTGGTACCTTACGTTCTGTTGTATCGGGTAAGGTAGCACTGGGAGAACCACTACGATTGCGCCCCAGTTGAGCTGGGCGAGCGCCTCAGTGGAGAAAGCTAAAACTGACCGTCATGATAAGGCGAGAGCTGGTCGCTGTTCAAGAGGTTTTTTCGAGTCCCTAAAGACTTATGCCGCTTAGAGCGAGGAACCGGCTTTGTCCGGCCCAGGCGTGGATAGCGCCCCGAACTCGGTCTTCCGAACACTAGGGGCTTCGCCAAAATTTAAAATTATAGAATTCTATGGCTAAGTGAGAGTGTTCAAGCATTATAAGTCTGGTTGCCTCGTTCGTTGTGTTGAGCGCCTCCCTAGATGGACCCAAAAATGGGAACAAGAGCGCTCAAGTTTATCCCGAACACCCCAGCACTCGTGGCATGGGGGCTGAAGCCGACGACTTGCCATCTCTTAGATTTCATAAACGGCCGCACAGAAGGTAATATTTTAAATCAACAAGCGTTGCTTAGCGCATATGAACAAAGTTTTCAGTGCACAGGATAACAAAATGCGAGTCTACTCAAATATTACATCTTTGGAGCACTCACCCGCAATCATGCGGGCACCCTTCAGGACACTCTTATAATACATTTCGGGCGTGTGATACTCCTTGCCCGTTGGTGGCGCGTCCGTCACAAGCTTCTCAGCGTCCATCCTGCCCCAGTGCACCTTTGCACGGGCAAGGGCCCGACGGGCACCTTCAATGCAGGCAGAGTGCTTGACGACTTCAACCCAGGGACACGCATCCACCAGCCGCCGCACCAGGCCAAAGTAGCTCCCAGGCATGGCCTCCTTGGGCCACAGCCAAACTATGAGGCCCTTCATGGCCTGTTCGGCCACCTTGTGGAGCTCGACCAGCTGCTTCAGCTGGTCGCTGAGGGGCACCGGATGTCCGGCCTCAGCATACTGAGACCAGAAGACCTTCTCTGTCGAGCTCCCCTCCTCGGCCCGGTAGAATGCGGCAGCATCGGACACGCTGCGGGGCAGATCTGCGAACGCTCCTGGAGAGCTCCGAATTCGGGTAAGTAATAGGTAATTCACATTCACATGCTTGCTTTGCATGAAAAATGCCTTACCCGACGCTATCTTCTTCAACGCCTCGATTTCCTGGAGGGCCTTGTGGGCTTCGGCCTTAGCGGCTTTGGCACTCTCAAGAGCCGATGCAAGCTCGGAGTCTCGAGTCTTTGAGTCACGCTCCAAACTCTCATGCTTCTCCACGAGTGCCTGGAGCTCTTGCTGCACCTCCGCCACCCGCGCCTCCTGCTTCTCTCGCTCGGCTCGCTCCGCGGCCGCATTGCGTTCGGCCGCGGACACCGCCTCCTTCAGGGTCGCCACCTCGTTTGTGGCCCCTGGAGTACCCACGTTATCCTTGTTATTTCTCTTGCAACCAAATCCTTTTCTGTAAGGTACAACTTTAATACGGTGTTACTCACCTTCCTTGTCCTCGAGCTGCTTGTTGCCACGGCTCAGCTCGCTCTCGGACCGCTCGAGGCTCTGCTTCAAAGCATTGACCTCCACAGTCAGTGCGGCAGAGGTCAGCAGTGCAGCCTGCAATCCCATATTGACATATTTTTTAGACTCCTGCGTATATCTTTTTAGATCCTCAGTCTAGCTTTTCTTTCCGAACACCGAACCGAGCATCAGGGGCTACTGTCTATGCGGTATTATATTACACATCTTAAAATTCTTACCTCAAAGCCTGTTAGAAGGCTGCTGCAGGCTTCGGTCAGCCCGCTCTTGGCGAGCTGGACCTTCTGAATCACCGCACTCATGACAGTGCGGTGTTCTTCTTTTTTGGAAGCGCCGTTGAGCGCCTCTAGCAAGTTATCCAGCGCCTCCGGTTGGACGGAGTCCGCGACGTCACAGTCCTGCCCTTCTTACGAAGGGGCCGCTCGCCGGACTCCGAACCACTGCAGGTTCCGGTGCGGAGTCCGGTGCAAAGTCCGGGAGGTTGCCCTGCGGCACCTCCGGGGCCTCCTCCTCCTGGCGGGTCCCTTCCTTGGATCCCACCTCGACGTCGTTAGCGTCACGAGGGGTGGAGGCGGTCGGAAGAGAATCCATATCCGACGTGCTCAAGGACCCGCTCGACGAAGCGGGAAGATCGTCCTTGGCCGGACTACAGGTTGTATGCGGCATTAGAAAGACACCGCGTGGCAAAAAGAAAAAACTATAAATCATCCAGGAGTCCGTATACTTACGATCTTGCCAGGGGCTTGGCCCTTGAGGGCCACTCCTCGTCGTCGTCGCCGACGCTGGCGGAGCAGTCCGGGGGAAGGGTCCTTCTCTTCTTGGACCCTTCGACCTCCCTCGTTGGGGAGGCCTTCCTCTTCTTCTCTCCCCCCGCTGGGGGAGAGGCCTCTTTCTTCTCCTCCTCGTCCTTGTGGGAGGAGTCCGCCTCGGAGTCATCGGACGATGAGTCCAATACCACCTGACGTCGGGAACTCCTTCGGGTTCCCGTGGCCTTCTTCTTGGCCTTCTTCTCCGGCACTACATAAAGTGCCGGGACCAGCAGCCCTGTCAAACGGGCGTCCGCTTGGTCTTCTGGAAGGGGAGCCGGACAGTTAACCTGTCCGGACGTCTTCTGCCAGTCCTGTTAAAGGTATTGGGAGTTTAGATCCCGCATAGAGTCAAACTATGAAAAGCGAGTGTCCCATAAAGGATAACATAGCTTACCTCTCCGGTCGGGCGCTGCGTGCTGAATCCGCGACCTTCGGTTGCGGATGCGGGAGCTTCGACGCCCTTGAACAGCACCCTCCAGGCAGCTTCGTATGTAGTATAGAAGAGCCCGCTCAAGGTCCGGTGCTGTGCCGGATCAAACTCCCACAAATTGAAGTCCCATTGCTGGCAGGGGAGAATCCGGCGGACGGGCATGACTTGGATCATGTTGACAATCTTGAGCTTCTTGTTCACCAGGGTCTGGAGACAGGACTGGAGTCCGGTCAGCTCCTCCGAACTACCCCAAAGAAAGCCCTTCTCTTTCCAGGAGGTGAGCTGCATGGGGATGCCAGATCTGAATTCGGGGGCCGCTGCCCATTTAGGGTCACGCGGCTCGGTGATGTAGAACCACCCCGATTGCCACCCTTTAACGGATTCCACGAAGGCACCCTCGAGCCAAGTGACGTTGGGCATTTTGCCCACCATGGCGCCTCCGCACTCTGCTTGGCTACCCTTCACAACCTTTGGCTTGACATTGAAGTTCTTTAGCCACAAGCTGAAGTGGGGCTACATGCAGAGGAAGGCCTCACACACGACGATAAACGCCAAGATATTGAGGATGAAATTCGGGGCCAGATCGTGGAAATCTAGGCCGTAGTAGAACATGAGCCCCCGGACAAAGGGGTGGAGTGGGAAGCCCAGTCTGTGGAGGAAGTGGGGAAGGAATACGACCCTCTCATGGGGCCTGGAGGTGGGGATGAGCTGCCCCTTGTCGGGGAGCCGATGCGCGATGTCGTTGGACAGATATCCGGCGCTGCGCAGCTTCTCAATGTGCCCCTCCGTAACGGAGGAGGCCATCCACTTGCCTCCCGCTCCGGACATGGCTGGAGAAGGTCGAGGTGAGATGTGCGGACTTGGGTGCTGGAGCTCGGGTGCGCGGTGATGGATAAGCAAAGGAGGAAGAAGGCGTAGGTAAAAGAGGTGGATCCTTATCCCCTTATATATGGGCGGACGAAAACTATGCATCCCACCGGCCTGGTAAAACTCGCTTATCTCCCAAGCGCCACAATCAATGGCGCGGTTGGGTTACCCACGTCCGTATTGATGGGAATCCCGGAATAAGGGGAACACGATCTCTGCTTCGACAAGACGTGCCAAGGAAACCGCTTCACTAAACGCGCTGAGGTGGTATAATAAAAACGATTCAAGTAAAGGCTTGGTAGTGGTGTGACGTCACGCCACAAAATACGTCAGCAGATTGAACTTGTGTAAATATTATTCTCTCTACGGTGGTATGTGGAATTTATTTTACAGAGCCGCACACTATCCTGGTGTTCACAATCTTCTATGAACTATTCGGAGGAGGAACCCGCCTTGCAATGCCGAAGACAATGTGCGCGCCGGACTCGTCGTCATTGAAGCCTGGATCAGGGGCTACTGAGGGAGTCCTGGACTAGGGGGTGTCCGGATAGCCGAACTATCATCATCGGCCGGACTCCAAGACTATGAAGATACAAGATTGAAGACTTCGTCCCGTGTCCGGATGGGACTTTCCTTGGCGTGGAAGGCAAGCTTGGCAATACGGATATGTAGATCTCCTACCATTGTAACCGACTCTGTGTAACCCTAGCCCTCTCCGGTGTCTATATAAACCGGAGGGTTTTAGTCCATAGGACGAACAACAATCATACCATAGGCTAGCTTCTAGGGTTTAGCCTCCTTGATCTCGTGGTAGATCCACTCTTGTACTACCCATATCATCAATATCAATCAAGCAGGAGTAGGGTTTTACCTCCATCAAGAGGGCCCGAACCTGGGTAAAAACATCGTGTCCCTTGTCTCCTGTTACCATCCGCCTAGACGCACAGTTCGGGACCCCCTACCCGAGATCCGCCGGTTTTGACACCGACATTGGTGCTTTCATTGAGAGTTCCTCTGTGTCATCACCGATAGGCTGGATGGCTCCTTCGATCATCAACGACGCGGTCCAGGGTGAGACTTTTCTCCTCGGACAGATCTTCGTATTCGGCGGCTTTGCACTGCGGGCCAATTCACTTGGCCATCTGGGGCAGATTGAAAGCTACGCCCCTGGCCGTCAGGTCAGATTTGGAAGTTTGAACTTCACGGCTGACATCCGCGGAGACTTGATCTTCGATGGATTCGAGCCACAGCCGAGCGCGCCGCACTGTCTCGATGGGCATCATTTAGCTCTGCTGCTGGACAGTGCCATGGAGGCCGCACACAAGTCCGCCCCGACCCTTAATTCGAAGCCGACTGCGCAGATCGAGGATTAGTGGCTGGACACCGCCTCGGGGGCTGCTACATCTACGGCGATGGAGCCGAATACTGACCTTGTCCCTTGTGAAGCTCGTGACTCCGAGGTGTCGGACTCCTCGCCAGACTCCGAACCTCCCGCGCCCCCTCCAATCGAATCCGATTGGGCGCCGATCATGGAGTTCACCGCCACGGACATCTTTCAACACTCACCTTTCGGCGACATCTTGAATTCACTAAAATATCTCTCGTTATCAAGAGAGCCCTGGCCGGACTGCGGTCAGGACGGTTGGGATGCAGACAACAAAGAAATTCAAAGCCCACCCACCACCCACTTAGTAGCCACTGTCGACGATCTAACCGACATGCTAGACTTCGACTCCGAAGACATCGACGGTATGGACGACGATGCCAGAGATGACCAAGAACCAGCGCCTACTGGGCACTGGAAAGCCACCTCAACTCACGGCGTATACATGGTGGATACACCAAAAGGAAGCGATAAAGAGGAACAACGGGACGTGGCGAAGGATAATTCCCCCGAAAAACAACCAAAACGGCGACGCAAGCGCCGCCCAAAGTCCCGCCTCGATAACAACAGCACCCATACTGACCCAGCCGTAGAGCAGGGCGAACCAGTGGACGATGAACACGCCACCAAGCAACCATCCGAACAGGATGAATCGGACAAGCAACCCATTCCCGGCGAAAACAACAATCCAGACGGTCTCACGCCGGACACATCACCGGAGCATAAGAACCTTCACAAAAGGCTCATCGCCACTGCAAGAAGTTTGAAGAAGCAGAAGCGGAAGCTCAAAACAGCAGAAGACGTACTCAAAATGAGATGGAACAAAGTACTCAAGACCGCAGATAAATACGGTGATAGTCACCAAGCAAAGAGCTACCCGAAGCGCAAAATGTTGCCCGAATTTGACGAGGAGGCCGCAGAGCCCCCACAGTCAAAAAACAAAGAGGCCACCTGGCCGGATAGATGACCAGATGACAGGCTAAGAGCGGCAAGCGGCGCCGCACACAAGCCGGCACACGATCCACATAAGGATCTTCGCAGAAAGGATGGCCCGGTCAGATCCATCTACGAGCCAAAAAAGGCTCCAGGAAGCAACACAACACGCCGAGCATTCGAAGATAACGGCACACCTAAATACAGGGGCTCCGCACACCCACTATGTTTCACCGATGAGGTGCTGGATCATGAATTTCCAGCAGGATTCAAGCCCGTAAACATAGAGGCATACGACGGAACAACAGACCCCGGAGTCTGGATCGAGGATTACATCCTACACATACATATGGCTAGAGGAGATGATCTCCATGCCATAAAATACCTACCCTCAAGCTCAAAGGGCCAGCTCGGCATTGGCTCAAAAGCCTCCCAGAAAATACCATTGGAAGTTGGGAAGAGCTCGAGGATGCGTTTCGAGCAAATTTTCAGGGGACTTATGTCCGCCCTCCGGATGCAGACGATTTAAGTCACATAACTCAACAGCCCGGAGAGTCAGCACGCAAATTCTGGAACAGGTTCCTCACCAAAAAGAACCAAATAGTCGACTGTCCGGACGCCGAAGCCTTAGCAGCCTTCAAACATAACGTCCGAGAAGAATGGCTCGCCAGACACCTCGGCCAGGAAAAACCAAAAACAATGGTCGCGCTAACAAGCCTCATGACCCGCTTCTGCGCGGGGGAAGATAGCTGGCTGGCAAGATGCAACACCAGTGACCCGAGTACATCCGAGGTTAGGGATGGAAATGGGAAATCACGACGTAGAAAAGATCAGCGCCGGAATAAGGAAAATGGCCCAAAGAACACGGCGGTCAATGCCGGATTCAAAAGCTCTCGGCCGAACAACAAAACACTGCCTCTTAAGGACAATGGTGACGAGCTATCTAACCTAAACAAAATCTTGGATAGGATATGCCAAATTCACAGTACCCCAGGGAAGCCTGCAAACCATACCCACAGAGATTGTTGGGTCTTCAAGCAGTCCGGCCGACTTAACGCCGAACACAAGGGGCTCGACACACCAAGCGAGGATGATGACGAACCCCACAAGCAGAGCGCCGGAAAACAAAAGAACTTCCCACAAGAAGTCAAAACAGTGAATTCACTTCAAGTGATAACAAGGAAAAATACGGCGGCACCTACCAAAGCACATGCCGCACGGTCCACCCCAGCGGAATCCCGAGATTGGATGTCAAAACCAATTACTTTTGACCATCTGGATTACTCCAGAAGTATTCGAAACACAGGATGGACTGCTTTGATATTGGATCCTATAATCGACGGACTACAATTTACACAAGTCCTAATGGATGACGGTAGCGATTTAAACCTGCTATGTCCGGACACAATCCGTAGAATGGGGATAGACCCTACCAAAATTCGCCATAGCAGCACTTCCTTCAAAGGAGTGACGCCAGGCCCTTACGCCAATTGCACGGGCTCCTTACTACTAGAAGTTGTGTTCGGGTCATCCGACAACTTCCATCGTGAAAAGCTAATCTTCCATATCGCCCCATTTAAAAGTAGCCACCAAGCACTATTGGGACGTGAAGCTTTCGCCCGCTTCAACACAATACCGCATTATGCGTCTCTCACACTTAAAATGCCCGGTCCACGCAGCATCATCTCTTTAAAAGGTCGTTCAAGACCCCGGACACGGCTAGGCGAGTCCGGCATAAATAAACCAGGGGCTTCCTAGCCGCATACCCCTTTACAAGGGGTTGTGCGCATGAACAATGAGAGCCAATAAAAACTCAACTTCATTCATTTTTTCATACTCTGTTCTAAATACATTTTTTGCACGATACCTTTCCAAACTAAGTTCTTCTCTTTTACAGATGAACAGCGTGCTACACCCATCCAGGATACAGCACAATGGAGACACATGCGTAGACGTGCAGCAGGGACCCGTTGCAAGGATTCTTTTCAGATTAAGACCCTGCGTAAACCTTTCTTACTGTCTCTTGTTGATACACATCCCCCGGTTTCTTACCATAACCGAGGAGGAGGCTGTCGTTTTGGCATAGGCCGCATCAGAAGTTCTCGCCCGTACCTGGACACTAGGGGCTTAGGGCAATGTTCTGCCCGTTATCATAAAGACCGAACACCTCAGGGAGTGTTCGGCGTCTCAAGTTAGGCCTTATATGCATCAGCTCCGAATCATGTCTTTGGTCAAATGTTGGGTTTGCCCGGCTCCTGTGTTTTGCTGCCTTACGTTCCGTATCATCGGCTACCGCGGCACCAGGAGAACTACTGCGATTGTGCCCTGGTTCGGCCAGGCGAGCACCTCAGTAGAGAAAGTCGAAAACTGACTGTCATGATATGGCGAGAGACTGGTCAACCACTCGATGGACTACCGGAATGTCTAGAATTCCTCCGCTTTGACGAAGGATCGTTTCCCGGTTAGGCACATACGCGCCCCGAATTCGGAGAGCGCGGTGCCCCTAGGGGCTATATCGTAGCCCCACCTTCGAACTCCTATGGCTAAGTGAAAGTGATAAAGCATTATAGTCCGGTTGCCTAGTTTGCTACGCTACCACCTCCTTGACAGGACCAAGACGTTGGATTAAGTGTGAAAATGCGCAATTTTGCAAACACCCCCGCACCATGTGCGTGGGGGCTGAAGCCGAAGACTGCCATCTTTCAGGTTATATACACATATACATTAACGGCCGCACAGGAGATATTTCAATACTTGAACGCACAAGTATAAAAAGTCGTTACATCATAAATGTGGTTTCACAAATCATACATATCATTTGAAAATAACATTTTTCGAGCACTGCGACTCTATTAAACGAGCGCCCTGCAGGACTTCCCCAAAATAGTGCTCGACGGGTAACCGGCTCTCATCCGAACCCCGGGATGCAACATCGGTGGCATCCATCTCCGCCCAGTATGTCTTAACACGGGCGAGCGCCATCCGTGCACCCTCTATGCATGCCGACCGCTTCATCGCCTTGATATGCGGCACCGCCCCAAGGAATTGCTCCAATAAGCTAAAATAACTCTTTGGCTTGGGCCTCTCCGGCCACAGATGAGCCACCACATCCATCATGGCAAATCCGGACAATCTATTCAGCTCAGCCCACTCAGCCAACCGATCGGTCAACGGAAGTGAACGCTCCGGACTGTGGAATTGAGACCAAAAAAGCTCTTCCATCTCGTGATCCTTTTGGCTTCGGAAGTGCACGACCGCGTCCGCCGCACTCGCCGCCAAATCCAGATAAGGATCCTCCGCACCCCACAGCTGGCCCAACTGAGCATACTTCTGATCCGTGAACTTCCTGCGCAGCAGAAAGGGCTTTCCAGCCGCAATGTCTCCGGCGTGACGCAGCTCCTCCTTTATAGCCCTCATTGCAGAACGGGCAACCTTGTCTTCGGCGGTGGCCTTCTTCAGGTCCTCTTGCTCCGCTCGGCGTTCTTTTTCAAGAACCTCATAGCAGTCGGTAACTTCCTTCAGCTTCACGGCCATTTCGGCCATCTTCTCCCTGCTTCGATAGTAAGCAGCCTTTTCGGCTTTCAGCTCTTTGGCCGCCTTCGAGGCAGCCGCATTACTCCTTCTGGCCTGCTCCTTGGCTCGAGCAAGCTCTGCCTGAAGGTTTTCCACAGCAGCGGCACCATCTGCATCAAGCATACATGTTGTAAGGAATGGGCGTCAGCTCCCTTACCAGGTAACCGCGGAGAAACCACTCACCTTGTGACTCGTCAAGTCGCCTATTGACCAATGCGATGTCCGCATCCGCAACATCCAGTTGCCGCTTCAGTTCGGCAACTCTATCAGTCCAGCTGGCCACCGAACGCTCCGCCCCCTGAATAGGAATGGCGACATATTAAAAATGAGAGTATGATCCTCGGCACGCTGTCACTTCTGGCAACGTACCGAGTCTCAGGGGCTACTATCTATACAGGGCGCACCCTATGTGCAAAACTGTCAAAAGACATGTCATTTTTACGTACCTCAAACCCCGCTAGTAAACTTCTGACGGCATCATGCAACCCGCTCTCAGCGGATGAAATTCTTTCAATCACCGTACTCACTAATGTACGGTGATCTTCTGAGATAGACGCCCTCTCAAGCAGATCCTTCAGCTCCCCCGACCGTACACCAGTTGGTGCCGAACTCTCCGGCCCTACCGGACTCGGGGAGACCCTCCACGACGACACCTCAGGGTTGTCCGCCCCGCCTGACGGTGCGGCAGATGGAGGCGTCTCGCTCTCCATCATTTCCGGACGAAGGTCCCCCGAAGATGAGCTCAGCTGAGAAGGGCGGAGATTCGATCTACAAGGTAAAAACTTCGGTTATCCTCAGAAGCAAAAATAGGGATATCCCTTATTACAAAACTCCCCTTTTTCTACTTCCGGCTCGCTGGAGGGCCGATTCCTTTGGGGAGATAGTGCGGCCGGGGCTTCTCCTGGCGCAGGACCCTCTGGCGAAGATTTCTTCCCCCGCTTTGAGGCCTTAGCCTCCGGATCTTCGAAAGCGGTCCTCTTCTCCCCCTGGAAGGAGGGATTCTCGATCCCCCCTTTCTTGAAAGCCTCCTCAGTGGAAGCGGTAGTTTCTCTGTTTTCCCCTTCGCCCTCTTCTGAAGGCGCAACCTCCAGCATCTTGACTAACACCGGATCCAGCATGGTCTCAGGGAGGGGGGCCGGACACCGTATCAGTTTTGCTTGCGCTATCCACTCTTGTCCAAGGCATAGCTGGTTAAAAGGCAAATCCATAATAAATAAATGGACGATATGTCCGGACACGGGGCTACTTACTTGAGTATCCGGGCGATTGCAGCTTAGGCCGGCGTCCTCGGTCAAGTCCGGACACATCTCTTGTGATCCGAAGAACAGTTTGTACATCTCCACGGGTGTCGTACCCATGAAGTGTTGGAGAGCTCGTGGTCCCTCCAGATTGAATTCCCACAGGCGGAGGGGGCGACGTTTGCAGCGCAGAAGACGCCGAATCAGCATAACCTGTGTCACCACGACCAGATTGATCTCCCTCTCTTGGAGGTCTCGAATCCGGCCCTGCAATAGGGGTACATCCTTGGACGGCCCCTAGTCAAGCCCTTTGCTGACCCATGACGTCAGCCATTGTGGAGGACCCGAGCGAAAGACGGGCGGCGGCCTCTGCCTGCTGCCCCTGGGAGCGGTAATATACAACCACTCCTGTTGCCACAAGCCGAGCTCCTCCTGAAAAGAGCCCTCGGGCCATGGAGCATCGGCCCTCTTGCTTACAACCACCCCGCCGCACTCTGCTTGACGCCCCTCGATCATCTTCGTCTCCACGTTGAAGGTTTTGAGCCACAAACTGAAGTGAGGGGTAGTGCGGAGGAAGGCTTCGCAGACGACAATAAATGATGAGATATTGAGGATGGACTCCGGAGCCAAGTCGTGGAATTCCAGCCCATAATAAAACATGAGCCCCCTCACGAAAGGATCCATCGGGAAGCCTAAACCCCGACAGAGGTGAGACACGAACACGACACTCTCGCCAGGCTCGGGAGTAGGAATGACTTGCCCTTGGGCAGGCAACCTGTGCGAAATCTCGTAGGTTAGGTACCTCGCTTCTCTCAGCTTTAACACGTCCTCTTCCGTGACGGAGGAGGGCATCCACTGGCCCTGTAGGTCGGAGCCATACATTGTCGAAGGTCCGAAGTGCCCGAATCTGGAGCCCTGGGTGTTGGAACTCGGGACGAGGGGCGGATTCGATTGAGGATTGAAGAAAAGAAAGAGGCCTTGGTCTCATTATAAAGAGGGAGAATACCAAGAGCCGTCCCCTTGACCGTTTGGGACTCGCCATCGATGGAGGGGCGTGGCAACGGGCGCGGTTGGGTTACCCACGTCCGTATTGATGGGAATCCCGGAATAAGGGGAACACGATCTCTGCTTCGACAAGACGTGCCAAGGAAACCGCTTTGCTAAACGCGCTGAGGTGGTATAATAAAAACGATTCAAGTAAAGGCTTGGTAGTGGTGTGACATCACGCCACAAAATACGTCAACAGATTGAACTTGTGTAAATATTATTCTCTCTACGGTGGTATGTGCAATTTATTTTACAAAGCCGGACACTATCCTGGTGTTCACAATCTTCTACAAATTACTCGGAGGAGGAACCCGCCTTGCAATGTCGAAGACAATATGCGCGCCGGACTCGTCGTCATTGAAGCCTGGTTCAGGGGCTACTGAGGGAGTCCTGGACTAGGGGGTGTCCGGATAGCCGAACTATCATCATCGGCCGGACTCCAAGACTATGAAGATACAAGATTGAAGACTTCGTCCCATGTCCGGATGGGACTTTCCTTGGCGTGGAAGGCAATCTTGGCAATACGGATATGTAGATCTCCTACCATTGTAACCGACTCTGTATAACCCTAGCCCTCTCCGGTGTCTATATAAACCGGAGGGTTTTAGTCCGTAGGACACAACAACGAACAACAATCATACCATAGGCTAGCTTCTAGGGTTTAGCCTCCTTGATCTCGTGGTAGATCCACTCTTGTACTACCCATATCATCAATATCAATCAAGCAGGAGTAGGGTTTTACCTCCATCGAGAGGGCCCGAACCTGGGTAAAAACATCGTGTCCCTTGTCTCATGTTACCATCCGCCTAGACGCATAGTTCGGGACCCCCTACCCGAGATCCGCCGGTTTTGACACCAACAGGTGTGTTGGGGACACAAGAGACTCTTTGTTATTTGGTTGCAGGGTTGTTTGAGAGAGACCATCTTCATCATATGCCTCCCACGGATTGATAAACCTTAGGTCATCCACTTGAGGGAAATTTGCTACTGTCCTACAAACCTCTGCACTTGGAGGCCCAACAACGTCTACAAGAAGAAGGTTGTGTAGTAGACATCAAGCTATTTTCTGGCACCGTTGCCGGGGAGGTGAGTGCTTGAAGGTATATCTTTATATCTTGTAATCGAATCTTTTAGTTTCTTGTTTTATCACTAGTTTAGTTTATAAAATAAAACTACAAAAAAATGGAATTAAGGTTGCCTCATATGCTTCATCTTTTTAATTTCTGTCGTGAAAATGATGGGAAGGAAAATTGTGCTCAACTACTAGAAGAAGAATTAC
This sequence comes from Triticum dicoccoides, assembly GCF_002162155.2. Classification (NCBI taxonomy): domain Eukaryota; kingdom Viridiplantae; phylum Streptophyta; class Magnoliopsida; order Poales; family Poaceae; genus Triticum; species Triticum dicoccoides. The sequence goes on from NC_041383.1 coordinate 206,102,932, forward strand.
ATAGAATGCTTGGAATAAAATATGTGAATGATGAGCATGATTGCAATGTTGTTAGTATGAATTCTTTGAATACCCATGATGCTAATGATATGCAAAGCCACAAGCTTGGGGATGCTATGTTTGATGAAGATGATATGTTTAGTCCCCCAAGTTTTGATGAGAATATTTATTATGATGAAAGCATGCCTCCTATTTACGATGATTATACTGATGAAAGTGGGTTTGGAAGAGTGTCAACTTTAGGAAGTAATGATCCCACTATTTTGAAGGATGTTGAATATTATTGTGATAATTATGAAAGTGGATTTGGAGAGGTCATGACTTTATTTAGTGATGAATCCACTATTTTGGAAGAGGTTCCAATTGATTATGAGAACAAAGTAGCTATCTATGATGAGTATTGTGATGACTTGTATGATATTAAGAATAATGATAACCATGAAACTTGTCATCATGATTTTAGTTTTCAATTGGATTATGCCTCACATGATAACTATTTTGTTGAGTTTGCTCCCACTACTATTCATGAGAAGAAGTTTGCTTATGTGGAGAGTAGTAGAATTTATATGCTTGTGCATCATGAAAATAATGCTTTATGTGATGGTTATATTATTGAATTCATTCATGATGCTACTGAAAATTATTATGAGGGAGGAACATATGCTTGTAGGAATTGCAATAATATCAAGTTTCCTCTCTATGTGTTGAAAATCTTGAAGCTATGCTTGTTTTACCTTCCTATGCTAGTTGATTCTTGTTCCCATAAGTTGTTTGCTCAAAAAATCCCTATGCATAGGAAGTGGGTTAGGCTTAAATGTGCTAGTCATATGCTTCATGATGCTCCCGTTATGTTTCATTTCTTATCTTTTATGTGAGCATCATTGTCATCATCATGCCTAGCTAGAAAGACATTAAAGAAAAGCGCTTGTTGGGAGACAACCCAATATTTACCCTTACTATTTTTGTGTGTCCACATGATTATGCTACTGTAGTAATCATGTTTTATAGCTTTTGTTTCAATAAATTGCCAAGTAAGACCTTTAGGATAGCTTAAGGTGATAGTTGTGTTGATCCTGCTGAAAATCAGAAACTTTTGCACCCAGTAAATTAGTTTTGATAATTCGCGGAAACATGATTTTGATCTGATTCTTTGTTATCTAGATTGGTACACAAATTTCTCAGGTTTTCCATATTTGGTAGAATTTTTGGAGTTACAGAAGTATTCGAATGATACAGATTACTATAGACTGTTCTGTTTTTGACAGATTCTGTTTTCTATGTGTTGTTTGCTTATTTTGATGAATCTATGAGTAGTATCGGAGGGTATGAACCATAGAGAAGTTGGAATACAGTAGATATTACACCAATATGAATTTAGAATGAGTTCACAACAGTACCTAAGTGGTGGTTTTATTTTCTTATACTAACGGAGCTTACGAGTTTTCTGTTGAGTTTTGTGTTGTGAAGTTTACAAGTTTTGGATAAAGATCCGATGGACTATGGAATAAGGAGTTGCAAGAGCCTAAGCTTGGGGATGCCCAAGGCACCCCAAGGTAAAATTCAAGGACAACCAAAAGCCTAAGCTTGGGGATGCCCCGGAAGGCATCCCCTCTTTCGTCTTTGTTCATCGGTAACTTCAATTGGAGCTATATTTTTATTCACCACATGATATGTGTTTTGCTTGGAGCGTCATTTTGTTTTGCTTGCTGCTTGAATAAAATACATTAGATCTGAAATTCTTAAATGAGAAAGTCTTCACATAGTTGCACAATTATTTGACTACTCAATGACCTTCACTTATATCTTTCGGAGTAGTTTGTCGTTTGCTCTAGTGCTTCACTTATATCTTTTAGAGCACGGCGATGGTTTTATTTTGAAGAAATAGATGAACTCTCATGCTTCACTTATATTATTTTGAGAGTCTTTTAGAACAGCATGGTAATTTTCCTTGGTTACGAATTTAGTCCTAATATGATAGGCATCCAAGAGGGATATAATAAAAACTTTCATATGGAGTGCATTAAACGCTATGATAAATTTGATACTTGAGAATTGTTTTGAGATATAAAGGTGGTAATGTTAGAGTCAGGCTAGTTGGGTAATTATGACATTGATAAATACTTGTGTTAAAGTTGGCACGTCCTGTAGCATGCACGTATGGTGAACGTTGTGTGACAAATTTGAAGCATGGGGTGTTCTTTGATTGCCTTCCTTATGAGTGGAGGTCGGGATCGCGCCATGGTTAACTCCTACCAACCCTTCCCCTAGAAGCATGCATAGTAGTACTTTGCTTTGTGGGCTAATAAACTTTTTCAATAAGTATATGAGTTCTTTATGACTAATGTGAGTCCATGGATTATATGCACTCTTAACCTTCCGCAATTTGCTAGCCTCTACGGTACCGTGCATTACCCTTTCTCACCTTGAGAGTTGGTGCAAATTTTGCTGATGCATCCAAACCCCGTGATACGATACGCTCTATCACACATAAACCTCCATATATCTTCCTCAAAACAGCCACCATACCTACCTATTATGGCATTTCCATAGCCATTTCGAGATATATTGCCATGCAACTTTCCACCATTCTGTTTATCGTGACACGCTCCATCATTGTCATATTGCTTTGCATGATCATGTAGTTGACATCGTATTTGTGGCAAAGCCACCTTTATATTTCTTTCATACATGTCGCTCTTGATTCATTGCATATCCCGGTACACCGCCGGAGGCATTCACATAGAGTCATATTTTGTCCTAAGTATTGAGTTCTAATTCTTGAGTTGTAAATAAGTAGAAGTGTGATGATTTCCATTATTAGAGCATTATCCCATGTGAGGAAAGGATGATGGAGACTATGATTCCCCCACAAGTCGGGATGAGACTCCGGACGAAATAAAAAAAGAGAATTTTTTTTTAAAAAAGAGGCCAAAGAAGCCCAAATAAAAAAATGAGAGAAAAAGAGAGAAGGGACAATGTTACTATCCTTTTTCCACACTTGTGCTTCAAAATAGACCATGATCTTCATGATAGAGAGTTTCTTATTTTGTCACTTTCATATACTAGTGGGAATTTTTCATTATAGAACTTGGCTTGTATTTCCAATGATGGGCTTCCTCAAAATGCCCTAGGTCTTCGTGAGCAGGCAAGTTGGATGCACACCCACTTAGTTTCTTTTTGATGAGCTTTAATACATTTATAGCTCTAGTGCATCCGTTGCATGGCAATCCCTACTCCTCATATTGACATCAATTGATGGGCATCTCTATAGCCCGTTGATTAGCCGCGTCAATGTGAGACTTTCTCCTTTTTTGTTTTCTCACATAATCCCTATCATCATACTCTACTCCACCCATAGTGCTATGTCCATGGCTTACGCTCATGTATTGCGTGAGGGTTGAAAAGGCTGAAGCACGTTTAAAAGTATGAACCAATTACTTGGCTGAAACCGGGGTTGTGCATGATGGGAGCATTTTGTGTGACGAAAATGAAGCATGGCCAAACTATATGATTTTGTAGGGAAAAGCTTTCTTTGGCTATGTTATTTTGATAAGACATAAACTGCTTGGTTAGCATGCTTGAAGTATTATTATTATTATGTCAATATTAAACTTTTGTTTTGAATCTTATGGATCTGAATATTCTTGCCACAATAAAGAGAATTACATGGATAAATATGTTAGGTAGCATTCCACATCAAAAATTCTGTTTTTATCATTTACCTACTCGAGGACGAGCAAGAATTAAGCTTGGGGATGCTTGATACGTCTCCAACGTATCTATAATTTTCGATGTATTCATGCCATGTTTATAATATTTCTACATGCTTTTGGTATGATTTGGTTAGAACTAACCCGGACTGATGCTGTTTTCAGCAGAACTATCGTCGTGTTGTTTTTGTGCAGAAATAAAAGTTCTCGGAATGCGCTGAAAATCAACGGAGATTTTTTCTGGAAAATATACAAAATACTGGAATAAAGAGTTACCGGAGAGGAGGCTCATGGGGCCCACAAGGGTGGAGGGCGCGCTCACCCCCCTGGGGCGTGCTCCCCTGCCTCGTGGACACCCCATGGGTCCTCCTGACTTGTTCTCGACGCTAAACCCTCCTATAAATACAGAAATCCCCGAAACATAACCTAGATCGGGATTTTCGCTGCCGCAAGCCTCTATAGCCACCAAAAACCAATCGGGACCCTGTTTCGGCACCCTGCCAGAGGGGGGATCCATCACCGATGTCCATCTTCATCATCTCGGCGCTCTCCATGACGAGGAGGGAGTAGTTCACCCTCGAGGCTGAGGGTATGTACCAGTAGCTATGTGTTTGATCTCTCTCTCTCTCTCTCTTGTGTTCTTGATTTGGCACGATCTTGATGCATCGCGAGCTTTGCTATTATAGTTGGATCTTATGATGTTTCTCCCCCTCTACTCTCTTCTAATGGATTGAGTTTTCCCTTTGAAGTTATCTTATCGGATTGAGTCTTTAAGGATTTGATAACACTTGATGTATGTCTTGCATGTACTTATCTGTGGCGACAATGGGATATTCACATGATCTACTTGATGTATGTTTTGGTGATCAACTTGCGGGTTCAGTGACCTTGTGAACTTATGCATAGGGGTTGCACACGTTTTCGTCTTGACTCTTCGATAGAAACTTTGGGGCACTCTTTGAAGTACTTTGTGTTGGTTGAATAGATGAATCTGAGATTGTGTGATGCATATCGTATAATCGTACCCACGGATACTTGAGGTGACATTGGAGTATCTAGGTGACATTAGGGTTTTGGTTGATTTGTGTCCTAAGGTGTTATTCTAGTACGAACTCTATGATAGATCGAACGGAAAGAATAGCTTCATGTTATTTTACTACGGACTCTTGAATAGATCGATCAGAAAGGATAAGTTTGAGGTGGTTTTGTACCCTACAATAATCTCTTCGTTTGTTCTCCGCTATTATTGACTTTGGCGGGACTCTTTGTTGCATGTTGAGGGATAGTTATATGATCCAGTTATGTTATTATTGTTGAGAGAACTTGCACTAGTGAAAGTATGAACCCTAGGCCTTGTTTCCTAGCATTGCAATACCATTTACGCTCACTTTTGCTATTAGTTACCTTGCTGTTTTTATATTTTCAGATTACAAATACTCATATCTACCATCCATATTGCACTTGTATCACCATCTCTTTGCCGAACTAGTGCACCTATACAATTTACCATTTATTGGGTGTGTTGGGGACACAAGAGACTCTTTGTTATTTGGTTGCTGGGTTGTTTGAGAGAGACCATCTTCATCCTACGCCTCCCATGGATTGATAAACCTTAGGTCATCCACTTGAGGGAAATTTGCTACTGTCCTACAAACCTCTGCACTTGGAGGCCCAACAACGTCTACAAGAAGAAGGTTGTGTAGTAGACATCATTATGCGCTGCAAATTAGAACTGCCATCCGGGCGTGCCGATATTCCAGGCCGTCCGGCTTCCCCTTTAATTCCCGCAGCCATTATAACCTTAGTCTCTTCAACCTTTCGATTGCGCCCCACAACACAACAAGCACACCCACGACGACACATAGAGAGGGGATGTCTAGCAGCCCTCCAATCGAGTTTGGCGAGCATGTCCTTAAAAGTGTGTGTGTGTGTGTCTATATATATATATATATATATATATATATATATATATATATATATATATATATATATATATATATATGTTGTTCTGTATGCAATCCCAACACATAACACATACACCTAGCAGCAATCATCTGTGTTATTATCGGTCTTCACACACATTTCTGATTACAGACCTGTTTGTCGCGTATCACACACATCTTGTTATATTGAACCGTTTATGTTATCTTGGCTCAACGCAAACAGTTCATCCGAGTGAACTGTTTGCCCTCTATCGCATACACCTTGATCTGGTTGACCATTTTTTTTGTTCCGCCTAATCACAAATAGTTCATCCGAGTGAACTGTATGCCATATATCGCACACACATTCATGTGGCTGCCCGTTCTTCTGCCTCATCGCAAACAGTTCATTGAACTGAATTGTATGCCCCGCATCGCACACGCAACTAAACTCTAAACTATGTTTGATGCATCTGGCATCGCAAATGTTTTGCATCTTTTTTGATGGTTTCTTTACATCACCGTTTGTGATTATTGCATCGCACACAGTTTTGTCGAAGGTTCTCTGATCGTAGTGTCGAGTTAGCAGCATCCTGCAGTACTGACATCTCTAGTCCATACCATGCCATTCATTGAACTTCCTGAAATATTTATCTTCAATGGATATTAGTTCAATGAGTTATATGTCGTTATGAATTACCAAAATCACTCGGGGATTAGTTGCGTTTTCAATCGAGAAATTCCATTAGTGGAGTAATCCTAATAGATTTATGCAACATGATATCATTAGAAGTGATTGACCTATCTGAGAACAAACTTTCCATAGAGCTTCCCGATTGTTATCATGCCTACACATGTAACTGATCTTTCGTTTAGTGAATTCATATTGGTTTTTCATGAAATGGTAGTGATGTCTAGTTGCGAAGAGTAGACACGTCTCAAGTAAATAGTTTACCAGACGAATAATTCATATTGCAATAGAGTGATGGAGTTGTTGATGGTAGGAGTGAATTCTCTGAAACGTGGTTACATTTGGCGAGTAGGGAATGGACAGAATATCAAATATCTAGGAAGATGCTTAGATTTCTAATATTGTGCCACTAGGAAAGTCGTTACATCGAGGGGGCATATTTTATCTAAAGTGGTCGATTTGATTGATCCTGCTTCAAATAATTGGGATGAAGACCTGATTAGACAAACTATGTGGCCCATTGATGTCCAATGGATACTTGCAGTCCCACTGCCACAACATGATATGCCAGACTTTGTTGCTTGGAGTTATACGAAAAATGGTATATTTTTGGTTCAGTCTGCATATTTTGTGGAATGGGACCATCAGCATCGAAGTAAATTGAGACATTCTGATGGAATGGGACGAACCACAGTTAACCCTATTTGGACTAAGGTACGAAAATTATCTTGCCTGACAAAAGTCAAAAAAATTATCTGGCGTACCCTACATTGCACACTTTCATGTCGTGTTACACTCACAAACAGACATATGAAGATCTCGCCCACTTGTCCTACTTGCTCCAAAGGTTTAGAAGATATGAAGCACATTCTACCTCTGTAATAAAGCAAGGAGGTTTGGAGAAGGTTGGGATGGATGATATTATTGATAAACCCTGTGAGGTTGATCGTGCTAGAGAGGCAGTGCTTGAATACTTACTTCTTCTACTAGACCAAGAATTGTGGATTACGAGTCATTAGAATGTGCATGAAATGATTGCTATAATCTCAGCCTGGTACCTATTGTGGGATTGGGAAAGACGTAAATTAGTGCACGAGAAGACAACTTAGAATGCGTATCAGATCCCTAGGGGAATATTAGCTCTTACAGCAGACTTTGTAACTGCTTCTTCTCCAAAGGCCTCTGTGAAAAGGGGGGCTGGTTTTTCCCTCCAGTGGATTTTTTGAAACTTAATGTTGATGCTTCTTTTGACCATGACCATCTCAAGGGCACGATGGGGGTTGTCCTTAGAATGACAAAGGAAAATTTATTGCTGGAGGAATGGGAAGATAGACTACTACGCGGATGACTTGACCGCTGAAGCCTTGGCTCTCAAATTCGGACTATCGTTGGTGCCTGGCGCAATGATCGGGATGTAATCGCCTTATTATTAACTCGGACAATCTACACGTGATTGATACAATGAAGGATTGAGGACAGTTGGCGGGTGCAGTGGCAGCTATTTTCGATGATTGTTTTCATTATTCTTGTGATTTTATTATTACTAGGTTCCAACACCGCAACAGAGAATCAAATAAAATTGCTCACGAGCTCGCTAGATTAGCTAAATTTTCTTTGACTTCTGATTGGTTTGAGGAGCCCTTAAATGAAATTGTAACAACCCTCATAAACAATGTATTGGTTATTTCTGATGAATAAATTTCTGGGTTTATTAAAATAGTTTTTCTAATTCACATCTAGATGTTTTCCAAGAATGTCACATCTAAGCTCCCATAAATAGCACAGCAACAAGGAACAAAAAAAGCTTGAACAAAAAATAGACCACAAACATAGTGGACATCAGGTTAGATGTGACATAACTATGTCACATCTAGATGTTTCCTAGACAGACCCTTACTAAAAAAAGTCCGACAAGAACATCTACCTTCTGTAAATTTCTTCAAGTCTGAAGATAAAACAAATTATAGTTGTAAGTAGTTTATCGATGGTATCTGCACAAAATATCTATTTCCACGTTGTAAAAATATAGGACATGTAGGTATATACAAGCAGATTTAGGAATATAATATTTCTTCTTGCCAAAGAAATTTATTTTACTAAGATTCTCCCTTCTGACTAAAAATGATGGATTTTATTCAAATACTCACTCATTGGTAGCTTGGAGGCATAGACAGTCACCATCCCATAAAAAGTCATAACATAGTAGAAACATATAGGAATTGAAAGGTTGATTTGACCATAATACCATTTACGATTGTAACTTTGGGATGATAACAATCTACCTTGATATAGTACATAGAAATTGCTTGTGCTATCTTATATGAAGTTAGAGACCTGGTTTCTTCGTTGACAATATTTGTTTCTACCTGAGACCAGAAAATCCCTTAGCAAAATTATCCATAGATTAATTCAGTGGTCCACATACTTGTAAGCAATTGGTCAGATCATGTCAGATTTCTCTTAAATACCATTTTTTGCTACTTAAATACCGTATGAATCTAGCAGGTACCAGTCCAGCTATCAGTATATATGGTACTTTATGCAAAAAGAATCACCAAGAATTGAAGTTTGAACCATTGTGCCATAGACCATTAATGGTGGAACATGTGAAGTTATCTAGTACTCCCTCCGGTCCTTTTTACTCTGCACATTGGATTTGCCGAAAGTCAAACTTAGCTAAGTTTGACCAAATTTATATTAGAAATTATTAGCATCTATAATATCTAATAAATATAATATGAAAATATATTCCGAGATGAATCTAATGATGTTGGTGTTGTTATGTAAATGTCAATAATTTTTTATATAAACTTGGTCAAAGTTGGATGAGATTGACTTCAGACAAACCTAATATGCAGAGTAAAAAGGACCGGAGGGAGTACTGGAGCACAAATTAATGTTCTTTACATTTAATCCATAACTAGAAGGGTCAGGCGCGCTTTGCTACACCGTCGCTATTGTTGGGTTTCTTAAAAAAATACTCACTCTGTTTCAAATTATAAGGTGTATTACTCTTTTGAAATGTCAACCATTTGAAGTCTGATCAAATTTGTAGAGAAATATATATAAATAATATAATATCAAATTGGTATGATTAGATTCATCATTAAATAATGTTTCATACTTTTTTTGTTTAATATTGTGGATGCCGATATTTTCTCGCTCTAAACTTGGTCGAATTTGGAGAAATATGAATTTCCAAAGAACTAATACCACTTATATTTTGAAACTAATGGAATATTTAGTTTGGTGGGTGGAGGAGATGAAAAAGTGTGCTTTACTTTTATTCATAATGTGGTGATTTGATGGGTCTTTCGTGGTGTGGTTATGTGTTATCCGCTAACCAACGTATATTTATGAGGGGAAATTTATGTGTCGGAGGTTGCATGTACTATATTGGTGTTACAGTATCGCATGGTGCTGCTTTTTTCTGTGTGGTGGACGGGTGCATGGGATTGATATGTTTTTGTAGGCCGATTGCTGCTGATTGATTTGAAAAATTGTTGGCTACATTTGAAAACCAAATCCAAAATTAAACACCTTAATTGAATGAAAAAGCTTCAAAATGAAGGAACATAGAAAATTAGAAGAATTGAATGGAAATAACTCTTTGAGAATAAGACGATCAAAATTGAATGACCCAATTCTAAATTCTTAATCAATTGTGAGGCCTTAAAACGATCAAGTCTCTGTGCATCAGTGTCATCCCTGGATCGGTAATGCTGACACGCACAGTACTCGAGGAATTATAACAGAGTTTCAATCACACACTTATTACATCAAGAACTCATAAAGAGTATTATTACACAATAAATCATGGCTGAAGGCCATCTAAACTAGATAATAGTGGAAGGCTTCGATGGTAAATGAGTCCATCGACTCCAACAGCATAGCTGAGTGCAAAACAACGACCTATCGCACCTTATTTGCCATCTGAGTAGTCTGCAACATAAGACGTTGCAGCTCGAAACGTGTCAGCACATGGAATATGCTGGCATCGTTACACTATAAAGCAATGATAATGCAAAGACTATATCTACATGCAATATTTGGCTGGTGGAGGCTGTAAGTTTCATGGTTTTGCATAAAGCTAGTTTTTCCCTACAACAAAGGCATAAATTTATTTAACTACTCCCATGTTGCCCATTATTTGAGAAGGTTCCTCCAACTCAAATCCCATTTAAAAGTATCATCATTAACCCAACATCAAAATTAATTAGAGTAACATGTTGAGATCACATCAATAGATTCAAGTACTAGATACTCAAGATGTCCATAACCGGGGACACGGCTAACCATGATTAGTTTATACACCCTGTAGAGTTTTGCGCACTTTTCCCCACAAGACTCGGCCGCATCCATGATGGGATGATCGAGACATAGCCTTTCTGAAGTATTAACTCTCTACTCCGGGTAGACAGTACCACCTACAACCCTCTACATTTGCTAGTCTACCTCTTCAAGAGCCCACGCAACTTACTCAACTATGCCAAAGCCCATAATAGCTTGTGGTTGCACACAGAAATTTCTAGCATGAATAATCTTATGTTCCCTTTGAGCCTGGGTGGCATTCCATAGGATAATCACACGGGGTACTCCGGGATTTCCAAAACAGACAACATTGGGTACTCCAGGTGCCTCAACCAATCCACCCAGATTTGTATTAAAGTTGCCACCTTAATGCTATCCAATTAAAATAACTCTCAAACTTCCATGTGTGAATCACGATCCAATCCTCGTCTACGAGCATGGCTAAGCAATAATAAGCATAACGTATATTCCTGGGGTGATCAAAAGGTATTGGGTTCCTACCTCAAGCACTACAACCAAAACCACATGTTCCCAATCCTACCAATGCAAGTGTTTGTGCGGCAGAACTAATGCATAGTAAAGTTGGGTATAAAAGAGTATGGTCAAAGTGTAACTTGCCTTGCTGACGATCTGCAAACTCTAGATATTCGTAGTAACAAGCTTCGCACTCCGGGTAATCTAGCATAGACAAACAATAGCATACATAAGCAATCACTCAAACGAAACACGAGAAAACTCGAGAAAAGATCCAAATCGAACATGAAACAAGCAACGGCTTAAACTAACAAGAGTCAAGACCTAACAGCATTATTAACATTTGAATTAGATCTTAACGGAAAGTACATGTGATTAGCTACGATTTGCAAAAAGATTCAACTCAAGCGGAGCAACGAAACTCAAAAAAATACGAACGAAACAAGATCGTTTACTAATCTGTACTAAAGTAAAATTTTACAGTAGCAAAATGATGTTCAAGTTGATTAACTGGAAAGAGGGCTTCGAGACGAAGATTTAGGTGCTGGTTTCATCTAAGTTGGATAAACGAGTAAAAAGTTATACTAGTTTAAAGATCAGGGGCTGAATCGCGATAAAAATAATCGCAGATAAATCCCTGGCAAAAATAAAATAAAAAGAAAAGACTAACGACCAAACGTTCACTGTCTGAACCTAACCCGCAAACAACGTTCGTTAAAACGAACGAACGGACAAATGTCCGCTAAATAAATATACCAACAAAAAACCGATCTGATAAAATTAAACCGAAAACTAAAAAAGTCGGGGTTAACCAAAAAAATCGACCGGTCAACGGCGGCGGCTCCGGCTAGATCTGCGGCGGCGGCGGCGTTCGGCGACGGCGGGGCGGCGGCGGGTGGCTGCGGCGGCGGCGCGG
>NC_041383.1:206115690-206120747 GCF_002162155.2 Triticum dicoccoides
CGGCGCGGGGAGCGGCCAAAGCGGCGAAGTGGCGCAGCGGCGGAGGAGTGGCGCAGCGGCGGCGCTGCTCGGCTGTTGCTGCTGCTGGGGCGGGGCGGGCGGGGCGGCGGCTTTTAAGGAGGAGGGGGCGGGGTGCCTTGCCGGAGGGGTAAGGCGGCAACGGCGGAGTCCGAGCCGTACTCCACTTGAAGTCTGCCGGCGGCACGGCGACGCGGCGCAGGGGCGGTGGCACGAACGGGCCTGCTTGGCCAATGGCCCAATTCGGTCCAGGAACATTTTTTATTTTTTTTAATATTTTCGACCGAACAGAAAAATCCTAATAAAATATTTAAAAAATCTAAAAATACAAAAAAAATCACCGTCTAAATGAAATATTTAGAACAAAGTGAACATTTTTCTCGCCTAAAAATGCAATTTTGAAAAAATGCACATTTTTCTAATTAAAATAAAATAGAAATAAAATACCAGAAAATTCATAATTGGATTTTAAAATTCTTTCTCCAATATTTCTCTAAATTCGAAGAAGTCATATTATCTTCTCTCGTTTATTTTTTTAACAATGGAAATATTTGGAGAGAAAAATAATAAAACCAAACTGATCCTTTTCTTCAAATTTGAGTAAACTCAAATATGAATTTTGTGAAACCTTCAACTCTCTCCGTGGGTCCTTGAGTTGCTTAAGATTTCTAGGATCACAACCAAAATTCAAGAATAAATATGATATGCATATGATGGTCTATGTATAACATCCAAATTGAAAATTGGGATGTTACAATAGTATAAAGAATTGAATGAAAGAGCTTTAAGAAATTGTTGACTAGGTTAAAATCGGGTCACCAAGTTGCAATTGGAGACCTCAGTTGAATGTGGACTCTTTAAAACTAGGGAGCATAGTTATAGAAGATATGCAAAAGAAAGAGTCAAGCAAAGAGTTAAATTAACAAGGGTATTAAGGTTTGGTTTTATCTAGGTGTTCATATTACTAACAATGTCTGCTCGCATGTAAAAAAAAGAAGAGAGCATACAATTACAACTTTTGAGATAGCAGTTACCATTGATGCGTATGGATGCATCCATTCATGACTGAGAAATGAAGGGACAGTGCCAACCTATACATAGGAAGTGTAGGTATGTTTGGTTCCAAATCGTCATTGTCTGCTATAATTAATTCTGGCATGTAACTTTGCCACTTGTAAAACTAATTTTAATCTTCTTCTGCCACATATCAAGAGAGTTGCAAAGACATTTTTTATGGCGACTGGTCTGCATTGCTATTTTTAAATGCATCTTTCTTTGGTCATCAGAAACATTGTCTCTAACTGCAGATTTGCATAAGGTGGCCACTTAGGGCGTGTTTGGTTGCCCGCATTAGGCCCAGCCTGGCCCGAGCGGGAAGAATTTAGCCCGTTTGGTTTCCTGCATTCACTGTGTGGCCCGCATCGCACGAAACTTAAAGCACATCCAGGCCAGGCCCAGGGAAACGCACGAATCGGCAGTAGCTCATGAGCCTGGCTCGGGCGAGGCAGGGGAAGGCGACGCGCTTCTCCCCTCGTGCGAGCAGGGGAGATCGCGCGAGCTCGCCCGCGTCGCCAAAAAATCGGCGGGGGGATTTCGGCTCACCTCCCGTCGCTCCACCCCTATTTAGCCCCTCCCTCACCGCCCCAACACCTGCCACCATTGTTCCTCCGTTCGCGTTTTCCCGCCGACGCGCATCGGCACCAACGAGCAGGTAAGCGGCGCATCTTCATCGGTCGGCGGTCCACGGCGTCGGAGCTCCTTCACCGGCCGGCGTTCATCTTCCACGACCGTCCCCCCTCGTCCTCAAGCTGCGGCCATGGCATCTGTGAGTTCAATCCCCCTTTCTCTCTGTTCCTTCTAGCTAGATCTGAGCTACAGCTAGGGTTTGATCTAGATGCATGGTTGATTAGTGGTCTAATCTGTGAGCTGATATGGTTGGTTGCTATGCTGCGATTGCAATTTGTGGTAGGGCTAAATGTTCAAGCATGTGGTAGGCTAGATTAGTAGTAGAGTTTGAAGTTGAACCTTGTGCTTGTGTTGAATCATGCTTAGATCTGTGATTTGTAGCTATTGGTGGTCCATTTGTAGCATGATGTTTGTTGTAGATGTATGTTCCTGGTCATAGATTGTCTGGTATGCTTAGTATGATAGTGATGAAGCATGTGCTTGCTATGATAGTGATGAACCATGTACATGTATGCTCCTGCTTTCATGGATTGTCCAGTATGTTGTGTGCTATGCTCACTGTCAATGCGTGCTACGATTGTAGGGCATGACCACGCAAACGCAAGATCTTAGTCAGGCCCTTGTCGTGTCCGACAACCAGTTTGCTCCATCGTTTGTTGAGGACTCACAGCCTATGTCCGAGATGGCACCTGATTCAGAGGTGTTCGAGTCTGATTCCCTCTATGTGCCAGTAGTGCTCGTTAAGCCAACTCCTGCTGCCGCTGCTGCTGCCGCTGCAATCAAGCTAGCAGCAGCAAAGGCAAAGAAGGATGGTAGGCCGAACAACATGTAGTGGCAGCCGTTCATGTCCACGTTCATGCTGAACAAGATGTGTGAGCTCATCTCTAGTGGAGTTAGGACTGACAAGGGCTTCAAGGAGGTGCACTTGAACACCGTTGTGAAGCAGGTGTTCGAGTTCTGTGGGCAAGAGGTGTCTGCCACCCAGGTGTACAACCACCTGAGGAAGTGGAGAAGTCGATGGATCCAAGTGTCCAAGCTAAGAGACCGTAGCGGCGCCTCATGGGATGAGAACACTTGCTCCATAGTTCTGGAGGCAGAGCACAACGCCGGACATGTCGCGGTTAGCTCACAGCCCTCTTCCTTTTCATACTGTCCACCATTGCCTGCTCCTAATCGCAACTAACAACACTTGTGTTTCATTCTTAGGACCACCCAAGGGACGTTGAGTTCCTCAACACACCCATCCAGAACTACAACCAGATGCAGCACATCTTCTCCTTCGGGCTGGCAACTGGGAAGCATGCCATGGGCTCGGGTGAGCCTCTTGGTTCTCCCATGCCAGACTTCCCTGGGACACGGGACGTTGAGGTCCTTGATGGCCCTGACAAGCCCGCTGCGAAGCCCTTCGACAAGCCATTTGACTCCGTCCATGATAGGAAGAGGAAGAGTGGAGGCCTGATGGAGGAGGAGATCAATGTCTTTTGCAGCATGACTGAGGCGGTGGAGGTGGCAACAGCCATCAGGGAGTGCAAGCCCCTCGATGTCCACCCTGACCTGTATGGCGCTGTCATGACCCAGGGTGGATTCAGCGACGAGGCTCTCATGGCAGCTCTCAGCCACCTGCTTGACAACAAGGCCCAGGGTGTTGGGTTCGTTGCCATGGCCGACGCTCATAGGGTGATGTGGCTCAGGAGCTGGCTGGGCAAGCACTACTACTAGAGTAGTGCTGCCTGTGAGTGTGCATGATCCCCGACGGCGATGGCGGTGGCGGCGAGGACGACGATGACGATGACGACGTACATTTTGTGTAGCTGGGGCTCAAAAACTATTTGATGGTCTGTATATTTTCGTGAGGTGGTATATACTAACCCCTCACGCTGATGGTTAACTTGCAATGGTAGGACGACACCCTCTTTTGGATGTGGTGGTAGGCAGTGGCGGAGCTAGCATTTGACACCAGGGTGGTCCACCTTTAATTTTTTTTACAACAACTATGACTTGCAAATATTTCAACTAATTGCAAATACCACAGAAATAGATAAATACACACTAAAATTCTCATTCAAGTCTCAGTTTTGAATAAAAGAAGCCTACATAGTACAGTACATACCTTGAGAAGTTAATCGTGAAAATATCAATTATATCATCTTCATTCACCACATAAAAAACATCCAACTCAATATATGTGACTATGCAATTATCCAAAAGATTATCACCCATCTTATTTTTCAACTTGTTCTTGACTGAACATGGTGGTGAAAAAGTTTTGCAATATCTCCGGTTCTCTTCATTCATTAATAATTCTATAATAAGAATTTACTTTGTATCAATCATAAATTTATATGACAAAACTGAACAAAAATAATATGCTTAATTATGTGTGTTGTTCATCGGATCATGTTCATCAGTCCATGTATTGTACTGTCCAGACCGCAAGCAAACCATAAATCAAAAATTGGAAAATTGGGGAATGGATGAATGATACCTCAAATCAGGTAGAACCGGGTGCTGGAATGTGAACTGGGCGGCTGCCGCTGGCTTGCAGGCTTGCAGCGGCGCCAGGCGGATGGCTGGGACAGGGGAGGGTCGCGGTCTAGGACGATGGTGCAGCTGGTGCCTAGCGCCGGGCAGGCCGAGGGCGCAGCGGGGAGATAGGAGCAGAGGAGCATCCTGGGGGGGCGAGAGCCGGCGCCGGCGAGGCAGGCGGAGGCGGAGATAGGCCGATGGCGACGGGGCAGCCGGCGGCTGCGTGTCGGGAAGAGGTCTCCCGCAGTCGTGCTTGGTGTCGGGCTGCAAGCGAGAGGCGCTGGTTGTTTTGCGTCAAAGTGTTGTTGGGCCATTTTTTTCCATTCCCAAGCCCATCTCTATGCGCCCGGGTCAAAATTCCAGGGTGGGCCGCGGCCCACTGTGACGCCCGGGTAATCATGCTACAGTAATTCCACGCTAATGATGCCACGTCACCTCGGTTACTGTTATTACTCTTGCGATGGTTCAAAAACGGTTTGAATTCAAATTTAAAATCAAGTCAAACAGTTAAAGTTTTCAAAAGTCAAAACTAAAATGTTCTAAATGTAACAAATAATTCATAAGTAATGTTGGTGGAGGAACCACATTTTTATAAAATGTCTAAATGCATTCAATTAATTAAAACTGTCGGTAAAACAAATAAATAAATGTGTTGGTATTTTATAAAATACTAAACTATATTATTTGGGGGTTAAACCTTTTTGTGGCAGAGGTATAATTAGTGTTACTATTTAAGATACAACTTTTATATTTTATAAAACAAAAATAAAAGAAAACTGAAAGGAAATAGAAAAAAAATAACAAAAGAAAATAAACGCCCCCCCCCC
>NC_041383.1:206120952-206127440 GCF_002162155.2 Triticum dicoccoides
TGGATCGGGGCATCCCTCGCGCCCGATCTCGCTCGTCGTCGTCCTCCATCGCCCCCAACCACTCCGCCTCCTCCACTCCACTCCCTGACAGGCCGCTGCGCACGAACCGCGTCGCCCCGTCGCGGGCACCGCTGGCCGCATGCGTCCTGCCGCCTCTACCAGCCGCCCCGTCACCCTCGACTCCTCGTCACCGGAGCCACCTCGCCACCTCGCGGGACTACCTTCCTCGCCGGACCGCGCCTCCCCGCATCCTCGACGCTGCGTCGCCGGACCGCCCGCCTTCATCCTCCTCCACAACCGGCCTCCTCACGCCTCACCGCCCCTCTTCTCTTCAACGCTGGTGAGGCCACCGGCCGCCTGCTCCCCCTGCACTCTGTCGTCGATTCGACGGCCATGTCGACCGCATTCGCCCCCTGGCCACTCGCCGCCGCTGTGCGTGCGCACATCTGCGCTCGGCTGCGCCCTGGCTCGCCGGTGCGTGCCCACGCCCCACCGCACGCCCCGGCTCTCCTCCACCCCGCCCCAGGTGCCGCTCGCCGGCCCTGGCCGAGGCCCCCCTGCTCACGGGTGTGCCCAGCCGAGGCCACGGCCTCGCCCTCGATGGGCGCCCGCACCCAGTGCCCAGCGGCCGCTTACCCGTGCGCCCGTTAGGCCCCTGGGGCCTATGACAGATGGGCCCCATGCCCATAACGTTTATAAAAAAAAAGGGAATTAAATATAAAAATAATAAATAAAAAAATGATTTAATAAAATTAATAATTAATTAATTAATTATCTAATGAATTAGTTAAGTTAATTAATCCGGGTTAATTGATTTAATTAACTAGTTAGGTTAATTAGATAGTAATTAAATTAACTAATCTATAATTAACCTAAACAGCGAATGACATGTGGGTCCCACTGGACCCACATGTCAGGTTGACTCAGTCAACCCTGTTGACTGCTGACGTCAGCATGACATCATGCTGACATCATAAATACATTTTTTCGAATTAATTAAATAAATAATTAAATTCCAAAATTATTAAAATCTTTTAAAATTCATATCTTTTAATCCGTAACTCGGATTAAAATATTTTCAACATGAAAGTTGCTCAGAACGACGTGACGATTCCGGATACGCGGTCCGTTCGTCCGCCACACACCCCTAACCTATCGAACCCGCAACTTTCCCCCTCCGGTTCATCAGTCCAAAAACGCGAAACACCGGGAATACTTTCCCGGATGTTTCCCCCCTTCGTCGGTATCACCTACTACCGCGAATGGGCACACCTAGCATCGTTACTTGTCATGTCATGCATCGTTATGCATTTGTTTGCATTGTATTCATTGTTTCTTCCCCCTCTTCTCTCCGGTAGACTACGAGACCGACGCTGCTGCTGCCCAGTTCGACTACGGAGTTGACGACCCCTCTCTCTTGCCAGAGCAACCAGGCAAGCCCCCCCCCTTGATCACCAGATATCGCCTATTCTCCTCTATACTGCTTGCATTAGAGTAGTGTAGCATGTTACTGCTTTCCGTTAATCCTATTCTGATGCATAGCCTGACATTGCTGCTACAGTCATTGATACCTTACCCGCAATCCTAAATGCTTAGTATAGTATGCTAGTTTATCATTATTGGCCCTACATTCTTGTCAGTCTGCCTTGCTATACTATTGGGCCGTGATCACTCGGGAGGTGATCACGGGCATATACTATATACTTTACACTGTTACATTACCTGTGATACTGTTCGGAGTTGGGGGCTGAAGGGGCAGGTGGCTGCATCCCGGTAGAGGTGGGCCTGGGTTCCCGACGGCCCCCGACTGTTACTTTGTGGCGGAGCGGCAGGGCAGGTTGAGACCACCTAGGAGACAGGTGGGCCTGGCCCTGTTCGGCGTTCGCGGATACTTAACACGCTTAACGAGATCTTGGTATTTGATCTGAGTCTGGCTACGAGCCTATACGCACTAACCATCTACGTGGGAGTAGTTATGGGTATCCCGACGTCGTGGTATCAGCCGAAGCACTTCAGACGTCAGCGACGGAGCGGCGCGCGCCGAATTGGACTGGAATGCCACTAGGCTAGGTCTGCTTTCGGCCGCGTACGCAACGTGCAGGTGTGCTATGGGCGATGGGCCCAGACCCCTGTGCGCTTAGGTTTAGACCGGCGTGCTGGCCTCTCTGTTGAGCCTAGGTGGGGCTGCGACGTGTTGATCTTCCGAGGCCGGGCATGACCCAGGAAAGTGTGTCCGGCCAAATGGGATCGAGCGTGTTGGGCTATGTGGTGCACCCCTGCAGGGAAGTTAATCTATTCGAATAGCCGTGATCTTCGGTAACAGGACGACTTGGAGTTGTACCTTGACCTTATGACAACTAGAACCGGATACTTAATAAAACACACCCTTCCAAGTTCCACAGACAACCCGGTGATCGCTTTTCCGCAGGGCGACGAGGAGAGGATTGCCGGGTAGGATTATGCTATGCGATGCTATTGGAGATGCTGCTTGGAGATGCTACTTGGAGGACTACAATCTACTCTCTTCTATATGCTGCAAGACGGAGGCTACCAGAAGCGTAGTCTTCGATAGGATTAGCTATCCCCCTCTTATTCTGGCATTCTGCAGTTCAGTCCACTGATATGGCCTCCTTACACATATACCCATGCATATGTAGTGTAGTTCCTTGCTTGCGAGTACTTTGGATGAGTACTCACGGTTGCTTTCTCCCCCCTTTTCCCCCTTTCCTTTCTTTCTGGTTGTCGCAACCAGATGCTGGAGTCCAGGAGCCAGACGCCACCGTTGACGACGACCCCTACTACACCGGAGGTGCCTACTACTACGTGCTGCCCGCTGACGACGACCTGGAGTAGTTAGGAGGATCCCAGGCAGGAGGCCTGCGCCTCTTTCGATCTGTATGCCAGTTTGTGCTAGCCTTCTTAAGGCAAACTTGTTTAACTTATGTCTGTACTCAGATATTGTTGCTTCCGCTGACTCGTCTATGATCGAGCACTTGTATTCGAGCCCTCGAGGCCCCTGGCTTGTATTATGATGCTTGTATGACTTATTTATGTTTTAGAGTTGTGTTGTGATATCTTCCCGTGAGTCCCTGATCTTGATCGTACACATTTGTGTGCATGATTAGTGTACGATTGAATCGGGGGCGTCACAAGTTGGTATCAGAGCCGACTGCCTGTAGGAATCCCCTTTCCAACTCCTTGGCCGAAGTCGAGTCTAGTCGTTGAAAAACTTTTACTAACATGGCTGTGTGGCCCATGGGCCCACGTCGCCATCGGGAGGTATTAGGATCTTTTATTCCTTGACCTATACTCTGGGACTCTGACATCTCTTCTATTCGGGTTAAATGAATTTACTAAAACTCTAACATTAGGTTCTCGTAATTACTTTCTCCCGGAGAGCCTCTTCAGTCCAGATGATCGCTGGCTGCACCAGAATATTTTGAAGATACTCTCCGATGTTTCCCCCGAGACTTTTGTGTCCTTCGCCGTTGCAATTCCATACCACCGATAAGTCCCTATGGAAAGCTACATACACTTGTCGTCCATAACTCCGTTCCCAATTGTTCTTGTTATTACAAGATACCTCGGAAATTCTCTCTATTTTTCCGAGAATACTTTGTGCCTACTGCCTTGCAGTTCATTATCCACATATACACCCCTACGGATAATTCTCGCACTTATCGGGTATCCGCTCATTCCCAGTTGTTCAGGTGTTTCGCCAAAGAATTCAAAATACCATTCGGTCTTCCAAAAATCCTGAGCAACCTATTGCTCCTGAAATTCTTGCTTGCTTGCATTATGGTTAATCCCATAAGTATAGTAATCTTATTGGCAACCTTTGTCAATATCATTTTGAGTCCGTTGATTCAATAGGTTGCGAATGCTCACAATCCTCACTCAGATCATAGAATTCATCCTTCCGGCTCAGATGTCATTTAAAACGTGAGCTGGTCCTCGGCCAATCAGATTGCCATCGATGGTACCCCTAAAGTCTATCCAACTTGTCCGTCCTTGATCGGAGCGTTTGCTCCTGATCCCTTGATTTGGAAATCATAATTCCTTTGTTATTAAAACGTTGAATTATTCAGATGTTCTGTAAAACGATACATTTGCATTCTTTCTTCCTCTGATTGGGTATCGATACTCACATCAGCTCCATTGTGGATCACCATATCCACTGTTGGATTATTATCTGACAACGCCCTTCATATTCAATAACCTTGTGAGCCTTTCCTCTGATACATAATGCCTTTGGTAAATTGTATCCTCTGCTTTCTTAACCATGCTCTGTCTTCGAGCTTGAGTTAATTACTTCTAAAGATTCTGGTATATGATTATAAGATGCTCCGATGGGTTGAACCTATGCCCTCCTTAATGGGTGAGAACTCGAAAGTTTTCACGAGTCATACTCTTCTGGTGCTTCGCCAGATAAAATTTCAACACTGCAACTTAATCGAACGCGAGAAGTGGATGAAAGGTTATGCATTGGAGAAGTGGGAGTCGACCTTGAACTTTGTGTTCATGCCCATGGACCCGATGTACATCTTCTCATCGAAGCTTCTTTTAAAATTAATTATTCCCTTGATATAAGTTCATCTTATATCTGGGGTATGGCCTTTTACAATCGTGGTTCCGACCATGTTCTCCTTTAAATACCATTTTTGATGCAAGTGTAAGCACTTGTCTTCTGTGGATCAATACCCCGGTACAACCTCTACTTTGATCTGTCGTCGAGTATTACCCCATGGTATCTCGAGATTATCTTGGAACTGCATAACTTCCTATGAGTTCTTCATCAAGTACTACCTACTCACTGATTACAATTTTTCATGGGCTCTGAGTTATTGAACACTCAAAGACATCGATAACTGAACCGAGTCCGCTCTACGGTTCAACCACTCTTCAGTAAGCTTCTATAAGTACGAGTTTGTACCCGATCATGTCATTCCTAGCCTGTTTGGCTATATCATTGTCGTGATGATTTTAACTGTGCTACCCGGTCCTTCTTCTTGGAGCACAATTTTCGACGATGAATTAAGCTTACGTCGATTTTCCTCGTCATTCCCTTTCACCTTAAACAACAAGCTTGAGTTCGAGTTTATGCCATAACCGTGGTTCCATTAACCTCTTGCTTCATCATTAATTTGACTTGATGTCATCGCCGACCGATTACATCTTCATGAAATCTCTCGACAAATGTGTCGTGGTCATCAGCAACATCCTGAGCTCTTCCAAGATATATATCGAATTCTTGATGAGAAATAGCATCCTCGCCCCTCAATGGTTTGTGTTAACACTGACCACTTTATTGCCTTCCGTTCAACACAAACTTATTCGTGTTTTGTGTTATACCTTGAGATCCTTGCTATCCCGCATTTGTTCATCTTTACCTTGGAATTTTACCACCTTTTATGTCAAGAATGTCGTGGTAATTTTACCACCTCTCGAGAGTTCTTGATATAGTAATATCTTCCGCCTTTTGCGTTCTTTTCTTGGTCTCCGTGTTGTTTCTAACCAGAATACCGACAAATGGTCTGTGATGTGTAAATTCTAAACTTCTAGCAACCCTATTGCTTTGAAGTTATTGGTCTACAGTTTCATTCTAAATCTATTGCTTATTGAATCATCATTCGAACATTGATCGTGCTACCTAGTCCAGATTCCTGGGTGCACCCTTCCATCATTGTTCAGTTGTGTATGTTTCCCTCGAGCATACACCATTATATCTTTTGATCCGACTAATGATATTTCCTTGTTCACATAATTGTGGAAATCAATCCTTTGGAAATCTCGATGATTTGTTGCTGAGCCTATCAGCCACCTCCTCATCCTCTCCTTGGTTTACTGATGAACTCTTGTTTCAGAGCTCACTTCCATAGATCATTTCTGAGAATCTCACAATGTCATCTCATCAAATTGTGTTGCACCTTTTCTTCTCAGGCATCCTGAGTCTGAGGTATCCTGACACCAATCAAATCTGAATCTCGGTCAGATATGATGGTTGGGACATATTTCCAAGAGTTATAACGTTGGTCTTTATATGAACCGGTGAGGCGGTGTCATACCTAGCCCACCTGGCCGGAGGCCCTATTGTTATAGTTCCCTTTTAGCAATGTTATCCATTCTTCCATGAGGAAACTGTAAGACTTATTCCATAAGTTGTTCCTGATGGGTCCTTTGTGTATCCAAGGTCTGACCTTGCTTGAAGGCCATGTCAATGCTATCTCGAAGCATGTCACTGGTACTTCGATTTTCAACAAGAACATTTGAAGCCCAATGCTAAATGTTTTCTGCTCAATTATCCAAACACCGTTGTATGGGTAATGTTATGAAATTCCTCTCCCCTTACCTAAAAGGGTTTTCTACGTTATATCCCGTCATGGATATCTTGCTCTGCTTGTCCTTGGGAAGGATATACCCTCGAAATATGTGTTTAAACATATTTTCCTTTCCATTGTTCTGTTTAATCTGATGATCATATTTTCCTT
>NC_041383.1:206129631-206130805 GCF_002162155.2 Triticum dicoccoides
ATTAACCTAAACAGCGAATGACATGTGGGTCCCACTGGACCCACATGTCAGGTTGACTCAGTCAACCCTGTTGACTGCTGACGTCAGCATGACATCATGCTGACATCATAAATACATTTTTTTCGAATTAATTAAATAAATAATTAAATTCCAAAATTATTAAAATCTTTTAAAATTCATATCTTTTAATCCGTAACTCGGATTAAAATATTTTCAACATGAAAGTTGCTCAGAACGACGTGACGATTCCGGATACGCGGTCCGTTCGTCCGCCACACACCCCTAACCTATCGAACCCGCAACTTTCCCCCTCCGGTTCATCAGTCCGAAAACGCGAAACACCGGGAATACTTTCCCGGATGTTTCCCCCCTTCGTCGGTATCACCTACTACCGCGAATGGGCACACCTAGCATCGTTACTTGTCATGTCATGCATCGTTATGCATTTGTTTGCATTGTATTCATTGTTTCTTCCCCCTCTTCTCTCCGGTAGACTATGAGACCGACGCTGCTGCTGCCCAGTTCGACTACGGAGTTGACGACCCCTCTCTCTTGCCAGAGCAACCAGGCAAGCCCCCCCCCCCTTGATCACCAGATATCGCCTATTCTCCTCTATACTGCTTGCATTAGAGTAGTGTAGCATGTTACTGCTTTCCGTTAATCCTATTCTGATGCATAGCCTGACATTGCTGCTACAGTCATTGATACCTTACCCGCAATCCTAAATGCTTAGTATAGTATGCTAGTTTATCATTATTGGCCCTACATTCTTGTCAGTCTGCCTTGCTATACTATTGGGCCGTGATCACTCGGGAGGTGATCACGGGCATATACTATATACTTTACACTGTTACATTACCTGTGATACTGTTCGGAGTTGGGGGCTGAAGGGGCAGGTGGCTGCATCCCGGTAGAGGTGGGCCTGGGTTCCCGACGGCCCCCGACTGTTACTTTGTGGCGGAGCGGCAGGGCAGGTTGAGACCACCTAGGAGACAGGTGGGCCTGGCCCTGTTCGGCGTTCGCGGATACTTAACACGCTTAACGAGATCTTGGTATTTGATCTGAGTCTGGCTACGAGCCTATACGCACTAACCATCTACGTGGGAGTAGTTATGGGTATCCCGACGTCGTGGTATCAGCCGAAGCACTTCAGACGTCAGCGACGGAGCGGCGC
>NC_041383.1:206130815-206131466 GCF_002162155.2 Triticum dicoccoides
GACCCGATCTGGATCGGGGCATCCCTCGCGCCCGATCTCGCTCGTCGTCGTCCTCCACCGCCCCCAACCACTCCGCCTCCTCCACTCCACTCCCTGACAGGCCGCTGCGCACGAACCGCGTCGCCCCGTCGCGGGCACCGCTGGCCGCATGCGTCCTGCCGCCTCTACCAGCCGCCCCGTCACCCTCGACTCCTCGTCACCGGAGCCACCTCGCCACCTCGCCGGACTACCTTCCTCGCCGGACCGCGCCTCCCCGCATCCTCGACGCTGCGTCGCCGGACCGCCCGCCTTCATCCTCCTCCACAACCGGCCTCCTCACGCCTCACCGCCCCTCTTCTCTTCAACGCTGGTGAGGCCACCGGCCGCCTGCTCCCCCTGCACTCTGTCGTCGATTCGACGGCCATGTCGACCGCATTCGCCCTCTGGCCACTCGCCGCCGCTGTGCGTGCGCACATCCGCGCTCGGCTGCGCCCTGGCTCGCCGGTGCGTGCCCACGCCCCACCGCCCGCCCCGGCTCTCCTCCACCCCGCCCCAGGTGCCGCTCGCCGGCCCTGGCCGAGGCCCCCCTGCTCACGGGTGTGCCCAGCCGAGGCCACGGCCTCGCCCTCGATGGGCGCCCGCACCCAGTGCCCAGCGGCCGCTTACCCGTGC
>NC_041383.1:206131476-206136285 GCF_002162155.2 Triticum dicoccoides
GCGCTCGGCTGCGCCCTGGCTCGCCGGTGCGTGCCCACGCCCCACCGCACGCCCCGGCTCTCCTCCACCCCGCCCCAGGTGCCGCTCGCCGGCCCTGGCCGAGGCCCCCCTGCTCACGGGTGTGCCCAGCCGAGGCCACGGCCTCGCCCTCGATGGGCGCCCGCACCCAGTGCCCAGCGGCCGCTTACCCGTGCGCCCGTTAGGCCCCTGGGGCCTATGACAGATGGGCCCCATGCCCATAACGTTTATAAAAAAAAAGGGAATTAAAAATAAAAATAATAAATAAAAAAATGATTTAATAAAATTAATAATTAATTAATTAATTACCTAATGAATTAGTTAAGTTAATTAATCCGGGTTAATTGATTTAATTAACTAGTTAGGTTAATTAGATAGTAATTAAATTAACTAATCTATAATTAACCTAAACAGCGAATGACATGTGGGTCCCACTGGACCCACATGTCAGGTTGACTCAGTCAACCCTGTTGACTGCTGACGTCAGCATGACATCATGCTGACATCATAAATACATTTTTTTCGAATTAATTAAATAAATAATTAAATTCCAAAATTATTAAAATCTTTTAAAATTCATATCTTTTAATCCGTAACTCGGATTAAAATATTTTCAACATGAAAGTTGCTCAGAACGACGTGACGATTCCGGATACGCGGTCCGTTCGTCCGCCACACACCCCTAACCTATCGAACCCGCAACTTTCCCCCTCCGGTTCATCAGTCCGAAAACGCGAAACACCGGGAATACTTTCCCGGATGTTTCCCCCCTTCGTCGGTATCACCTACTACCGCGAATGGGCACACCTAGCATCGTTACTTGTCATGTCATGCATCGTTATGCATTTGTTTGCATTGTATTCATTGTTTCTTCCCCCTCTTCTCTCCGGTAGACTACGAGACCGACGCTGCTGCTGCCCAGTTCGACTACGGAGTTGACGACCCCTCTCTCTTGCCAGAGCAACCAGGCAAGCCCCCCCCTTGATCACCAGATATCGCCTATTCTCCTCTATACTGCTTGCATTAGAGTAGTGTAGCATGTTACTGCTTTCGTTAATCCTATTCTGATGCATAGCCTGACATTGTCGCTACATCTGTTGATACCTTACCTGCAATCCTATATGCTTAGTATAGGATGCTAGTTTATCATCATTGGCCCTACATTCTTGTCAGTCTGCCTTGCTATACTATCGGGCCGTGATCACTTGGGAGGTGATCACGGGTATATACTATACATACATACATACTATACAGATGGTGACTAAAGTCGGGTCATCTCATTGAGTACCCGCAAGTGATTCCGACGAGGGGGCTGAAAGGACAGGTGGCTCCATCCCGGTAGAGGTGGGCCTGGGTTCCCGACGGCCCTCGACTGTTACTTTGTGGCGGAGCGACAGGGCAGGTTGAGACCACCTAGGAGACAGGTGGGCCTGGCCCTGTTCGGCGTTCGCGGATACTTAACACGCTTAACGAGATCTTGGTATTTGATCTGAGTCGGCTACGAGCCTATACGCACTAACCATCTACGTGGGAGTAGTTATGGGTATCCCGACGTCGTGGTATCAGCCGAAGCACTTCAGACGTCAGCGACGGAGCGGCGCGCGCCGAATTGGACTGGAACGCCACTAGGCTAGGTCTGCTTTCGGCCGCCCTCGCAACGTGCAGGTGTGCTATGGGCGATGGGCCCAGACCCCTGTGCGCTTAGGTTTAGACCGGCGTGCTGGCCTCTCTGTTTTGCCTAGGTGGGGCTGCGATGTGTTGATCTTCCGAGGCCGGGCATGACCCAGGAAAGTGTGTCCGGCCAAATGGGATCGAGCGTGTTGGGCTATGTGGTGCACCCCTGCAGGGAAGTTAATCTATTCGAATAGCCGTGATCTTCGGTAACAGGACGACTTGGAGTTGTACCTTGACCTTATGACAACTAGAACCGGATACTTAATAAAACACACCCTTCCAAGTTCCACAGACAACCCGGTGATCGCTTTTCCGCAGGGCGACGAGGAGAGGATTGCCGGGTAGGATTATGCTATGCGATGCTATTGGAGATGCTGCTTGGAGATGCTACTTGGAGATGCTACTTGGAGGACTACAATCTACTCTCTTCTATATGCTGCAAGACGGAGGCTACCAGAAGCGTAGTCTTCGATAGGATTAGCTATCCCCTTCTTATTCTGGCATTCTGCAGTTCAGTCCACTGATATGGCCTCCTTACACATATACTCATGCATATGTAGTGTAGTTCCTTGCTTGCGAGTACTTTGGATGAGTACTCACGGTTGCTTTCTCCCCCCTTTTTCCCCTTTCCTTTCTTTCTGGTTGTCGCAACCAGATGCTGGAGTCCAGGAGCCAGACGCCACCGTCGACGACGACCCCTACTACACCGGAGGTGCCTACTACTACGTGCTGCCCGCTGACGACGACCTGGAGTAGTTAGGAGGATCCCAGGCAGGAGGCCTGCGCCTCTTTCGATCTGTATGCCAGTTTGTGCTAGCCTTCTTAAGGCAAACTTGTTTAACTTATGTCTGTACTCAGATATTGTTGCTTCCGCTGACTCGTCTATGAACGAGCACTTGTATTCGAGCCCTCGAGGCCCCTGGCTTGTATTATGATGCTTGTATGACTTATTTATGTTTTAGAGTTGTGTTGTGATATCTTCCCGTGAGTCCCTGATCTTGATCGTACACATTTGCGTGCATGATTAGTGTACGATTGAATCGGGGGCGTCACACCCACCCTGGCCACCCTGTAGCTCCGCCCCTGGTGGTAGGTTAACACCAGGTAGTGCTAG
The DNA here is from genome assembly GCF_002162155.2 of Triticum dicoccoides. NCBI lineage: Eukaryota > Viridiplantae > Streptophyta > Magnoliopsida > Poales > Poaceae > Triticum > Triticum dicoccoides. The sequence continues at coordinate 206,134,283 of NC_041383.1, forward strand.
GTTGAACTTGCTATGTCGTATGATCATGCATGCTTTACTTCTCTTCTACTCCATTGTTGTTTGTGTGCTACTTGTGCTCCATTGATATGCTGCTTCAACTCTTGCTCTTGTGCATTGCTAGGGCAAGTGGTATGCCGTGTTCATCGGTGAGGTTCCAGGGGTTTATAGTTCCATGGGAAGAAGCCAATGCACAAGTGGCATCGTATAGCAACAACAACTATAGAGGGTTCAAGACTAAGCAGGCAGCAGAACAAGCTTACTCCGCCTGGGTGCGAAAGCACGGAGGCAGCCGTGTTGACCGTGCTTGGAGCTATCAAAGTGGAAGCTGCTAAGGTGGATCGTCAGTTCGTCCTTTATCTGAAGAACTTCATCATCTTCTCTCAGTTCGTCACCATTGTTGTGTTGTGGTGTTGGTGTGCTAGGTGTGATCATTGTGGGTAAGCTCGCCAACTAGGGTACAAGGTAAGTACAACATGTACGCCGTATGCAATCAAACGCCATGTTCATGTACCGCTAGGGCCAATGCAGCCAACCAAACAAAGTGCACTTGCGTATTACCTAATGCAGGTACTAGGGAGGCAACCAAACAAGTTTCATATGGCGTATTAGGGCCTGTTTTTCCTTCCAAACTGGAACCAAACACGCCCTTAGTTTCCACTAAACACATGACGAATCTAACTATCCAGTTACATTAGATACCTTAGACTTGTGAAGAACAAATCAGCCTCATCTGCACATAAGCAGTGCAGAAAATTCAAGCAGACGGAAACAACAAACTTGTGGAGGACAAATGAGACTTTGCATATAACTTAAGTTCGGAAAATTCTGAGCAACAGTAACCATAGGAGGGGGGGACTGGCAGAAACAAACAATTATCATATCACAATGAACCTCCAACATAGCTCGCTCACCTGTCTGCCAAATTTCTAATAAAATCTTCACTACCACCCAAGTGTAGTTTCGGGTCAAGCATAACGAGAGACGTGGTTACTCAAAGAAGCTACGATGCCAACAAAAGAAAGCAGCAAGCAGTCAAAACAAAGGGTAGTACAACTGATATAATATAGTTCATATTATCTTGTTGCAGATCACATAATAAATAAAGCGACAAGAGTCGGTGTTGAGGCAATATAGACGAGATGGATACATATTAATAAAAAAGGTCTAGAAACAGACAAACGAAGGATAGTCCTGAGACACCCTCCATCAATGCACATGCATTATTTTCAGGTCATATACTCCAGTTCAGCTCAAATGCAAACTCCTTCCACTTGTTAATCACCATGGCGTCATCTCCGGTCACTGCTCAGCTTCTTGCACGCCTTTCCCTGGCATATCAAATTTAGCATGTCTTCAGTAATACTAGTTCGGAAGAAAAAAAAGCTGATCCATACCCAACTTTGATTCACGGCCCAAATATATAACCACTACTTTATGCTTCCTTGTGAAATGGAACGAGGAAAAAGTCCAAACTTGTTTACAAGATGTAGGGCTCTATAAGTAAATACTCCCTCTGTCCCATAATATAGGGACTGCAAAAACGTCTTATATTGTGGGATGAAGGAAGTATGTTATTACAACCAATATGTGTAGATACTGGTTTTAATAATATCTTGTATTATGGGACGGAGGGAGTAGCTTACAGTAGTAGAATGCAGCAACACACAAGCTGTAACGTGTCACAGGGAAAGTTAATTGTTCCGGTGAGAATTTCACAGCAACAGTAGAAAACTGTAGTTCCCAAAATGCTAGCATTTAACTTCAGTATTGGCTGTATATCTTCTTCCACCACATGTTACACTCTGTGTTATCGGTGCTGTGCCCCTATACTATAATGTGTTCAACACCTCACCAAGTTCTTCCCAAATCCATAGTGGCAAACATCACCGATCCTAAACCTGTCTTTGAGCTGAATGATATCATTGGCCTACCATATCTTATTTCGGTTGAATTTAGAGTATCCTCCCTTATAAACCCTGCAATGTCTATGTGTGTGATATGAT
>NC_041383.1:206136408-206188618 GCF_002162155.2 Triticum dicoccoides
AGTGGTGGAAACAGTTACCTGGACCAACTTTGAGATATTTGGAGATCGTACTTGAATCGTAGCCCCTGGCTAAACCAATAGCCCTCTTGGGGCTAAACTCAGCCACTCTCTGGACAGTGTTGTTCTTCATGTCAACAGCAAGCACCCATGATGTGTGCTGCCTGTCGCGGTAGTCAATCTTAGCTAGTAAGTAAAGAATGCAATCATCTTGCAGGCTCAGCTTGGGCAGGCCAATATGGAGAGCTCTGTTTTTAAGGCGTCCCGCCTTGGACGCTTAGGCGACGCTTAGGCGATAAGGCGCCCCGCCAGCGCCTTACAAATATGCCCGCCTTAGGCGCTTAGGCGTCCGCCTTAGGCGCTTAGGCGTCGCCTAGGCGATAAGGCGCCCCCCCAGCGCCTTAGATCGCCTTACCGACTTAAAAACATAGATGGAGAGTCGACAAGGTAGGCTGAGCTGTGACACCTTCACGGACCTTCAGCTTAGGCAGCGGCGGTTCAGGTATAGCAGAGGAATCGAACTGGCAATCGACACTCCAATGCGCTTTGGAGAAGATGCCAGTCTTGATGCTCCATATTGTGGCCTTCCAACCAATAGCACGGTGCTCCAGCTCGACCATCTTGATGAAGCCATTAAGGACTGAAACGTCCCGAACAGCGGGCGATCGAGTTGCATTGCTAGGCAGTCTTAAGAAATGAGGCTTGGGGTGTTTGTCCAGCACGTTGCAGAAGATGATCATATGCGAGAGATCAACCCAGGCCACTGTTCCTTCATCACCTCCGATTGTGATTGCCTTGTATGTGATGAACTCGTCGGCGTCGGGGACTGAATCGACATTCACTGGCAGCTTGCTCCAGGAGTTGGTATCATGGTCATAGAGGCAGAGGTGAGAAGGATTGCCATATCTGAACCCATTAGCTCTGGGTGGTCGTTGCCGGGCTGCTTGATGTGAGAAGGATTGCCATATCTGAACCCATTAGCTCTGGGTGGTCGTTGCCGGGCTGCTTGATGTGCTTGAGCTCGGGAACACTGGCGTCGTAGACGAAGTAGTGTCGATTGCGGCGATACAACGCATCGGATGGGCAATCACCGACTACGACGCATAGGAGGACGAGCCCACCGTCAGTCTCTGTGGCGACTATGCTAGGCCGGGTGGCGAACACGTTGTGGTCGTAGGCGGTGACGTGGAAGCATAGGTAGGAGACCTGCGGTGGTTGGGCGGTGCAGAAGGTGACCTCGATGTTACCCCGGAGACGGAGACCCTCCAAGCCGCAGTCGGCGGTGGTGGCGTTGCGGCGGTCGGCAAAGAAGGCGTATGGCTCGATCAAGACGAAGCTTGGCTGGTCGCCACCGCCGTCGGGGTAGCCATAAGCAGGGGGATTCAAGGACGGGGAATCCTGTGTGATTGGGCGCCTGCGGAAAATCAATACCTTTCCCTCTCCTGCGGATGGACTGCTGTCAGGCTTCTTGACGGCTTCCTCCCCGCCGAGGTAAGAAGCAGCAAGAGCAGCCAGGCCGCTGTCCATGGATTGCAGATCGAGTGCCATCAAGCTCTTCCTCTCCGGTGTGTGGAACGATCCCAGATCGGTTGGCCCTCCTCTCCGCCTTGGGTGTGTGGATGGATTTATGTGGGGAAGGTGAGGTTGGAGTCGATCAGAGTCGGAGATCGAGATGAGATTGCAGCCGGAGCGAAAGGGGAGCAACCAGCCGCCGCTATACCAGGAGAACGAGGGTTGGGTGGGGAGTGCCTCGTAAGCTAGGGTTATGTTTCCCTTCAACATCTGTTTGGGGTGGAACTTTGCGCCTCCCACAGCCCAGAGAAAATCGGCTATTTGCCCCTTTCAATACCGGGCTTCGCAAAATTGCCACTCTCAAGATTGGCTTCGCAAAAATGCCATCAAGCTCGTGTGCACGTTGATTACTATGCCATTTTCCTTTTTTATTATTGTTTTCCTTTTCTTTTCCATTTTTTGGCACCTGAAAAGACCATAGTACCCCTCACGCTATCTTCACGTACTACTTGGGATTCAGATCGGCACTTGAAGCGAAACGAGCTCGTGCTGTCCTGCCGAGAAAAGCGACGCGAGGGTGAGCTATGTCGGAGCGTGTAGACATGGACGAGCGCCGGCGGAGAGCGGCAGTGATGAGGGCGAGTTTCAGCGGAGCGTGCAGACATGGACGAGCGCCGGCGGAGAGCGGCAGTGACGGAGGGCAACTTGCAGCAGCGCGCGCAACCATGGGCGAGCGCCTGCGGCGACCAGCGGCTCGGACAGGCATGAGAAAGCTAGGGCGGCGAGTTCATGTAGCTCGCGCAGGCATCAACGAGGTACAACAGCGAGCAACCATGATGACAAGAACGAGATAAGCCTGAGAGCAAAATCCGATGCCAACACAGCCAGACCACAAACGCATTGGATAAGGTTGAAACAACCAGGGGTACTTCGGTCCTTTCAAGTGCCAGAAAATGGAAAAGAAAAAGAAAAACAATGAAAAGGGAAAAATGGCATGGTAATCAAAGTGCACATGAGCTAGGTGACATTTTTGCAAAGCCAATCTTGAGAGTGGCAATTTTGCGAAGCCCGGTATTGAAAGTGGCAAATAGCCGATTTTCTCCACAACTCACGGTGGCGATGCAAGTCTCTATCAATATATTGTTAGAGTTTTTTTTGTTTTTGTCTTTTTAAGGCATGAACTTTTTCCTAGAGCAACTAGTTGACGAGCGTCCATTTGGGAGCCTCGGAACGATCAGCGCCACTTGACGCGCTCTCACTCATTCGCCACATGTCGCGCTCTGGACGCTCCCTCCGGATTTTGTTTTTTATTTTTATTTTTCCGCACTCGTTTTCGGTTTTGAAAACGGTTTTTTGTGTCTTTTCGACGTTTCGGTTTTCCACTTGTCTTCCTTAGCTTTTGGATAAAAAAATTGCGCGAAAAAACGTGTTTTCTTTTTTTCCCTTTCGCGAGAGTCACGGTTTTGCTTTCGCGAGTGTCACGGTCGTGCCTCTCGGAAATGAAAAAAACATGTTTTCTGTTTTATTTCCTTCCGCGAGAGTCACAGCTTTGCTTTCGCGAGAGGCACGGTTGTGCTTTCGCGAGAGTCACGGTCGTGCCTCTTGGAAACGGGGAAAATGCGTTTTTTTGTTTTTTTTTCTTTCGCGAGAGTCACGCTTTTGCTTCCGCGAGAGGCATGGTTGTGTTTTCATGAGAGTCATGGTGGTGCCTCTCGGAAACGGAAAAAACACATTTTCTGTTTTTTCTCTTTCATGAGAGTCACGATTTTGCTTCCGCGAGAGGCATGGTCGTGCTTTCGCGAGAAGCAGGGTCGTGCCTCTCCTCGGAAATGAAAAAACGTGTTTTTTCTTTGTTTTTTTCCTTCCGCTGGAGTCACGGTTTTGCTTTCATGAGGGACACGGTTGTGATTTTGTGAGAGGCACGGGCGTGCCTCTTTTGGAAAGGGAAAAAACCCGTGCTCCCGGCTCGGTTTTTTGTATGGTTTTTTCTTTCGGTTTTTTCATGAAAAAAAGTTCGTCAAAACCTATCAACATGAGATCTAGTTTTGAAGATCTCGATGCAAGGAATCCAATGGTGAAAGCGGTTCGAGATTTGGACGCGTGGTTTAAGAGATAAACTGTTTTGAATTAAAGGATCTACGAAAAAGGGAAAACTCTCAGGTTGCGACAAGTGGCGCACATGCAGCACGCCACTTGTTGTAACCTAGGAAGGTTGGAGTGATCTTTGCAATGAGACTCCTCAACTAGTGATTTCGACTTTTCCCCCTAGTGTGATGTAGGGTCCCTTCTTTTCCTTTGGCGTTGTCCATGTAAAAACGTCGACACCAGCCGGATCTCACGACGATGGCTTTCTTGATGTATTTGGATATAAACTAAACAAGGTGCCGGTGTGGGCTCAAATTCAAGGATGCATGGGTGGTTTGACAAGGAAGGGAGAACTCGCCGAGAAAGTTGTTGCTAAAGTTGGGGATCCGCCCTTCACCATGATGGTTGACAATGGAGTAATAAACCCGGGTAGTACCCCTCTTGCAGGAGTTTTTTGGCTATGGAAATTATTACTACCTTTGGTGATTCAAAAATGGAGAAAAAAGATTCTCACTCGTTTCCCCAGAGGTGACCCTGAGTTATTGAACTCACGGGAGGAAGACCCCCTTGAAGCTAAACAAGCTTTTGTTAAAGAAAAACCCTAGCTTTAGGCCGGATGAAAATCAAACAAACTGAAGGGGAACACATATGACAAAAAATAGGCGCGGGTGTGAGATCTTAATGCTCACAACCCTATATTTGTGTTGGGACCAAATATGATCTTAATTTGTGTGTTGAAAGTCACCCATTGAGATGTTCTTGTTACAAACTAAAGTGGGGGGGGTGTCCAAATTACGTCTTGACTGGCACGCATCCTGCTTCAAGAGTCAGTTGTTCAACCAAAGGCCCTACCCATCTTGTGGGGTTGCCTCAAGAATTAAGATTGCAATAACTAGACAAGAGCTTTGGGTGTTTAATGATTACACCTCTTGAATCCCCAGGGATAGGATCAATATTACCATACTAAACCTTTCTATAACTGGTGTTTAGAATAACACTTTACGGTCTCTCTGCGCTTAGCCTCTTCGTGGCTCACTCTCTATGATCCTAGTGTTGAGAAACATAGTAGAAAACAAAAAAAATCGCCCTGCGATCAACGAGGTATGCCATGAAGATGCAATAACAGTTTGGATCGGATCGTTACCAACTCTGAGTTGCAGCGGAAGAAGACAAGTTGGTGTAGATCGTACTTGAAGTCCCTCGAACCGCCGATGAACGATCCCTCGAACAGACGATCAGAAGCACGACCTCTTCACAGTTTGCAAGCGTACGGTCTTAGCGATCCGGCAACGCTTTGCTGTTCTGAGCTAATCATCACCGAAGACTTAGAGGGAGGATTACAGGGAGGACTAAAGGATCTAGGTCTTTCTCTAATTACTCAACTAGGACCAACTAGAACTAGACCTAGTTGAACTAGAGGAGGCTTCAAAACTTGTGCGTTGAATTGTGGCCAAAACGTCTAGTATATATAGGTTGGAGGAGGGGCAGGCGGCGCCACATAAGGGTGGAGTTTCCCCCTCCTCCCTTGGTCGGCCTAGAGGAGGGGGAACCCCCTCCAATTTGGCTTCCCCCTTGCTTCTACAAGGGGTAAAGTGGGCTCCACCTATATTGGTCCCAAGTGTCCCAATATGCTTTCCACCACTTGGCCTTTTAAGGCCCCACTAGGGAAGCACGTGTTATACAAACCGTTTTTAACCCCTTTCTGTGACAGAGTTTAAAACCTTTGCCTTGTCTGTGTGTGCAATAGTGTGGCACCCCGGCTCAGAGGAACCGGAACACCCTGTATTCTAGCCCAGATATCAAGTCTTCTGGAATACGACACTGCTTGGCATAGAAAGGTCTTATTACAAATAATAGGGTTACAAAGGCTCTGGTATACAAAAGATTACATCGGTGCGGCGACACTACGTCTGCTAAGGTAGCTCTATGCTAGCTGCGGAACAAGTTGTAGCAATGGAATAACTTTTAGCAGCGAAACAACGACGACGGAGATGGACTTCACTCCATAGGGACTCTGGCTGGGATACGTCCTAGCTCGCAAACTCGGGATCCTTGACAAGCAATCAATCATGGCATCACCTTCAATCTGGCATGACACGCCAGGTGAGTACTTTGAATGTACTCGCAAGCTCACAACAACCAAAGCAATCAAGGCAAACAATAGCATGGCATTTACAGGTTAATTATCAATGATGAACATGATACTACTAGAACAATTGAAAGAGTGAGCATGGAATTTACATGTTACTCATGATATAACATGATGATGCTAATGCTAGCATGAAGGGGAGTAAACATTTAAGGTCTCATGGACCAACTTACTCATCTCGGAAGTTATCCCATAACCACCATATGTATCAAGCTTACCGTCGTGAACATCACATGATCACCCCAAGATCAACCAAGCTCGGTATCAACAATACCATCATGATCATCACATGACCACGAGGAGCTTGATCTTTACCTGTGATCATCGCATGACCACATAAAGATCAACCAACTTATTTCCTCACGGAACCGGGGTTATTTATTATCTAGGTTATTATTTCTATTACCCCGTAGTGTGACCTGCAATGAACTATGCCCATAACCGAGGGTGTGACTATCGATAGATTATACACTTTGTAGAGGTTAGTACACTGTGGCCACACTATGGAACCCATGGCCTCGTGCTCCCATTCAGGTGGACCAATGACGTTCCAACAAAACCGATCTATTGCATGATGCTTTGCCGACCACTCCGAAAAACTCCCCTTTGGGCTATGTCATGGGTGGCCCCGATGTCAACTCGTGACATCCGCCACCTTCATGTCCGCCACCATCGTGTCAAAACTAAAACAAAATCATCCCAAATGGGGACTTGTGCACATGTGTCCAAACTGGACACACAAGGTTATTGCCGCCTGCCAGGACAGGGTAGCACGCGCACATAAACTTCCCTAGTTGGAGGCACCGGTGAGAGGCATGACAATAGAACGAATTAGGGCCTCCCCATCCAGGCAAGCGTGGTTGCACCAGTGAGCTCGATTTGGTGGCACCATGACTCGGCCAACAGATCTGTTCAAGTTCAATCAATGTCAGGTTTAACTTGAATGGGATGAGTTGAGCCATAGAAAAATAACATGAAGAAATAATAATGCATAAAAGCATGATATATTACAATAGGTAATCAACAAGATTGATTCTATGTTATATGTAAAGCAGGTAATATTGGTGAACTCTACACCTGGACCACATGACCCGCGAGAAGAAACTGTCATACATGATCCCTTTTCCGTTTTAACGTGATCATCTCACAGAGTTGGCAAGCGAAGATCACAAAAAGCACAGACTAGTACAAGGATGATACGTCCATTTTGCATCATGTTTACCTACTGTTATTTACTATATTTTGTGCATAATAATGTTTTTTGGAGTAATTCTAATGCCTTTTCTCTCATAGTATGCTAGGTTTACACAAAGAGGAAGAATACCAACAACTGGAATTCTGGACCTGAAAAGCTACGTTAGAGTTACCTATTCTGCACATCTCCAAATGAGCTGAAACTTTACGGAGAATTATTTTGGAATAAAAGAAAAATACTGAAGCAAATAACTACCGGCGGAGGCCCACCAGGTGGGCATAACCCACCTAGGCGCGCCCTGGTGGGTTATGCCCTCCTCGGCCCACCTCCGGTGCCCCTCTTCTGGTATATAAGTCATTTTGACCTAGAAAAAAATAAGAAGAGGACTTTCGGGACAAAGCGCCACCGTCTCGAGGTGGAACTTGGGCAGGAGCACGTTTTCCCTCTGGCGAAGCGATTCCGCCGGGGGAACTTCCCTCCCGAAGGGGGAAATCATCGTCAACATCATCACCAACAACTCTCCCATCTTGGGGAGGGTAATATCCATCAACCTCTTCAACACCACCATCTCCTCTCAAACCCTAGTTCATCTCTTGTGTTTTGTCTTTGCACAGGATTCTTAGATTGGTGCTTGTGGGTGACTAGTAGTGTTGGTTACATCTTGTAGTTGATTAATATACGGTTTATTTGGTGGAAGATTATACGTTCAGACCCATTATGATATTTAATACCCCTCTGATCATGAGCATGATTATCATTTGTGAGTAGTTACTTTTGTTCTTGAGGTCACCGGAGAAATCTTGTTGCAAGTAATCATGCGAACTTGATATGTGTTTGATATTTTGATAATATGTATGTTGTGATTCCCTTAGTGGTGCCATGTAAACGTTGACTACATGACACTTCACCATATTCGGGCCTAAGGGGATGCATTGTGGAGTAATTATTAGATGATGGGTTGCTAGAGTGATAGAAGCTTAAACCCTAGTGTATGCGCTACTTCATAAGGGGACGATTTGGATCCAAAAGTTTAATGCTATGGTTAGATTTTATCTTAATACTTTTCTCGTAGTTGCGGATTCTTGCAAGGGGGTTAATCATAAGTAGGAGGTTTGTTCAAGTAAGAACATCACCTAAGCACCGGTCCACCCACATATCAAATTATCAAAGTAGCAAACACAAATCGAACCAACATGATGAAAGTGACTAGATGAAATTCCCGTGTACCCTCAAGAACGCTTTGCCTATTATAAGAAATTGTTTTGGCCTATCCTTTGCCACAAAAGGATTGGGCTACCTTGCTATACTTTATTTACTGTTATCATTACTTGCTCGTTACACATTATCTTGCTATGAAACTATATGTTATGTACAATTTCAGTGCTTGCAGAAGTTACCTTGCTGAAAACCACTTGTCATTTCCTTCTGCACCTCGTTGGGTTTGACACTCTTACTTATCGAAAGGACTACGATTGATCCCCTATACTTGTGGGTCATCAATGCTCTTTTATAGCACCGTTGCCGGGGAGTGAAGCGCTCTTGGTAAGTTGAAATTGGTAAGGGAAAATTATTATTACGTGCTGAAATTTATTGTCACTTGCTACTATGGAGAACAATCCTTTGAGGGGTGGATGTTAGCGGGTTATCAGATCCAAAATCGGACCTGATAGCTTAACGGTGACCCATTACGGTGGATGCCACGTGTCGATCACCCTTGACGAAAGCAATTCCATGACGCGCGATTTATCGTCATGGAAGTGGACACTTCCGTGATGATAATTTTGGTAGTGGCATGGAACACTTCTACGACAGCACAAGTATGACTATCTTGATTCTGTCATAAAATCATCATGGATGTACATGCATGACAAAAAACGTGACCTACTGTGACAAACACGTATCATCACGGAAGTGTATTTTTTGTAGTGGTGAGTCTAGTGTATTACCTATGCAGAGTGTTATTTAAATCTATCGATAGTCACGTCCTCGATTACGAACATAACTCGTGAGTAAGTCACACCATTGATCAACATTAATAAGTAATCTTGCACACTAAGTTATGTTTGGCACTGGTAAAGTGATGATGTCGGTGAAACTGATTGTTGTGGAAACCAAAGTGTTGGTTTTGTTTGTGATCCGGGAATGATCACCGTTTGGTTACGAGGTAACCCGTTGGTAAGAGAGTCTGAGGGACTCGGTGAACAAGTTTGTTTGCACTACATCTGTAGTATGTTACTATCATGCATTAAACTTGATTAAATGTCATGATATTGCTTGCCATTATGTTTATGCTTGTTGTGAGCTTGCAAGTACATTCAATGTATTGACCTGGCGTGTTATGCCAGATTTCAGGAAAATCTAACCGGATCGGAGTGCTGCCGTGTCTAGATCGGGTCCACATCGGTGTCCCTATGCTATGGAGTCCCACTTCATCGTTGTTCCGTTGCCGCGTAGTTGTCGTGATCGTGGCCCCTTTATGTTCACTAAATAATGTACATATTGTTCAGCCGCACCGTGTGTGCCGCTTGGCCTCGCTACTTGATGTAATATTGCACTATGTTTCCGCTAGCATCAATAAAGCGGTTGTTTTCTGTATGAAGATGTTGTGTGTTGCCAAAAGACTTGATCTCTGAGCTGGCAATGCAAGGTAAACTGGTTGCTCTGAGTTGGGGTGCCACAAAGGCATACATATTTTTTTTAAATTGAACTATTCCCGACCTTTCCTCTTCTTTTAAGCATATTTTGTGCAGCTCAACTAAAATAAAATGCCATCACCGCCTTGACAATTCAGTGACACTGTACAAAAAGAAATGACTTAACATTACATCATGATGCCAGGTATGTAATCGACAGGCATTAGAGACAAACATACAGACCTCCTCTGATAACATAATGAACATTGATTTTAACAAAGGTGTGACTAGCCTTACCGGGATAATTTGAGTGAAATCTACACCCTCTGTTCCTTAATGTAAGACATTTTTGCAGTTCAATTTAAAGTAGCCAAATGTCTAGTATTTAGAAAAAGAGGTGGTAGTTTTCTTGAGCATATATTTGGGAAAGCTTGCCACACTTTATATATGTCCATACACTAATGCAACACCATTCGAATAGTACAAATATACACTAATCCAGTGGCTAGTGCAATATTAGAGTAGTTTTTTTTATTATGGGGAACAGTACAATGGTTTTACTGAACAGATTTCTATAAGCTAGCACCGGAAGATTTCTATAAGCATTAACAATACAAAATGTAAAGGTAATAAGTTTCAGCATTGGTATACTAGTTGTGCAACAACATTAAACCAAATACAAAAGTGTGAAGGTAACTAGCATTACTAAGTAATGACAGTATAAAAAATGCAAACCATGTACCTTCAAGGTAAATATCATTTCGAACTCGAGGGGACTTGAAAAATTGCTATCCCAACCTTGATAATCGATCAAACATAAAAACTTGATCGAACGGATCAAGAGAACAGCCAGAGGAGGAGGTGCCCACTCTTGACCTTGCCTCTTCTCTTCGTAATTTTTGTGCAGTTTAACCAAAATAAGATGACATCAGTGCCTTGGCATTTTGGTGACACTGTACACAAAAACTTGACTTATCTCATGAAAGTGAGGTATGTAATCTATAATCATTAACAGTGCAAAAATCTAAAGGTCGTAACAAGTTTCATCGTTGGTATACTGGTTGTGCAACAACATTAGAATGCCTTAGCTGAAAAATCTTTAATACATCCACAATCAACAGCTAACCCTGAAATAATCTGGTGACATTAAATGGCATTGCTTAAATTTATCGGCGGCATTAGACTGAATGCGGCATTAGTTAAATGTGGCATCACTTTAGTAGTAGCACTGGCATTATACTAACAGCAAAAAAGTGGCAATAAGAGCATGGGAGGCCTATTCGGATAGTGGGCGTACCAGTATGATGTACCTCCACGGATGCATAGAGTGCTGCCCAAATCAACAAATATCCTGGAAGCATATGTGGATTACGTCCAATTTTTGTTCTCTTTAGCACCTTTTTCCTATGTGAGGACAACAAACCGAACGACCTGGTCATTCTCTATTTTGTTGTCATGCCTTTCTACCCTTTTTCAACCAAGAGACACGGGACTCGTTCCTTAGCTACTAATTTCCCCTTTTCAACCTAGATGCGGGTTTGATGCCTAGTCTCTTTGACATTACTTTCTCCCTTCCTTTCCTTATTCAACTCAGACATGGATTAGTCTGCATGAAGTAGGGTTTCCTTTAATAGTGAAAATTAAGGTTTTCATCTGCGTGACAAGCAGAGCAGAGGATAGCAAATTGGGAAGAAGGTGGAGTGGAGAATGATCCAGATGCAGCGATGTGGCAGATGGGGCAATAGAACAAGGGTATGGTTTGAAAAGAGGTAGCATACCTGAGGGTCGGCAGGAAGTGGCTTCACTCGTGGTCGTCATCCTTCGCACATACTATGGCAACGAGCTTAGGGACAGAGGCCATCCCGCACGGGCGCTAGGTTTGAGAGGATGACCTTGTTGTCAGTGCGTGACCTCGCTCGCCGACGACGAGTGCGTCAACGCCGCACGTCCTTTTCTTCCCCAGCGGATCTGTAACCACCGGTGAGGAGGGAGAGAGTGGTCGTCTTTTTTAGATATGGAGAGAGGGTGATAGTGTGAGAAGCAAGTGGGCAGCCCTTAGCAAGCAAGCGCTGAAGCTCCAGCCTATATATCTTTTCTGATACTAGTACTAGAGGTGGAGTAGTGGTAGAGTAGTTTATATTTTCTCTGCATACAGTACCAGTTAGTCGTGCTTCAAAACTGAACAACACGCCATTATAAAAATAAAGTCGAGAAATAATGTGGCACCTCGGGACAACGCGACCAGATCGCATTTTGCACGAGAAATGACACATCATGTTTCATTAACATGTGGTCCCATTCCAACATGTCAGTGAGACGACGGCGAGTCCTTTTGTACAATTTCTGAACGGACGGCTATGTAGGTCGGGGCGCCTCTTCATGTACCATGGCAACCGTCCACCACCTCTTCGCCTTTCCCTCTCGATTTGGAACTGTTGTTGCACGCTCTTCCTACCTCCTCCATTTGCCTTCACCCTTCCTTCTACCATCGTTTGATCGTCTTCTCCATGGAGGGAACAAGCCGGAAATGGCCCCGTTATTCTTGCCCCGATCTAAAAGATGACATGGTGGAGGAACTCATTGATCGGTGTGATGTCATCACCTCGGCTAGCATGGCAGGTTCATTCAAGACCATTCTCGACTAAACTAATAACATCATTACAAAGAACCCAAGGGTCCAAGAGCGGTTTGATCTCCCCTATCTTCTTCGCCGTGACCCTGATCACTGGCACGGACAATGGAAGCCTCGCCTTGTGCAAGTTGATGCACTACAAAAAAATACACTTCCGTGATGATACATGTTCATCACAGTAGGTCACATTTTCTATCATGCATGTACATCCATGGCGATTTTATGGCAGAATCAAGATAGTCATACCTGTGTTGTCGTAGAAGTGTTCCATGACATTACCAAAATTATCATCACGGAAGTGTCCACTTCCATGACGATAAATCGCGCGTCATGGAAGTGCTTTCGTCAAGGGTAACCGACACGTGGCATCCACCATAACGGGTCGCCGTTAAGCTATCGGTTCCGGTTTTGGATCCAATAACCCGCTAATAGCCACGACCAATGGGGATTTTCCATGTGTAAATTTCTCATTGGCCAGAGGAACCACATGTAGGCTCATCGCTGGGACAGATGTCATCCCTACAATGGACGGAACACGCCTATGATATGTCGCCACATGGCACGACCCAACAATGGCCCATTTAAGGTAAAAAAGATCAGCCCAACTAAAGGCCCACCATATTTTTTCAGACACTAGTGGGCTGGCCCGTTAACAGCCTACCATGTTTTGGGTAAAATTGAGGCCCATATCAGATCAGGCCCATTCACAGCCATCCATGTTTTGGGCCAAATTATGGCCCATATCGGATCAGGCCTATTAGCAGGTCCTTGTTCTTTTGGGCCCATTCTAAGCCAGGTTTTATTTCACCCTGTTAGATGCCCGTTTACCAGTTTGGCCCGATAATAGTTTCAGCCTGTTAGCGATCCGTGGTGCAACTCGGATGTTGTTGGCCCAGTTTAACTTTAGGCCATTTAATGGCCCATGCAAAAATTGGGCTATATCTTGTCCAAATTAACTTTAGGCCTCTTATAGGCCCGTAGTCTTCGTGGATAAATTTCAACCCGTGTAACTGTTGGGCCTAATTACAACCCGTGTTGATTTCGGCCTGCTTACAACCCATTCGATAATGGCCCGTGACACTGTTGGGCCTACGGTCCCGCGTTGATAGTGGCCTGCTTAAAGCCCATAGTTTTATTGGGCCAAACAGGGCCCGAGATATATTTTGGCCTGTTAACAACTCGTCCTATTTGGGCCAAACATGGGCCTGAGGCAGTTTTGGCTTGTATTGGCCCATGAATTTTTCGGCCCAACACTAGCCCAATCTAGTTTTTAGCCTGTTAAAAGCCCAATGGGATTCTCTGGCCCAGCTGGCCAGAATTTTACTCGGCCTGTTAAAGGCGAAAAACTACTATCGATTAGACCTGCTAATGGCCCAAGATGATTATAGGCCCACGTTTTGGCCCATATGAGTAACAAGCTGGCCTGAAGACCGGCAACATTGAGATCCATTGAACCTTCTATCCTAAATTACAGCATACCGACCAAGAATAAAGCCACACTATACAATAAAGAAATTATGGCATAATAAAGCAAAACATGGCCGCAGATTACATACCCTGGGCATCAAAGGTTGCCACCAGTACATACAAACGAGCCACAAAAGAATATACAAAAGTGAGAGCACTTCAGAAGGCATTAGGCCTGGATGGGACGGCCACCGCAAGCAGCCGAACAAGCTGATGAGACCTCAGTTGTGTCAATGATAGATGCTGCATCCCTAGCTTTATAGCACCAAAGCTCGCAAGGTAGTCCTCTGAGATCTTCATTGCATCTTTGACATCAAGTCGGAGCTTAGCTGAAGCAAGCCTTTCCACTTTAAGTTGAGACTGAAGAAGTCAAACTAATTGAGGCAGCGACTACACAAAGGTTGTCTCACAGCTGCTGGAGAGTAGCTTCAACTCACTGTCTTCATCAAGACAGGACCTTGGGGTCATCTCGCTCTCTTCAAGATGGTTTGGCTCACCATCTTCCGTAAAGTTCTGCCTGACATAAGAGATACGACTCTAAAAGAGAATCAAAGAGGCAAGTAGCAGGTTTCACAATTATATAAGCAAATAAATGGATCTGTTCTGCATAAGGAACATGTTTTTACTACTACAATTTAAAACTAGTAGTTGTTGCAAACATCCAATCAGATGTAAACAACAAAGTAAGCAGTAGTGGAGGAAATGATGCCTATCCAAATTTATACTAGAAGAAAGTTTGAAGACTTGAGAAGGATGAACCTACATTACATGCTAATACGGGTTGGACAAAGCCCTTCTCCATGTCAATGGAAGGATAATTCAATAAATTCACCAAAGAAACTTCTTTATAAGCGTTGCCATTATTCTACATTTTGCAAAGAGTAAATATAGATCACATAATATTGGAAGAAATAGAGGATAATGAAGCTGAGGTGCAGACTGATGATACATAATCAAATAGCAATTAATTAAGTACTACGTTACAAGGCAAAAGGTACTGACAAGAGGAATGCAGACATCAATGTGTGTAGTGGCATTGGCTTTATTCAACATTTTGGTAAGAGTAAATGTAGATCTAATAATTTGGAGGAAGTGGAGGGCAGGGCAGATAAGATGCTGAGTAATGCTAGACAATCAACTATCTCACGATGCAAGTACAATAATACCACCACCGTCTGTTATTACTTGTCGCTCAAATGGATGTATGTCGCACTATTAAGTTCTAAATACATCCAATTGATCAACAATTAGTTCGATACAGAGGGAGTACATGACAACAGGTACTTACATGAGCAATCCAAAACTTCATAACCATCGTGTTAATTCTACATTTATCTAAGAGTAAATCTATATCTTATAATTTTGAGCAAAGGGAGGATCACTAGTAGAAAAAGGACCTAATGTGAGACACATTAGTCCCGGTTCGATTTTGGCCCGGTACTAATGGTACCATTAGTGCCGGTTCGAACGGCTATGCATTAATGTCGGTTCGCTATGAACCTTTAGTACCGGTTCATGTCACGAACCGGTACTAAAGGGGTGTTGGCAGGCTGGCGTCAGGCCGGGGCCCCACGATCACCTTTAGTACCGGTTCGTGGCACAAACCGGTACTAAAGGGCTAACCTTTAGTACCGGTTCGTGCCACGAACTGGGACTAAAGGGGTTTGACCTATAGTCCCGGTTGGAGACACAAACCGGGACTACAGGGATATTTTCAAACTCTACCCCCCCCCCCCGTGTATCGCCATTTTAGTTTTGAAAAATACAAAAGAAAATGATAAAAAAATAAAAAAATAAAATTCTTCGAGAAGTAGTTATATTACTACATCTACTAGTTAGGAAAATTAAAAAAATTTAAATTTGGACATGTTTTGCAAAAAGTGTAGGGAAAATGTAAAACGGCTATAACTTTTGCATATGATGTCGGAAAAAACGTATAATATATCAAAAAAATCGGCACGAAAATCCGCATCCGATTTTGACTCCTCATACTAATTATTCGTGAATTGCTTGTATGAACAATATTGTGATTGTCAAGCCTCAAAAGATTTCACTTTCTAAACCCAATGTGAAGCTACCACTAGGCATGATAAGATTTCAACTTCATGATATTCCATTCATTCAACAATTTGCTCATAGGATATAAGTGAAGCACAAGAGTAAATCTATAGAAAAGAGCTTCGTTGACGGGATGTGAATGCCGCTTGCCTAGCCTCCTATTTGAGGACTCTATTTTATTTAAAAACTTTCAGGTCTAAGTATTTTATTAAAACAGCAAGCAAAACAAAACAAAATTACATTCCAAGAATAGCACACATCATGTGAGGAAGCAAAAACTTAGGCTCAACCGATACTAAAAGGTAGTTGTTGAAGAGAAAAGGTGGGATGCCTACCGAGGCATCCCCAAGCTTAGATGCTTGAGACTTCTTGAAATATTATCTTGGGGTTCCTTGTGAATCCCCAAGCTTGAGCTTTTTTGTCTCCTTAATTCTTCTCATATCACGGTTTTCCTAAATCTCAAAAGCTTCATCCACACAAAACTTAACAAGAACTTGTGAGATAAGTTAGTATAAAGCAATGCAAAACCTTATCATTCTCTACTGTAGCAAAGCACTAAAATTATTAGTCAACATTGCATACTAAATGCCTCTGCATATTCAATAGTCCGATCCTCAAATATAATCATTAAACAAGCAAACATATGCAAACAATGCAACCATAACAGCAATCTGCCAAAACAGTACAGTCTGTAAAGAATGCAAGATTCATCATACTTCCCTAACCCCAAAAATTATGAGAAAAATACCACACTGTAGGAAATTTATTAGATCTTATTTTTAAAAAATGTTTCAACAATTTATCATTTCTGAATTTTCTAGGGAATTTTTGCAACATCGATAAACTTTCTGTTCTGAAACAGCAACTTGTATACTTGAAAAATAAGCGTGGCAAAGGCTAGCATTGCCACTTTTATTGAAATAAAAGATGCAAAACATTATTATAAATAAAAGCAAACAAATCCTAACAAAATAAATTGACGCTCCAAGAAAAACACATATCATGTGACGAATGAAAACATAGCTCCAAGTGAGGTTAGCGATAATCTTGGAGACGAAAGAGGGGATGCCATCCGGGGCATCCCCAAGATTAGTTGCTTCAATATTCCTTGAATATTACATTGGGGGTGCCTTGGGCATCCCCAATCTTAGGGTATTTTCACTCCTTATTCTGCTCATATCGACATCTCACCCAAAACTTGAAAACTTCAATCACACAAAACTTGACTGAACCTTGTGAGATAGGTTAGTATGATAAAGAGCAAACCATTTCACTTTTGGTACTGTCAAAGACAAGATTCATAATTGTTTCCACACAATGCCTACTGTAGCATATCACTTCCACAATTTATATTGAGCAATATAAGCCACAGAAACAAGGAAACAAGCAAACTATGCATTGAAAACAAAATCTGTCAAAAACAGAACAGTGTGTAGTAATCTGTACTCAAACCATACTTCTGCTACTTCAAAAATTATTAAAAAATGGACCACGTGAGAAATTTGTATATTAATCTTCTGCAAAAACAATAAACTCAAAAGCACTCTTCTGTTAAAAATTAGAGCTATTTTCGTGAGCGCAAGAGTTTCTGTTTTTTCAGCAAGATCAAATCAACTATAACCCTACATGATCCCAATGGCTTTACTTGGCACTTTATTGAAACAAAGACGATAAAACATGATTGCTACAGTATCCTAATCATGTGAACATACAAAAACAGTAGGTAAAAGTGTTGGGTTGTCTCCCAACAAGCGCTTTTCTTTAATGCCTTTTATCTAGGCATGATGAGTTCAATGATGCTCGCATAAAAGATAAAGATTGAAGCATAACAAGAGCTTCATGAATCATAAGTTCCTCTCTCATAATATTTTTCAGTAGAATCATGAATAGAGTCATCCATATAACCATCACATAAAGCATTCTTTTCATGATCCAAAAGCATAGATAATTTATTACTCTTTATGGCATACATGTCATCATAATAATCATCATAAGTAGCAACTTTGTTCTCATCATAGTCAATTGAAACCTCTTCCAAAATAGTGGATGTATCACTAAATAAAGTCATGACCTCTACAAATACACTTTCATCAATATTGCAATAAGATTCAACACCCTCCAAAATAGTGGTATCACTACTACCTAGAGTTGACACTCTTCCAAACCCACTTTCATAATCGTAATCATCATAAATAGGAGGCATGCTATCATCATAATAAATTTTCTTATCGAAAGTAGAAGGAATCAAAGGATCATATTCATTAGGCAAAGCATACCCAAGCTTGGGACAAGCATTGTTTTCAGAAAATAAATCTTCAAACATTTCATACTCATCAAACATAGCATTCCCAAGCTTGTGGTTTTGCATATCATCATAAACATTCTTATCAATAGCATGAATGGCACCAATGGTATAGCAAACATTATTATCATATTCTTCCAAGCAAGTGACAAAAATATATTCAAGGTCATAAGAGACATCATTGTCTTCCCAATCATAATCATCACAACAAGAAGTAGGCATCAGAAAATCATACTCAATATCATCATCCTCCATCAACATATTTGATCACTTTCATGAGGCACAATGGTGATAGGAGCAATATTACTTGGGAGAGTTACCTTTTCACTTCTACTTTTTCTTCTTTTATTTTTCTTCTTCACCACCTCACATGTGGGTTTAATCAATTTTTTCAAGCTTCTTATTAAAAAGATTGATTGGATAGGAAGCTCCTCCTCGTTACCTGATTCATCATAAGAAACACTAGGAGGGTATTGGGCATATTTTCCCTTTCATTAGTACTCTCTTCATATTCTATTTCTTTTCTTTTCTTTAGATAGTTGGCAATGTAAGGATTCTCAATGCAATTTACTGCACAAATATATAAATTTCCTCTAGATCAAAATCAAGAACTCTTTCAAGGGCAAATTCTGGAATATCCTTAGTTATACGTTTCATTTCTTCATACCCCAAAAGAAGGCTAAGATCTTTATGATGCTCAAGGGTAATCAAGTTATCATAGTTTTTGGACACGATTTGATCATAAAACAAATGGCATTGGAGTTTTAAATGACCACGTTAATTGCAAAATTCACAAGGATGGCAAAAAATATTAAATATTTCAGCACAAACATCTAGCCTATCTTGCAACCATTTTGTTTCTAAATATTTATGCTTCTTACAAAATCTATCTTCCCTTTTTGGTGTGTGTGTGCACTCCCAATATACTCCGCAAAAATTGACATCCTTGTAGGAGACATCACTAACATGGCTAGTGCGATCATCATTATGAAGGAAATATGCCCTAGAGGCAATAATAAAGTTATTATTTATTTCCTTATATCATGATAAATGTTTATTATTCATGCTAGAATTGTATTAACCGGAAACATAATACATGTGTGAATACATAGACAAACATAGTGTCACTAGTATGCCTCTACTTGACTAGCTCATTAATCAAAGATGGTTATGTTTCCTAACCATAGACATGTGTTGTCATTTGATTAACGGGATCACATCATTAGGAGAATGATGTGATTGACATGACCCATTCTGTTAGCCTAGCACTTGATCGTTTAGTATATTGCTATTGCTTTCTTCATGACTTATACATGTTCCTGTAACTATGAGATTATGCAACTCCCGTTTACCGGAGGAACACTTTGGGTGCTACCAAACGTCACAACGTAACTGGGTGATTATAAAGGAGTACTACAGGTGTCTCCGAAGGTACATGTTGGGTTGGCATATTTCGAGATTAGGTTTTGTCACTCCGATTGTCGGAGAGGTATCTCTGGGCCCTCTCGGTAATGCACATCACTATAAGCCTTGCAAGCAATGTAGCTAATGAGTTAGTTACGGAATGATGTATTATGTAACGAGTAAAGAGACTTGCCAGTAACGAGATTGAACTAGGTATTGGATACCGACGATCAAATCTCGGGCAAGTAACATACCGATGACAAAGGGAACAACGTATGTTGTTATGCGGTTTGACCGATAAAGATCTTCGTAGAATATGTGGAAGCCAATATGGGCATCTAGGTCCCGCTATTGGTTATTGACCGGAAACAAGTTCTAGGTCATGTCTACATAGTTCTCGAACCCATAGGGTCCGCACGCTTAACGTTTCGTTGACGATATAGTATTATATGAGTTATGTATGTGGGTAACCGAATGTTGTTCGGAGTCACGGATGAGATCATGGACATGATGAGGAACTCCAGAATGGTCCGGAGATAAAGTTTGATATATGGGATAATAGTGTTTGATCTCCGGAAGAGTTCCGGAATTCACCGGAAGGGGTTCCGGATGTTTCCCGAAATGTTTGGGTACGAGAACACGTTATTTGGGCCAAAGGGGAAAGACCACAAGGTTTTTGGAAAGCGCAAAAGGAAGTTTTGCGGAGTCCAGGTGCCAGACGCCAGGGTCCCTGGCGTCTGGGTCCAGACACCGGGAACCCTGGCGTCTGGCCCTGAAGTCCGAGAAGGACTCTTGCCTTTCGGGTGAAACCGACTTTGTGGAGGCTTTTACTCCAAGTTTCGACCCCAAGGCTCAACATATAAATAGAGGGGCAGGGCTAGCACCAAAGACACATCAAGAAACACCAAGCCGTGTGCCGGCAACCCCGTCCCCTCTAGTTTATCCTCCGTCATAGTTTCCGTAGTGCTTAGGCGAAGCCCTGCGGAGATTGTTCTTCACCAACGCCGTCACCACGCCGTCATGCTGCCGGAACTCATCTACTACTTCGCCTGTCTTGCTGGATCGAGAAGGCGAGGACGTCATCAAGCTGAACATGTGCAGAACTCGGAGGTGCCGTGCGTTCGGTACTTGGATCGGTCGGATCGTGAAGACGTACGACTACATCAACCGCGTTGATAAACGCTTACGCTTAGCGATCTTCAAGGGTATGACGATACACTCCTCCTCTCGTTGCTATGCATCACCATGATCTTGTGTGTGCGTAGGAAAATTTTGAAATTACTATGTTCCCCAACAGTGGCATCCGAGCCTAGGTTTTATGCGTAGATGTCATATGCACGAGTAGAACACAAGTGAGTTGTGAGCGATACAAGTCATATTGCTTACCAGCATGTCATACTTTGGCTCAGCGGTATTGTGAGATGAAGCGGCCCGGACCGACATTACGCGTACGCTTACGCGAGACTGGTTTCACCATTACGAGCACTCGTGCTTAAAGGTGACTAGCGGGTGTCTGTCTCTCTCACTTTAGCTGAACCGAGTGTGGCTACGCCCGGTCCTTGCAAAGGTTAAAACAACATTAACTTGACGAACTATCTTGTGGTTTTGATGCGTAGGTAAGAACGGTTCTTGCTAAGCCCGTAGCAGCCACGTAAAATTTGCAACAACAAAGTAGAGGACGTCTAACTTGTTTTTGCAGGGCATGTTGTGATGTGATATGGTCAAGACGTGA
The DNA here is from genome assembly GCF_002162155.2 of Triticum dicoccoides. Taxonomy (NCBI): domain Eukaryota; kingdom Viridiplantae; phylum Streptophyta; class Magnoliopsida; order Poales; family Poaceae; genus Triticum; species Triticum dicoccoides. Next base: position 206,157,575 of record NC_041383.1, read on the forward strand.
TGCTATATTTTATTGTATGAGATGATCATGTTTTGTAACCATAGTTATCGGCAACTGGCAGGAGCCATATGGTTGTCGCTTTATTGTATGAAATGCAAACGCCCTGTAATTGCTTTACTTTATCACTAAGCGGTAGCGATAGTCGTAGAAGCAATAGATGGCGTAACGACAACGATGCTACGATGGAGATCAAGGTGTCGTGCCGGTGATGATGGTGATCACGACGGTGCTTCAAAGATGGAGATCACAAGCACAAGATGATGATGGCCATATCATATCACTTATATTGATTGCATGTGATGTTTATCCTTTATGCATCTTATCTTGCTTTGATTGACGGTAGCATTTTAAGATGATCTCTCACTAAATTATCAAGAAGTGTTCTCCCTGAGTATACACCATTGCAAAAGTTCTTCGTGCTGAGACACCACGTGATGATCGAGTGTGATAGGTTCTACGTTCAAATACAACGGGTGCAAAACAGTTGCACACACGGAATACTCAGGTTAAACTTGATGAGCCTAGCATATAACAGATATGGCCTCGGAACACGGAGACCGAAAGGTCGAGCGTGAATCATATAGTAGATATGATCAACATATTGATGTTCACCGTTGAAACTACTCCATCTCACGTGATGATCAGACATGGTGTAGTTGATATGGATCACGTAATCACTTAGAGGATTAGAGGGATGTCTATCTAAGTGGGAGTTCTTAAGTTATATGATTAATTGAACTTTAATTTATCATGAACTTAGTCCTGGTAGTATTTTGCAAATTATGGTGTAGATCAATAGCTCGCGTTGTTGCTTTCATATGTTTATATGTTCCTAGAGAAAATTGTGTTGAAAGATGTTAGTAGCAATGATGCAGACTTGGTCCATGATCTGAGGTTTATCCTCATTGCTGCACAGAAGAATTATGTCCTTTATGCACCGCTAGGTGACAGACCTATTGCAGGAGCAGATGCAGACGTTACGAACGTTTGGCTATCTTAATATGATGACTACTTGATAGTTTAGTGCACCATGCTTAACGGCTTAGAGTCGGGACTTCAAAGACGTTTTGAACGTCATGGACCATATGAGATGTTCCAGGAGTTGAAGTTAATATTTCAAGCAAATACCCGAGTTGAGAGATATGAAGTCTCCAACAAGTTCTATGGCTAAAAGATGGAGGAGAATCGCTCAACTAGTGAGCATGTGCTTAGATTGTCTGGGTACTACAATCGCTTGAATCAAGTGGGAGTTAATCTTCCAGATAAGATAGTGATTGACAGAATTCTCTAGTCACCATGACTAAAGTTACTAGAACTTCGTGATGAACTATAGTATGCAAGGGATGACCAAAATGATTCCCGAGCTCTTCGTGATGTTGAAATCGACGAAGGTAGAAATCAAGAAAGAGCATCAAGTGTTGATGATTGACAAGATCACTAGTTTCAAGAAAAGGGCAAAGGGAAAGAAAAGGGAACTTCAAGTAGAATGACAAACAAGTTTTCACTCCCATGAAGAAGCCCAAAGCTGGACCAAAGCCTGAAACTGAGTGCTTACACTGCAAAGGAAATGGTCACTGGAAGCAGAAATGCCCTGAATATTTGATCAGAAGGATGTCAAAGTGAACAATGGTATATTTGATATACAGGTTATTGATGTGTACCTTACTAGTGTTTATAGTAGCCCCTGAGTATTTGATACTTGTTCGGTTGCTAAAAATTAGTAACTCGAAACAGGAGTTACAGAGTAAACAGAGACTAGTTGAGGGTGAAGTGACGATGAGTGTTGGAAGTAGTTCTAAGATTGATCTGATCATCATCGCACACTCCCTACACTTTCGGGATTAGTGTTGAACCTAAATAAATGTTATTTGGTGTTTGCGTTGAGCATGAATGTGATTTGATCATATTTATTGCAATACGGTTATTCATGTAAGTTAGAGAATAATTGTTGTTCTGTTTACATGAATAAAACCTTCTATGGTCATACACCCAATGAAAATGGTTTGTTGGATCTCGATCGTATGATACACATATTCATAATATTGAAGCCAAAAGATGTAAAGTTAATAATGATAGTGCAACTTATTTGTGGCACTACCGTTTAGGTCATATTGGTGTAAAGCGCATGAAGAAACTCCATGTTGATGGGCTTTTGGAATCACTTGATTATGAATCACTTGATGCTTGCGAACCATGCCTCATGGGCGAGATGACTAAGACTCCGTTCTCCGGAACAATGGAGCGAGCAATAGATTTGTTGGAAATAATACATATTGATGTATGAGATCCAATGAGTGTTGATGCTCGTGGCAAGTATCGTTATTTTCTGACCTTCACAGATGATTTGAGCAGATATGGGTATATCTACTTGATGAAACATAAGTCTGAAATAGTTGAAAAGCTCAAAGAATTTCAGAGTGAAGTGGAAAAATCATCGTAACAAGAAAAATAAAGTTTCTACGATCTGATCGTGGAGACGAATATTTGAGTTATGAGTTTGGTCTTCATTTGAAACAACGTGAAATAGTTTCGCAACTCACGCCATCTGGAACACCACAATGTAATGGTGTGTCTGAATGTCGTAATCGTACTTTATTAGATATGGTGCGATCTATGATGTCTCTTATCGGTTTACCACTATCGTTTTGGGGTTATACATTAGAGACAACTGCATTCACATTTAATAGGGCACCATCTAAATCCGTTGAGACGACACCGTATGAACTATGGTTTAGCAGTAAACCTAAGCTATCGTTTCTTAAAGCTTGGAGTTGCGATGCTTATATGAAAAAGGTTTTCAACCTGATAAGCTCGAACCCAAATCGGAGAAGTGTGTCTTCATAGAATACCCAAAGGTAACTATTGGGTACACCTTCTATCACAGATCCGAAGGCAAGTTATTCATTGCTAAGATGGATCCTTTCTAGAGAAGAAGTTTCTCTCGAAAGAAGTGAGTGGGAGGAAAGTAGAACTTGATGAGGTAATTGTACCTTCTCCCTTATTGGAAAGTAGTTCATCACAGAAATCAGTTCCAGTGATTCCTACACCAATTAGTGAGGAAGTTAATGATGATGATCATGAAACTTCAGATCAAGTTGCTACCAAACCTCGTAGGTCTTGCAGAGTAAGATCCGCACCAGAGTGGTACGGTAGTCATATTTTGGAAGTCATGTTACTAGACCATGATGAACCTACGAACTATGAGGAAGCGATGATGAGCCCAGATTCCGCGAAATGGCTTGAGGCCATAAAATCTGAGATAGGATCCATGTATGAGAACAAAGTATGGACTTTGGTTGACTTGCTCGATGATCAGCAAGCCATGTTAAATAAATGGATCTTCAAGAGGAAGACGGACACTGATAGTAGTGTTACTATCTACTAAGCTCGACTTGTTGCGAAACGTTTTCGACAAGTTCAAGGTGTTGAATACATGAGATTTTCTCACTCATATCGATGCTTAAGTCTGTCTGAATCATGTTAGCAATTGCCATATTTTATGAAATCTGGCAAATGGATGTCAAAACTGCATCCCTTAATGGATTTATTAAAGAAGAGTTGTATATGATGCAACCAGAAAGTTTTTGTCAATCCTAAAGATGCTAACAAAGTGTGCAAGCTCCAGCAATCCATCAATGGACTGGTGCAAGCATCTCGGAGTTGGAATATATGCTTTGATGAGTTGATCAAAGCATATGGTTTTATACAGACTTTTGGAAAGGCATGTATTTACAAGAAAGTGAGTGGGAGCTCTGTAGCATTTCTGATATTATATGTGCAAGACATATTGTTGATTGGAAATGATATAGAATTTCTGGATAGCATTAAAGGATACTTGAATAAAAAGTTTTTCAATGAAAGACCTTAGTGAAGCTGCTTACATATTGAGCATCAAGATCTATTGAGATAGATCAAGATGCTTGATAAGTTTTTCAATAAGTACATACCTTGTCAAGATTTTCAAATAGTTCAAAATGGAACAGTCAAAGAAAGAGTTCTTGCCTGTGTTGCAAAGGTGTGAAATTGAGTAAGACTCAAGACCCGACCACGGCAGAAAATAGAAAGAGAATGAAAGTCATTCCCTATGCATCAGTCATAGGTTCTATAAAAGTATGCCATGCTATGGACCAAATCTATTGTATACTCTGCCCTGGTTTGGCAAGGGAGTACAATAGTGATCTAGGAGTAGATCACTGGACATTGGTCAAAATTATCCCTAGTAGAATAAGGATATGTTTCTCGATTATGGAGGTGATAAAAGAGTTCGTCGTAAAGAGTTACATCGATGCAAGGTTTTACATAGATCCAGATGACTCTAAGTCTCAATCTGGATACATATTGAAAGTGGGAGCAATTAGCTAGAGTAGCTCCGTGCAAAGCATTGTAGACACAGAATATTTGCAAAATACATACGACTCTGTAATATGACAGACCCGTTGACTAAACTTCTCTCACGAGCAAAACATGATCATACCTTAGTACTCTTTCGGTGTTAATCACATAGCAATGTGAACTAGATTATTGACTCTAGTAAACCCTTTGGGTGTTGATCACATGACGATGTGAACTATGGGTATTAATCACATACAGATGTGAATATTGGTGTGAAATCACATGATGATGTGAACTAGATTATTGACTCTAGTGCAAGTGGGAGACTGAAGGAAATATGCCCTAGAGGCAATAATAAAGTTATTATTTATTTCCTTATATCATGATAAATGTTTATTATTCATGCTAGAATTGTATTAACCGGAAACATAATACATGTGTGAATACATAGACAAACATAGTGTCACTAGTATGCCTCTACTTGACTAGCTCATTAATCAAAGATGGTTATGTTTCCTAACCATAGACACGTGTTGTCATTTGATTAACGGGATCACATCATTAGGAGAATGATGTGATTGACATGACCCATTCCGTTAGCCTAGCACTTGATCGTTTAGTATATTGCTATTGCTTTCTTCATGACTTATACATGTTCCTGTAACTATGAGATTATGCAACTCCCGTTTACCGGAGGAACACTTTGGGTGCTACCAAACGTCACAATGTAACTGGGTGATTATAAAGGAGTACTACAGGTGTCTCCGAAGGTACATGTTGGGTTGGCGTATTTCGAGATTAGGTTTTGTCACTCCGATTGTCGGAGAGGTATCTCTGGGCCCTCTCGGTAATGCACATCACTATAAGCCTTGCAAGCAATGTAGCTAATGAGTTAGTTATGGAATGATGTATTATGTAACGAGTAAAGAGACTTGCCAGTAATGAGATTGAACTAGGTATTGGATACCGACGATCAAATCTCGGGCAAGTAACATACCGATGTCAAAGGGAACAACGTATGTTGTTATGCGGTTTGACCGATAAAGATCTTCGTAGAATATGTGGGAGCCAATATGGGCATCCAGGTCCCGCTATTGGTTATTGCCCGGAAACAAGTTCTAGGTCATGTCTACATAGTTCTCGAACCCATAGGGTCCGCACGCTTAATGTTTCGTTGACGATATAGTATTATATGAGTTATGTATGTTGGTAACCGAATGTTGTTCGGAGTCACGGATGAGATCATGGACATGACGAGGAACTCCGGAATGGTCCGGAGATAAAGTTTGATATATGGGATAATAGTGTTTGATCTCCGGAAGAGTTCCGGAATTCACCGGAAGGGGTTCCGGATGTTTCCCGAAATGTTTGGGTACGAGAACACATTATTTGGGCCAAAGGGGAAAGACCACAAGGTTTTTGGAAAGTGCAAAAGGAAGTTTTGCGGAGTCCAGGGGCCAGACGCCAGGGTCCCTGGCGTCTGGGTCCAGACACCGGGAACCCTGGCGTCTGGCCCTGAAGTCCGAGAAGGACTCTTGCCTTTCGGGTGAAACCGACTTTGTGGAGGCTTTTACTCCAAGTTTCGACCCCAAGGCTCAACATATAAATAGAGGGGCAGGGCTAGCACCAAAGACACATCAAGAGACACCAAGCCGTGTGCCGGCAACCCCGTCCCCTCTAGTTTATCCTCCGTCATAGTTTCCGTAGTGCTTAGGCGAAGCCCTGCGGAGATTGTTCTTCACCAACACCGTCACCACGCCGTCGTGCTGCCGGAACTCATCTACTACTTCGCCCGTCTTGCTGGATCGAGAAGGCGAGGACGTCATCAAGCTAAACGTGTGCAGAACCCGGAGGTGCCGTGCGTTCGGTACTTGGATCGGTCGGATCGTGAAGACGTACGACTACATCAACCGCGTTGATAAACGCTTCCGCTTAGCGATCTTCAAGGGTATGAAGATACACTCCTTCTCTGGTTGCTATGCATCACCATGATCTTGTGTGTGCGTAGGAAAATTTTGAAATTACTACGTTCCCCAACACATTAACCTCATGGATATTCAAAGTGTTCATACTAGCAACATTGCAATCATGCTCATCATTCATGCCAATCATTTTATTAAATTCTTCTTCTAACAATTGAGCACAACTTTCCGATCCATCATTTTCAAGAAAGATATTATAAAGATGATCAATAATATGATGCAACCTTAATTCCATTTTTCGTGTAGTTTTCTTTTATAGACCAAACTAGTGATAAAACAACAAATTAAAAGATTCGATTGCAAGATCTAAAGATATACCTTCAAGCATTCACCTCCCCAGTAACGGCACCAGAAAAGAGCTTGATGTCTACTACGCAACTTTATTCTTGTAGACACATGTTGGGCCTCCAGGCGCAGAGTTTTGTAGGACAGTAGCAATTTTCCCACAGGTGGATGACCTAAGGTTTATCAATCCGTGAGAGGTGTAGGATGAAGATGGTCTCTCTCAAACGATCCTGCAACCAAATACAAGAAATCTCTTGTGTCCCCAACACACCCAATACAATGGCAAATTGTATAGGTGCACTAGTTCGGCGAAGCGATGGTGATTAAAGTGTAATATGGATGGTAGAAATATATTTTTATAATCTGAATAAATAAAAACAGCAAGGTAGAAAATAGTAAACGGGCAAAAAACGGTGTTGCAATGCTTAAAAATGAGGCCTAGGGTGCATACTTTCACTAGTGCAATCTCTCAACAAAGCTAACATAGTTGGATCATATGATTATCCCTCAAAATGCAACAAAGAATCATTCCCGAGTTCCTATTAGCGGAGAACAAAAGAGAGAAATTGTTTGTAGGGTACGAAACCACCTCAAAGCTATTCTTTCCGATCGATCTATCCTAGAGTTCGTACTAAAATAAGAGCAAGCTATTCTTTCCGATCGATCTAATCAAGAGTTCGTACTAAAATAACACCATATGACACATATCAACCAACTCTAATGTCACCTAGATACCCCAATGTCACCGTGAGTACCCATGACCTAATTATACGATATGTTCAAACAATTTTAGATTCATAATGCTCAATCCAACACTAAACTACAAGGGGACCCCAAAGTTTCTATCAGAGAAAAGATAATAAAAACATGCATCAACCCCTATGCATAGATTACCCCAATGTCACCGCGGGAATCCGCAAGTTGACTGCCATAACATATATCAAGTGAATCAATATGATAATCCATTGTCACCTCAATTATTCATACGACAAGACATACATCATGTGTTTTCAAATCTGAACATTCAATCCGACAAGACAAAACTTCAAAGGGTAAAGACTCAATTCATCACAACAAAAGTAGAGAGGGGAGAAACATCATATGATCCATTTAAACTAACAAAGCCCACGATACATCAAGATCGTGATATCTCAAGATCACGAGAGAGAGAGAGAGATTAAACACATAGCTACTGGTACAAACCCTCAGCCCCGAGGATGGACTACTCCCTCCTCATCGCGGTGGCCGCCGGGATGATGAAGATGGCCACCGGTGATGATTCCCCCCTCCGGCAGGGTGCCGCAATGGGGTCTAGATTGGATCTTGTGGATACAGAGGTCTTGCGGTGGCGGAACTTTCGATCTAGGTTAACCCTGATGGGTTTCAGAATATTTGTGAATTTATAGGGTAACGAGGGGTTGCGGGAGGCCACCGAAGTGGGCACAACCCACTTGGGCGTGCCAGTGGGCCCAGGCGCGCCCTGGTGGGTTGTGCCCCCCTCGGGGTACCCCCGAGGTACTGCTCTGGCCCATCCTGGTTGTTCTGGTCCATAAAAAAATCTCCAAGGAGTTACGCGGTGTTTGGACTCCGTTTGATATTGATTTCCTGCGATGTAAAAAACAAGGAAAAAATAGCAACTGGCACTGGGCAGTAGGTTAGTCCCAAAAAATGATATAAAGTTGCTATAAAATGATTGTAAAACACCCAAGAATGATAATATAATGGCATGAATACTTCATAAATTATAGATACGTTGGAGACGTATCAGTGATCATCTGCTTTCTTTATATCCTTATCAATATGTCGAGGCGTGTTTCGACAGACAATGCCATTAATATTAATGCCATGTTACATGCCTAAAAAAGTACATAAGGGAAAGTCTAGCACAGGGTTGTAAGTGCATCTAGTGCCCCTTAGTGATTTTGGTGTATTGATGACTTATAGGTTAAGGGACTGATGCGTTTGTGAGTGTACATAGGTCTATAAGTCTATGAGGAGTTTGATATTTACAAAGAAAGTCGACCCCTAAAAATGAAGTTCTTCAACTGAAGACTTTGGATTTCTGAAGACTTTCTGAAGACTTTGAAATTGAAGAAATTGGTGTAACCTTGAAGACTTGGTAATCATTTGAGGAACATGAATCATGAAGACTTTTGTTTTTATAGTTTCATTTTCTCTTTATTGAGTCATAGGAAACACCGTACTGTTAAAGGGGGTCGAGGAAATACTAAGGAAAAAATTCCATGTGATGCTCAACTCAAATCCTACACCTACCAATCCCTTCGAGTGAAGCCATTGGAAATCTCATACAGTTCAGTCCTATTCTTCAGTGACAGAGACGAAGTTCTTCTGCTCTCTGAGGAATTTGTTCTGACTGAGGAGTTAAGAATTCGCGAGTGCGGATTGCCTACACAGTGAGGAACAAGATAGCCCTGAGGATTTTGAGAGTCAAAATTCTGACCGTTGCTGTGCTATGCGCCAGCTGTCCCAAAATATCTACCCACCTAACGGTCATATCTGACAAGGGCATTTATGTCTTATCATGTCGGGCTGCTCCCTAGGCTATAAATAGCCGCCCCCTACAACCACTAGCTGGTTGGCTGCTCCAAGAGAAACTGACACTTGTCAATTGAGAGCATCCCATCCTCCGAGGACTTTGAGCGAAAATCATCAAGTGAGGAAAACCTAAACCCAACACCTACAAACCCAAAGTGATTGAGCATCACTGAAGAGATTGATCCTGCGTCGATCCGACGCTTGTTTTCTTTGAAGACTGTGCTTCTTCCAGACGGTTAGGCATCAAGGTCTAGAGCATCCAAGAGGAATTGTGGATCGCTGAGTGACCAAGTTTGTGAAGGTCCGGAAGTCACCTGAAGACTTACCACGAGTGATTGGGCGAGGTCTGTGTGACCTTAGCTCAAGGAGAATACGGTGAGGACTGTGTGTGATAACCCACAAGTATACGGGATAGTTTTATCCTCTTTCGATAAGTAAAGAGTGTCGAATCCAACGAGGAGCTAAAGGTAGAACAAATACTCTCTCAAGTCCTATCGGCCACTGATACGACTCTACGCACGCTTGACGTTCGCTTTACCTAGAACAGGTATGAAACTAGAAGTACTTTGTAGGTGTGATAGGATAGGTTTGCAAGATAATGAAGAACACGTAAACATAAACTAGGGGCTGTTTAGATAAAGAAGAAATAAAGTAAATATAGCGAGTGTGGAAAAGTGGTGGTAGGAGTTGTGGAATTGTCCCTAAGCAATTGACTACGTTACTAGACCGATAATCACTATTGCAATTTTATTTGAGGGAGAGGCATAAGCTAACATACTTTCTCTACTTGGATCATATGCACTTATGATTGGAACTCTAGCAAGCATCCGCAAATACTAAAGATTCATTAAGGTAAAACCCAACCATAGCATTAAAGTATCAAGTCCCCTTTATCCCATACGCAACAACCCCCTTCTCTGGTTTGTGTTTCAGTCACTCACGCAACCCACTATAAGTGAATCATGAACGCATTGCAACACCCTACAACGGGAATCCCTCACGCTTGCGCGACAAAGAGGGCACCATAGGACATCACCAATAATAAAACATGCAACTCAAACCAATCATAGCAATTCATCAATCACCGATAGGACAACGAAAATCTACTCAGACATCATAGGATGGCAACACATCATTGGATAATAATATGAACCATAAAGCACCATGTTCAAGTAGAGGGTACAGAGGGTTGCGGGAGAGTGGACCGCTGGATATAGATGGGGGAAGATGATGGAGACGTTGGTGAAGATGATGGAGGTGTTGGTGAAGATCGCGGTGATGATGATGGCCCCCGGCGGCGTTCCGGCGCCACCGGAAGCAAGGGGGAGAGAGCCCCCCTTCTTCTTCTTATTCTTCCTTGACCTTCTCCCTAGATGGGAGAAGGGTTTCCCCTCTGGTCCTTGGCTCCCATGGCGTGGGAGGGGCGAGAGCCCCTCCGAGATTGGATCTATCTCTCTGTTTCTGCGTTCTGCGGTTCTGCCCCTTCACCGTTTCCTTTATATCTGGAGATCCGTAACTCCGATTGGGGTGAATCTTTCGCCCAGATATTTCTCGTGAAATTAGCTTTCTTGCGGAAAAAGAAGAGCGTCAACCGCCTTACGGGTGGCCCACGAGAGTCCAGGGCGCGCCCAGGGGGGAGGGCGCCCCCTGTCTCGTGGCCACCCCGGACAGCTTTTCGCGTTGATTCTTCCTCCCAAAAATCACAAATATTCCAAAATAATTCTCCGTCCGTTTCTATCCCGTTTGGACTCCATTTGATATTGGGTTTCTACGAAACAAAAAACATGCAACATACAGGAACTGGCACTGGGCACTGGATCAATATGTTAGTCCCAAAAATAGTATAAAAAGTTGCCAAAAGTATATAAAAGTTGAATAATATTAGCATAGAACAATCAAAAATTATAGACACAATGGAGACGTATCAACATCCCCAAGCTTAATTCCTGCTCGTCCTCGAGTAGGTAAATGATAAAAAAGATAATTTTTGATGTGGAATGCTACCTAGCATAATCTTGATCGTATGTCTAATCATGGCATGAATATTAAGACACGAGTGATTCAAAGCAATAGTCTATCATTTGACATAAAAAACGACAATACTTCGAGCGTACCAATAAAGCAATCATGTCTTTTCAAAACAACATGGACAAAGAAAGTTATCCCTACAAAATCATATAGTCTGGCTGTTGCTCTATCTTCATCACACAAAGTATTTAATCATGCACAACCCCGATGACAAGCCAAGCAATTGTTTCATACTTTCATAATCTCAAAAAATTTCAACTTTCACGCAATACATGAGTTGAGCCATGGATATAACACTTTGGGGAAGCCCATCATCGGAATATACAAGCCAAGTTCTATAATGAAAATTCCCACTAGTATATGAAAGTGAAAGCATAGGAGACTCTCTCTATGAAGAACATGGTGCTACTTTGAAGCACAAGTGTGGTAAAAGGATAGTAGCATTGCCCCTTCTCTCTTTTTCTCTCATTTTTTTCTTTTTTTTTCTTTTTGGTGGGCTTCTTTGGCCTCCTTTTTGATTTGGGCTTCTTTGGCCTGTTTTATTTTTCATAAAGTCTGGAGTCTCATCCCGACTTGTGGGGGAATCATAGTCTCCATCATCCTTTCCTCACTGGGATAATGCTCTAATAATGATGATCATCACACTTTTATTTACTTACAACTCAATATCTAGAACAAAGATATGACTCTATATGAATGCCTCCGGCGGTGTATCGGGATGTGCAATGATCTAGCATAGCAATGACATCAAAAAACAGATAAGCCATGAAAATGTCATGCTAGCTATCTTACGATCATACCAAAACAATATGACAATGAATGCTCAAGTCATGTATATGATGATGATGGAAGTTGCATGGCAATATATCTCGGAATGGCTATGGAAATGCCATGATAGGTAGGTACAGTGGCTGTTTTGAGGAAGGTATATGGTGGGTGTATGGTACCGGCGAAAGGTGCGCGGCACAAGAGAGGCTAGCAATGGTGGAAGGGTGAGAGTGCGTATAATCCATGGACTCAACATTAGTCATAAAGAACTCATATACTTATTGCAAAAATCTACAAGCCATTGAAAACAAAGTACTACATGTATGCTCCTAGGGGGATAGATTGGTAGGAAAACGCTCGTCCCCGACCGCCACTCATAAGGAAGACATCAATAAATAAAATTGTGCTCCAACTTCATCACAAAGCGGTTCACCATACGTGCATGCTACGGGAATCACAAACCTCAACACAAGTGCTTCTACTAATCCACAGTCACCCACCAGCATGACTCTAATATCACCACCTTTATATCGCAAAACTATTGCAAGGAATCAAACATATCATATTCAGCGATCTACAAGTTTATGTAGGATTTTATGACTAACCATGTGATTGACCAATTCCTGTCATCTCTCTAAATAGATATAAGTGAAGCAAGAGAGTTTAATTATTTATACAAAATATATGCCCATGCTCTAACAAATATAAGTGAAGCAAAAGAGCATTGTACAAATGGTGGTTGTCTATATGAAGAGAAACAGGCAATCCAAACTTCAAATGATATAAGTGAAGCACATGAAGCATTCTATAAAGCAATACTCAAAAGATTTAAGTGAGGTGCAATGAGCATTATATAAATCAACCAAGGACTATCTCATACCAGCATGGTGCATAAAAGAAAAATGAAAACTAAATGCAAAAGATGCTCCAAGACTTGCACATAATGCATGAACGAAACGAATACGAAAACATATTGATACTAGTTGAAGAAAGAGGGGATGCCTTCCGGGGAATCCCCAAGCTTAGATGCTTGAGTCTCCTTGAATATTTACTTGGGGTGCCTCGGGCATCCCCAAGCTTAAGCTTTTGCCTCTCTCCCTTTTCCTCATATCGAGACCTCCTCGTTTAAACACTTCATCCACACAAAACTTCAACAGAAAACTCGGTAAGATCCGTTAGTATAATAAAGCAAATCACCACTCTAAGCACTGTAGCAAACCAATTCATATCTTGTTTTTGCATTGTGTCTACTGTAATATAACTTTTCCATGGCTTAATCCACTAATATAAATTGATATATTCATCAAAACAAGTAAACTATGCATCAAAAACAGAATCTGTCAAAAACAGAGCAGTCTGTAGTAATCTGAACATCCACCATACTTCTGGTACCCCAAAAATTCTACAAAAATTATGAAAAATAAAAAAGTTGTATAGAAAGACAGTGAAAAAATAATCAGAACCAATTGACGTTCCAGTTAAAAATGTAAAATCGCGCACTACATCCAAAGTTTCTGTCCTGCACCGTACAAACCAACAAGCTTTGTAAACATCCTAAAGGCAAACCTTGGCATATTATTTTTATAATACAATAGAGTTATACAAGGGGATAATTATTTTTGATGAAAATTTTATGTAATCAAGATTCACAAAGTTTCCCTGAGCATGAACAAAGTTCAAGGAGCTCTCCCACTTCAACAATGCTTGTCTTTCTCACTTTCACTTTCCTTTTTGAAGAGTTTTTAGGTTCCCATCTTTATTTTTTTGTTTTTAAACCATATGAAAGCACTCAACAGAAATAAACGACTCTCTAAAACTTCCGGGTTGTCCCCCTGGCAGCGCTTTCTTTAAAGCCATTAAGCTAGGCATACAGTGCTCAAGTAATGGATCCACCCGGATCCCAAGGTATATCAAAGCCAATTTTAATTAACAATGATTTGTAATTTAGTAGTGAGCACAAATTAACATATATCATGCAACAATGAAGTCTAACTCTTTTCCTATGCATCGGCATGTCATAAAAGAACAATTCATGGACACCAAGTAAAGGCCAATGCATAGTATAAGTAGTTTCTTGCAATTCTATCATATTGGAAATGTAAAGAGGCGGAGATGTAGTTCCTCTCTCATAATAATTGCAAGTAGGAGTAGCAAGCACATGCATATTATATCTATCAAAATTATCATGTGCAACGGTAAAAGGCAACCCATCAATATAATCCTTACTAAGCACAAACTTCTCCGATATAGTGTAGTCGGGAGAATGCAAAAAGATAATAGGACTATCATGCGTGGGTGCAATAGCAACAATTTCATGTTTAACATAAGGAACTATAGCAAGTTCATCTCCATAAGCATAATTCATATTGGCATCTCGGCCACAAGCATAGCAAGCATCATCAAAAAGGGATATTTCAAACAAATTCAAGGGATCATAGCAATCATCATAGCAATCATCCTTCGATAAGCACGAAGGGGAATTAAATAATGTATGAGTTGGAGGGTTACTCTCATTAGAAGGTGGCACATGTAGCTAATCCACTCTTCCTCCTTTTGTTCTTCGCTCTCCTCATCATCTTTTTCATCCAATGAGCTCACTGTTTCATCAATTTCTTCTTCCATAGCTTCCTGCAAAATATTAGTCTCTTCTTGGATAGCGGAGAAGTCCTCAATATATGGTTTAACATAGGCATTAGAAGCATAATTATCATAACAATATTGAAATATGGCAAAAAATTTAGATTTGTAAAGAGTAGCATCATACTTCTCAATCAAAGAGGCAATCTCATAAGCACCTTTAAAAGCAACAAATTCTTCAACTTGTTGAACATCATAGTAATTGTAAACACCCTTAGCATACTAAGATATGATTCCATTATCACTAAACAAGCATTGATAGGGTAGGTGTTTCTTAGGGTCTTCAGAACAACAAGTAAACTCATATATTTCACATAAATTCCAAGCATAACATTGCAAACATTGAATTTGATCCTATAATAGTTTCCGTTTTTCAGATATACGGTGTCGCACAAAACAAGCATGCTCATCTAAAGATTTGCCCTCAACTAAACTAGTTGGGGTTTCAGCACGAGCACAAAGGGATCGAAGATGATCCAAGTAAAAAGCTTCAGGAGTGTGATAGATTTTGAGTGGTTCTTCAACCACTGGTTTAGTAGGTACAACTAATTTTTTGGTATTTTGCGTTTCCTACCCATTACTAAAGATAGAAAACAACTAAGAACAGCAAATAAAATAAAAATTGCTTAGTGATAAAGCAAACAAGCACACACTAGAAAATTCACCCCACGCTATGACTCCCCGACAACGGCGCCAGAAAAAGGTCTTGATAACCCGCAAGTATACGGGATAGTTGTAGCCTCTTTTGATAAGTAAGAGTGTCGAACCCAACAAGGAGCTAAAGGTAGAATAAATACTCTCTCAAGTCCTATCAGCCACTGATACGACTCTACGCACGCTTGACGTTCGCTTTACCTAGAACAAGTATGAAACTAGAAGTACTTTGTAGGTGTGATAGGATAGGTTTGCAAGATAATAAAGAACACATAAACATAAACTAGGAGCTGTTTAGATAAAGAAGCAATAAAGTAAATATAGCGAGTGTGGAAAAGTGGTGGTAGGAGTTGTGGAATTGTCCCTAAGCAATTGACTACGTTACTAGACCGGTAATCACTATTGCAATTCTATTTGAGGGAGAGGCATAAGCTAACATACTTTCTCTACTGGATCATATGCACTTATGATTGGAACTCTAGCAAGAATCCGCAAATACTAAAGATTCATTAAGGTAAAACCCAACCATAGCATTAAAGTATCAAGTCCCCTTTATCCCATACGCAACAATCCCCTTATTCAGGTTTGTGTTTCAGTCACTCATGCAACCCACTATAAGCGAATCATGAACGCATTGCAACACCCTACAACGGGAATCCCTCACGCTTGCGCAACACAGAGGGCACCATAGGACATCACCAATAATAAAACATGCAACTCAAACCAATCATAGCAATTCATCAATCACCGATAGGACAATGAAAATCTACTCAGACATCATAGGATGGCAACACATCATTGGATAATAGTATGAAGCATAAAACACCATGTTCAAGTAGAGGGTACAGCGGGTTGCGGGAGAGTGGACCGCTGGATATAGATGGGGGAAGGTGATGGAGACGTTGGTGAAGATGATGGAGGTGTTGGTGAATATCGCGGTGATGATGATGGCCCCCGGCGGCGTTCCGGCACCACCAGAAGCAAGGGGGAGAGAGCCCCCCTTCTTCTTCTTCTTCCTTGACCTCCACCCTAGATGGGAGAAGGGTTTCCCCTCTGGTCCTTGGCTCCCATGGCATGGAAGGGGCGAGAGCCCCTCCAAGATTGGATCTATCTCTCTGTTTCTGCGTTCTGCGGTTCTGCCCCTTCACCGTTTCCTTTATATCTGGAGATCCGTAACTCCGATTGGGGTGAATCTTTTGCCCAGATTTTTCTCGTAAAATTATCTTTCTTGCGGCAAAAGAAGAGCGTCAAGCGCCTTACGGGTGGCCCACGAGAGTCCAGGGTGCACCCCCCTGTCTCGTGGCCACCCCGGACACCTTTTCGCGTTGATTCTTCCTCCCAAAAATCACAAATATTCCAAAATAATTCTCCATCCATTTTTATCCCGTTTGGAATCCATTTGATATTGGGTTTCTGCGAAACAAAAAACATGCAACAGACATGAACTGGCACTGGGCACTGGATCAATATGTTAGTCCCAAAAATAGTATAAAAAGTTGCCAAAAGTATATAAAAGTTGAATAATATTGGCATGGAACAATCAAAAATTATAGATACGACGGAGACGTATCAGTGTGTCCGGGACTGGGTATCCTCGAGTTTAAATACTCAGCCGCTCCAACCAGATGTACAACTGAGACAGCAGTCGGAACTGGTCTACCAAATTATTGTCTTCACCAAGCTTACTGGTTCTATTTCCTCAACTCTTTCATTTCCTCATGTCTGTTGGTGTGTGCTTGTTCATATCTGTTTGAAGACTTTGACTGAAGACTTCCTCAATTTCCTCAGTTCAATTTCTTCAGTCTATCCGTCTTCTTTCTTGTGTTATCCTTTGTTTACGCTTTCTGTACTCTGTGCTTGTCTTCATTTCATTATGATGACTATGCTTGTGTTCTGTTATATCTACATTTGAGTAATTATTCCGCTGTTAGTAGTTCTTCATTTAGGAATTTCCTCACCAGCAAATTCCTCAGTGAAGAATTCATAAAAGTCACCTATTCACCCCCTCTAGTCGATATACGCTCTTTCAATTGGTATCAGAGCAAGGTACTCCCTTGTTCTGTGTGATTTTGGTTTAACCGCCTGGAGTTTTAGTTATGTCGACCGCAGGTATGATCAAGGTCTCCGCTGGGTGTCCTACCTTCGATGGAACGGACTACCCCTATTGGAAGAATAAGATGCGCATGCATCTTGAAGCAATTGATAACAATCTCTGGTGTGTTGTGGAAAATGGTGTTCCCTCAGTCACACCTTCTCTGAACGCTACTGATGTGAAGAGATTCAAGCAACTCGATTCTCAAGCGAAGAATATCATATGTGGCCACCTGAGCAAAGGACAGTATGGAAGAGTGAGTGCTTTGGAAACTGCTAAGCTTATCTAGGATAGGCTGTCCAAGGTGAATGAAGGAGTCTCAACTCAACGTGACTCTCGTGTTGACGTTCTTCGCAATCTCTTCAACCGCTTCAAAAGACTCGACAATGAAAATGTCCAGCAAACCTTCGATCGCCTCACTGACATCTCAAATGAGCTTCAAGCGCTTGGTGCCACTGACATCACCGACCATGAGGTGGTGAAGAAATTGCTGAGATTGCTCGATTCTTCATTTGATACTCTGGCACTGATGATCCAAGAACGTGCTAATTACAAGTCACTTGATCCTGCTGATATCCTCGAGAGGCTAAATACTCATGAGTTCCAGCTTGCTGAGAAGAGAGATCTCTATGGTTCGAGCTATGACAGATCACGTGCTCTGAAGGCCAAGACAGTCTCTGAGTCTGAAGATGAGGACTCTGCTAGCAGCCTTGGTGACCTTGAAGAACCGAGCCAGGAACTAGCACTGCTCGTGAAGAAATTTCAAAAGTTCTCAAGACGTGGTCGCTTTGGAAAATCCTCAAGGAGCAATGATTCCTCATCCAGTGACAACAAAAAGAGGCTATGCCACAAATGCAAGAAACCTGGTCACTACATCCAAGATTGTACTTAGTGGGATAAGGAATCAAAGAAGAAGAAATACAAGGATTACAGTTCTGATGACGCAAAGAAGAAGAAGAAATCCTCAAAGTCTTCATCATCAAAATCGTCGAAGTCTTCATCTCACTAGAAGAGAAGCTCCAAGAAGGCTCGGGCATTCATTGGCAAGGAAATGGACTCTGAGGCTGAATCTGAGGAACATGAGGACAAGGAGGCATCTGAGGAGTCCGAGTCTAGTGTGGCGAGCCTAGCTCTCGCTACTACATTCGTCAGCAAGTCTATCTTCAACTCTGAAGAAAATGTCTTCACCAACAAGGCTGATGAAGGCAATGATGACTACGCTCCCACCTATTGCTTCATGGCACAGGGTGCCAAGGTAACTAAATACGCCTCCTCTGAATCTAGTGAGGATGAATCTGGTGAAAACCTCAAGCCCAGATACTCTAAACTTGCTAAGATTGCTGTGAAACAACTAAAGGCTTTTGAAAAGGTTCAAAACATGCTAGATAAAAGTGATGATATGTTGGGTGAAGAATGGATCGCACTAAAACCTTGACTGAAAATCTTCAGAGACTTCAGTCCAAGTTTGACAACCTTCAAGGTCATCATAACACTCTCTTATCTGATCACGAGAAGCTTTCTTATGAATTTCTTCAAAGAAAGCAAGATCTAGAAAAGCTAAGAGTGGATTATGAAGATCTTCAAAAGGAGTGCGATTCATTACTTGCTCAACAAATCAGCGCTCCTCAGGAAGAATTTGTTCCTCCATGTCTGAAATGCATTGAACGTGAAACTGCTAATTCTTCACCTGAATGTTCAAATGCTTCTAATGCTACAAATTCTTCATCTGTCTCTGCTATCACTAATTCCTCATCTGAGGACAATGCAAGTATCACTGATGATGCAGGGCTGAAGGAATTGTACATGACATGCATGTACAAAAGCCTCAAAGGGCATCAGACTCTTTGTGATGTGCTCAAAAAGCAGATCCTTAACAGAAACCCTAGGAAAGAGGGTATTGCCTTTGAGAGGAAACTCAATGCTGATGGAACATATTGGAAGCTTGAGCGGTACCCCAAAACCTCATGGGTTGCTGCAAAGGGACCTCCAGTTGATCCATCCAACTTATCTGGTTTTACATGTTAATCTCCTCATTCTTCTGATGAGTCATTTGACTCCAACTATAAACTGTTCAAAAATCAGAATGGTGAAGTATTTGCTAGATATGTTGGCACTAACTGCAGGAATGGTTCCCCTATGAAGAAAATCTGGGTTCCCAAAAGTTGCCTTGAAAGTCTTCAGGTGAATGTCCTCATGACACCACCAGTGAAGAATAGGAACTCCAGATCAAATTCTTCATATGAACCAAACTCTTCATATGGATCCAAGTCCTCATACGGACCAAATTCCTCAAAAGGATCAAAGTCCTCATATGATCATCATCGTGCTAACCTTTCTGTTTCGCAGGGTTGAGCTAAAGGCTATGAATATGAGCATTATTCTTCAAATCATTATGTTCAGAAGTCCTCAAAGAATTACTCTGCTTATTCATATGCTTACCCTAACCCCTCTTATGTGAAACGAAGTGGATTGGCTTCTGTGCCACCTTTCTCATATGGTTCTCGTAGAGTGATGAATTCTTTGCCACCCCTTCAGATGTGGGTGGTGAAGAAAAAGAACTAATCTCTTATGCAGGGTCAGGTCTCCACACGTGCTCAAAACATCTGAAGAATTTGCTGGAGACCTGAACAGTGCCTGATAGGACGCAGGCTAATCATGATGAAATGAACTTTCATTTCACACGTCCTCATACTATTTATCTGTTCTATTGCTCGAAGAAATTGAACTGATGATATTGATGTCATATTCTTCACTGATGAAGCACATGCCATTTCCTCGGACGATCTTTGGTTTATTGGTCCTTGAAGAAACAGAACTGCATATCACTCTCCACTGTAGAAGCTGAGTACATTGCTGCCGGATCATGCTGTGCTCAACTACTATGGATGAAGCAAACACTCAAGGACTATGGCGTCAACATGAAGAATGTGCCTCTCTACTGCGATAATGAGAGTGCTATCAAGATTGCTCATAACCCAGTTCAGCACTCGAATACTAAGCACATCCAGATTCGTCATCATTTTCTTCGTGATCATGTGTTGAAGGGCGACATCTCCATCGACCACGTTAGCACTGAAGATCAGCTGGCCGATATCTTCACTAAGCCCTTGGATGAGAAGAGATTTAGCAAGTTGCAGTGTGAGCTAAATATCCTAACACTTATGATGACTTGATGACTTAGATGCGCAACACATGAAGTAATGTTTTTCTTCAATCAATGAAGACTAACCCTCTAAGTGTGAAGAAATTAATGAAGAAATTGATTCTTAGAGCCCTACGACAATTGTACGCGGTGTCTGAAATCAGCTTTCTTATACGGTGGGTCACGCCACCACCCAAAGTTGGAAATCTTCAAATTTGAGTTTTTCTTTGTTTTTGAAATTCCTCAGTTTTTCAAATTCTTCAACTTTGCATTGTCTTCACTCTTTCCGGTGTTGTTCTTCATTTGAATACATACATATGAGTTTTATGTCCTCTACAACATTCACTTATTGCTAATTCTTCAAGCTGATTTCTTCTGCTAAGTGAATGTGATCGGACCCTTCCCCCTCTATGCTAAACTCAACCCAGTCTATTCACAAATTCTTCATGTGCGTTCTATTTGAAACTGTTCAAAGTCTTCACTGTGTCCTTGACTGCTGAAGAAATTGCGAACAAAAACTTTAACTTATATGTTCTGAATTTTCGGCTTTGCCGCTCAAACCGTTCCACATACCACTACAATACTTATCTATTCACCCATGATCCTACACGATCGTCACCTCTCAGTACGTGGGTGACACATGTCAAGCGAATGAGAAGGGCCAGGGGCACATTCGTCCGATTTCCTTGGGCGTACAGTTTTCACTCTCTCTATAAATACCACTGCCTCTTCCTCACTTCACTTTTACCTTGCTCGCTCTCACTCCCGCTCGAGCTCCCCAAACCCTAGCGCCGCCGCTACTTCATCGTCGCCGGTGAGGAAGAGCTTCACTGCCTCGACCTCGTCACCGTCGTACTCACGCCGGTTGCGGATTTCTTCACTCCGCCGCCGCCGTAGCCATCTTCCTCTGCCGAGTTAGGGCGTGGAAGATCTGAACTGACGAACTTCACATCTACTCTTCCTAGTTCGTCGTGTTCTTCACTTCGGGTAATTAAAAGTTACTTTTACTGCCCTCTTTGATTCTTATGTTTTCGTGAAAATCTTCAAAGGTGTTTATTCTTCAAATCTTCACACACATGAACACCTCACATGTCATCTGCTCTTGATTCGTTTCTCTAAGCAATGATTTTCTTCAAGATTCCTCAATTGTGTGGATTTTCAATCTATACAACTCTAGAACCTAAGACAAAGAACGCTTAGTGAAATTCCTCAAGACTCATCTGGTCAAATTCCTCAAACCTATTTTTTTTAAAAACCTTCTGAGAACGCATATGACCTCTCCAAATTCCTCGCAACTATACTCTGTTCACAGGTACAAATGTCCACTGCTGAATCACTAGGTTCTCATCAACTTAACTCATTTGCAGCGTTCCTCGAAGAAAAGTTGCACACCTCTTCAGAAACTTCAGTTGTTCATATTCCTCAGCTGAAGAAAATGGCTGATAAGAAGCCACAAAAGGGAGGAAAGAGGCCTGAGGTCAATACTGCGTTTGAAACCCCTGAGGACATTTATGCTGGATACTGCACTCCTGATGAGGCCAAGTTTGCCAAGGAGGACAAGAATCAGCGCAAGGTGCGCATACAACGGATAGAGAGGAGATGGGCATGGGAATGGAGGGAGTAAAGGTATGTTACTCCCAAGTATATGAAGAAATTCGCGCTCAACCCTCCATGCTCAAGACCTCCATTAGCACCAGGCTAAGTGGCAGATCCCGCCAGCCTCAAGCGCGGTGAGGACTATGCTGATGAATGGGCAAAGCGCCAGGCCAAACTGGCCAAGCAAGCAAAGGAAGCAGTGAAGAAATTCAATGCAGACTCTGCTGCTGCTACTGCCGCTGCTGAGGCCTCTGCTAGCCAGCCGAAGAAGGCGATGCACAAGAAGCCTGCTCATAAGTCAAGCGCTTCTCCTTCAATGCCCTCACGGCCAAGCTCCTCAGCAATGCCCTCAAGGCCAGATTCTTCAAAGCCCTCACGGCCAATCCCTCAGACTGCTCCTTCAAAGTCCTCAGCTCCTCCGACAAAGTCTTCAGCTGATCCGACCAAATCCTCTACACCTATGCATCTCGCCACGTGCCAAAGGACAACAGGCTTCTCAATTGCCTCAGGAGCATCTGCAAGCTCCCCAGCCGCATGAAATTCCTCTGCTGGCCCCTCTCTGCCGAAGAAAAAGGCCACTGCTAGACGAGGCCTTCGACCAAGTCCTCACAAGAAGCGGGTCGCCTTCCAAGTTCCCTCTGATGACGATGAGGCTGATGATGAAGAACTCGCCGAAATCATCAGAGACAGGCAAGCCAGGGCCGCTAGAGCCAAAGGCAGCAATGTGCCACTGATGTTGGATCCAAAGTCGATCCTCGATTACATTAACCTATGGCACAAGGACCCTAACACGCCTTTGCTGGAGATGAACCTCACTCCTGGTCAAAGTCATGTTCTGACTGCCTTCATTGAGGAAGAAAAGTGGAAATTTGAACAAGGCAGAAGTCTGAAGAAAGAGCAGTACAAGAAACAGCGCTACCTCAAGGACAATGTCCTCACTCTTACCCCTGATCAGCTCATTGCCTTGCAAGCTGAAATCAAGCAATTGAGTGATGAACTCGATCGCTACTATGCTGATTAGAAGGGCGCCAGGGTTCGGTTCGTCAATCTGATGAAGAAATTCAGTTCTAGTGCTGCTACTCCTATGCACGTTGAAGTTCCTCAGGCTAAAGCATCTGCTCAGCCTACTGAAGAACATGCCAGCACTGCTGATGACAATCAAGCTGCTCAAGAAAATGAGAGTACCAGGGCTGATGACTCCATTTCAGCCGCTGAAGATATTGCCAGGGCATTCACTAGTGGTGCGCCTGAAGAAAGTGAAGAAGTCAGGGCAACTACATCAGTTGCGCCTGAAGAAAATGATCCAAAGTCCTCTGCACCTCCTGCGCCTACACCAACTCTGATCCTTCCATCTGCATCAGATGCGAAGAAGACTAAGGCTGCAGAGCGTGCAACTGTGAAGAAAAGGAAGGCATCAACTTCATCAAATTCTTCAGCTCCGAAAAAGATGAAGCCTCTGACTAGTTCAATTGACAACCCAATTGATGTCGTTCCAGTCTCTTTCATGCCATCAAAGGACCTTGTTCCTTTTGGTGAAGATTGTGTGATTCCCAATGAATCTGATGAAGAAACTCCTTCTGCTTCTTCGACAGAGCAGTTGGACGAAGAAATTGAAGTGGATGCAATCCCTTCAACCCTAATCATTTCCTCACCTATGCCTTAGTTCCCTGCTGAAGAGGCAGGTGTTGAAGAAATGGAAGATGAGGATGTGGACATCGGTTGTACCACTCCTGTGCTCAATGATGACTTTTGGGAAAGTCAG
Source organism: Triticum dicoccoides (assembly GCF_002162155.2). Taxonomy (NCBI): domain Eukaryota; kingdom Viridiplantae; phylum Streptophyta; class Magnoliopsida; order Poales; family Poaceae; genus Triticum; species Triticum dicoccoides. The sequence goes on from NC_041383.1 coordinate 206,181,409, forward strand.
CACCCCAACTCTCCAATGTTCACTTCACTCCAAGTAATTCCTCAGTCCCCAGCTGCTACTGAAGTGCAAATGGGATCTAAAGAACCTCATGCAACCCCAAGTGTTCATGAAGAAATTCCAGCCACTAGTGCTGAAGAAATTGTCAATGAAGAATTGAAGACCCAGGCTGAAGCTGCAGACGAGCCTGAAATTCCTCTGCCTGAGGAACCTGAGATTGCGATTCCTGAGGTGGTGATGCAATTGGCTGACACTCCTCAGCCCAAGCCAAAGGATCCCTTCTCAAAGAATCAAAAATTCAAGGCTGATGATTTCTTCGGCGAGCATGTGTTCTTCACTAAATTCAACCCATATGACAATGCTCATCTTAGAAGGAAGTATTTCTGGACTGCCAGCCAGGCCAACTTCTATTCCTCATTGCTTTTCAACAAGGACAAAGTCTTCGACCACGAGCACATTCCTCACGTGGACATGGAATCAATGCCTTGCTTCTCTCAAGTCCTCAGTATGCTTCATGATGCAGGCTTGCTCAACTTTTGTTCAGACATAGTTGATTGGAATGAAGAGCTCATTCTTCAGTTCTACGCAATGCTGCATATCACATGTGATGCTGCTGACGTCAACTCTTGGGTGTTGGACTGGATGACTGAAAACACTCATTATAAGGCACCAGCCTCTGAATTGCTTCGTGCCCTGCCAATCAGTTCTCCACCTGACGGTGCTCATTGTCTATATGATGAGCCTGAACTCACTGCTCACTATATGCAAGTGCTCATGAAGCCTCTGAAGCCTGGTCAAGCCCCAAGGACCAAATTCCTCGTGAAGGAATTGCTCTATGTGCTAAGAACCATCTATCGCATTCTGACGAAGACCATGAGTCCTATCAAAGGCCATGACTCATTCAATGAAGAAATTATTGGGACGATGAAGAATATGCTATTCAACATAATGCATGGCATCCCCATAAACTATCATGATTTCTTCATGAGGACCCTGGCGAATGTTGCACTTTCACCATTTGAGCTGAAGCCTTACGCACCATGGATCATGAGATTCCTCAGAACAAGGTCTTCACTCAACTACAAGGCTGACTTTCAGAATCACCTCAGCTACTTGCCCCCGATTGAAGTCCTCAAGTGGACATTTTCCTCAACTGATGAGAAGGGCAAGTCCCCAGCCATTATCGATGAAGGCATTCGTCTATTGGATGGTCAGTTCCGCAAAGCTGCATCTTATTCCACCAATGATGACTCTGCCACACATGATTCTGCTGCCAATGCTCCCAAGTCAAGTCCTCAAGCTACTGCTCCTCGTGTGATGACTGACCGTGAACTGCTGCTAAGTCTTCACCAGAAGGTGGATCGAAACCACAAATGGGTTAAGCGTCAGTTTGGCTCAATTCTTCACAACATGACTTCTACACATAATGCAGTGAAGAAAAACCATTACTACCTCCATGAAGTTTTTGATCGCACCTGGGCTATTCTGTCACATCTATATGGTGAAGAAGATCTGAAGCAAATGGGCTTCAAGGAAGATTTTGACTGGTCTGCTCCTCCACCGAAGAAATACAAGAAGGCCAAGGTTCCTTCCTTGGTGGCCAGTTCATATTCTTCATCACGCGCCACAGACGAATATGAATACTTGGACGACACTGCAGCAGGCCCTACAACGACTCAAGACACTGACAAAGCTGGCGCTCCTCCATCATCATGATATTCTTCAGGGCCGTTAGTCCTCATTTTCAACCCTTTTGGTCATTCGATGACAAAGGGGGAGATATTTGAGTTAGTCTTCAAGCGGGTCTATCTTATATGGGCGTTTTTTGCTAAGTTACAACTCTCGTTCTTCTGATGACTTTGCTAGATCGAGTTGTAATCTTAAACTCTATGGTGGCCTGATACTTTTGTTGTGTTCTTCTGCATGCTTATTCCTCATTAATGTTAATGCACGCATGCTGAATTATATCAGTCACCATATTTCATCATGCATTTCAAATTCTTCATATTATATGTCAAATGCATGTATGAATTACAGGATATAGGGGGAGATCTCCAATGATTATACTCTTCAAGTGTGCATTGCTTCAAAAGCAAATTCCTCACTATGCACATCTTCAGGGGGAGTTCTTCTATATCTTGCAATCAAATTCCTTAATATTAGTATTTACACTTCATATGTTTATCCCCGTTGAATACTTAACCTATATTGTCATCAATCACCAAAAAGGGGGAGATTGTAAGTGCATCTAGTGCCCCTTAGTGATTTTGGTGTATAGAAGGCTTATAGGTTAAGGGACTGATGCGTTTGTGAGTGTACATAGGTCTATAAGTCTATGAGGAGTTTGATATTTACAGAGAAAGTCAACCCCTAAAAATGAAGTTCTTCAACTGAAGACTTTGGATTTCTGAAGACTTTCTGAAGACTTTGAAAGTGAAGAAATTGGTGTAACCTTGAAGAGTTGGCAATAATTCGAGTGTAGCGACCCGACCTCAGATGGTCAAGTCTCTGTGCTTCTGTGTCATCCCTGGATCGGTAATGCTGACACACACAGTACTCGAAGGATTTATAACAGAGTAGCAATCACACACTTATTACATCGAATGTCTCAAAAGAGAACTATTACAATAATATGGCTTAAGGCCATCTAATGCGATAACAGCGGAAGGCTTGGAAGATAAAGTGAGTCCATCAACTCCAACGGCATAGCTGAGCTGCACGGCAACGACCTACGAACCTTACTCCTCGTCTGAAAAGTCTGCAACATAATACGTTGCAGCCCGAGAACGGGTCAGCACATGGAATATGCTGGCAGTGTAACACAAAAGAGCAATAACAGAATAATGCTACCACTACATGCATATTAGGCTGGTAGAAAAGCTCTATGGTTACAATTTTGTGAAAAGCCATTTTTTCCCTACAACAAAGGAATATAATTTAATTTAACTATCATGGTGGTTGAAACATCATTTGAGAAGGTAACCCCAACTCAATGATCCCAATTAAAATAGTTAACATCCCAAGCAATATTAATTAAGAGTGTTGAGATACATGCGAATACTCAAGTACTAGATACTCAGAATTGTCCATAATCGGGGACATGGCTAACCATGATTAGATTGTACACTCTGCAGAGGTTTGCGCTCTTCAACTTCCTCCACGTTAACGTGGTTCACTTGTCCTTTGTTGAATGGATTGGGCTTCTTCCCTGCGCTCCCATTTCCATTGCCATTCTTTCCTTCAGAGCAGTCATTGGCATAATGCCCTGTCTTCCCGCACTTGTAGCAAACAACTTGGCTTAAGTCCCTCTTTGCGGGTGTAGATGGGTTAGAGCGATTCTGATTATTGTTGGCTCCATTCCCATTCCCGTTCTTCGCACCATTATGGTTATGCGATCCTCCTCCAGCATGGTTATGACTTCCATGGTTATGAACAAGTCCTCCCGAGTTCGGGGTCAAGCGGGGCTTCTGGTAAGCTCCTGAGTTGTATTTCCCTTGTCCATATTTCCTCTTACGGCTCTCAATTTGCTGCTGCTTTCCTTCAATCATTAGGGCCTTATCTACCAACTCCTGGTAGTTGTTGAAGGTTGCCACCATCGACTGCATACTCATCTCATCATTCAGCCCTTCCATAAACTTCTCCTGCTTCGCGGCATCTGTGGCCACATCATCAGGGGCATAACGTGATAACTTGCTAAACTCATCCACGTACTGGCCCATAGTACGGTTCCCCTGGCGTAGATTGCGGAACTCACGCTTCTTCATCTGCATAGCTCCAGTCGAGACATGGGCCCTGCGAAAAGCCTGCTGAAACTGAGCCTATGTGACAGTGTCGATAGGATAGGTGGCTGTGAAATTCTCCCACCAAGCTGTTGCAGGTCCATCCAGTTGGTGTGCGGCAAAACACACCTTCTCAGCATCTGTGCATCCTGCGGTGGTTAACTCCCTTCCAATACGATGTAACCAATCATCTGTAACTATTGGCTCAATGCTACTGGAGAACACCGGCGGCTGTAACCTTAAGAAACGGGCAAGGTTATCCACTGGCGGCGGGTTGTTGTTGTTGGCATTGTTGTTATTGGCATTGCCCTGGTTCTGAACTAGCAATTGCATGAAGGCATTCTGCTGCTGGATCAACTGGGTGATCTCCGGAGGGAAAACAAAATCGGGGTCTCTTCTCGGAGGCATCTGATGGGTTTAGATGGAAGAGATTAGAATAGAAAAGGTCTAGGGGAGAAACACTACCCATATGCATATGAGGCAAACACAAGCATTCATTCAATCAATCAAGCAAGGGCATACAAAACGGTCTAGAACTATCGCAAAAGTGCTCACTACTACTAGTTACATGGGGGAATACTATTATCATATGGTGGTCATCTAGAAGTTTTGATCGGTGGAAGACTCCATAATGTCTGCTCCAGCTTCATCTTCATAGTCATCATCACTTGAATCTGAATCGGTGTCGTCGATGATGATGTAGTTGTCTGGACGAATGATGTCTTCTCTTGGAACTGGTCCTCCCATGAAAATTCCGATCTTCTCGACTAGGTCGTCATTCTTCTCCAATAGGATCTTGATTTCCTCCTCATATCCATCGCGTGTGGACTTAAGTTCTTCCTCCAGCTCGATGAACCTAGTTTTCTCCTTCTTCAACTCGATCATGTCTGTGCACATCTGGTTTTCCTGACATCGAATGTGCTGGTTTTGCTCCTGGATAAAGGATGCGACAGATCTATCCTTCTTGGTGCTGATCATCTCCCATTGTTCATCTCGATGTCCACATATTTGATAGGTGGTATCCTCAAGTTCCTTGTTGTAGATTTCTCCAATGCGTCCCATGGTGATATGAGCTGCCATACTCTTGCCAAGGCTCCAAGTGGGGGCTTCGAAAGAAAACTCTATGGGTTTAGAATTTGGCGAGAACGTCCTTCCTGGAACTCGTACTTGAATCATCTAGCGCTCTTCTTCTGGTAGAGTGGCGTTGTACGTCCCAGTGAAGCTTGGTATTCCAATATTCAAGTACCTAGTGACTTCCTTCAAGTGGCGCCCAAAAGGTGTGTCTTCATCCGGTTGTGCAAACTTGTTCTTCTTATCCTTCATCCTAAAGAGTGGAAAAAGAAGAGGAGCCAAAAATGAGAGTAGAAGTGTGACCTATGGTTTATCTTAGTGGTCGTGTCCTACACTCAGCGTGTGCTCTGATACCATCTTATAGCGACCCGACCTCAGATTGTCAAGTCTCTGTGCTTCCGTGTCATCCCTGGATCAGTAATGCTGACACACACAGTACTCGAAGGATTTATAACAGAGTAGCAATCACACACTTATTACATCGAATGTCTCAAAAGAGAACTATTACAATAATATGGCTTAAGGCCATCTAATGCGATAACAGCGGAAGGCTTGGAAGATAAAGTGAGTCCATGAACTCCAACGGCATAGCTGAGCTGCACGGCAACGACCTATAAACCTTACTCCTCGTCTGAAAAGTCTGCAACATAATACGTTGCAGCCCGAGAATGGGTCAGCACATGGAATATGCTGGCAATGTAACACAAAAGAGCAATAACAGAATAATGCTACCACCACATGCATATTTGGCTGGTGGAAAAGCTCTATGGTTACAATTTTGCGAAAAGCCAATTTTTCCCTACAACAAAGGAATATAATTTTAATTTAACTATCATGGTGGTTGAAACATCATTTGAGAAGGTAACCCCAACTCAATGATCCCAATTAAAATAGTTAACATCCCAAGCAATATTAATTAAGAGTGTTGAGATACATGCGAATACTCAAGTACTAGATACTCAGAATTGTCCATAACCGGGGACACGGCTAACCATGATTAGATTGTACACTCTGCAGAGGTTTGCGCACTTTTCCCCGCAAGACTCGATCGCCTCCGTTTGTTTCCTCATACTACATGGTGTTTCAGAAACGGATGACCGAGACACAGTCTTTCAAAAACATTAACTCTCTACTCCGGGCAGACCATACCAAACCTACAAAACCCACTACCTGCTGATCCACCTCTTCAAGAGCTTCACGTAACTTACTCAACTATGCTAGAGCCCATAATAGCTTGCGGCTGCGCACGGAAATTTCTAGCATGAATAGACTCAGTTCCCTTTGAGCCTGGGTGGCGGTCCATAGGAGAATCACACGGTAACCCTGGGATTTGCAAAAATAAAGCAGGCAATCACTGGATACCCCAGGTGCCTCAATCCACCCAGATGTGTATTAAAGTTGCCACCTTAAGTAAACCATTAATTAACAATCTCACATCTGTCATGGAAATCACTCAAACCCAATCCACGTCTACGAGCATAGCATGGCAATATAAGCATAACGTAGAAGTAACTCCCAAGGGTTTGATAATAAACAGGGCAATAGGTTCTACCTCAGCAACTACCTCCCAATACCCACATGTTAAAGGCATCCTAATCATGCAATGTTTGAGGATTGAAACTAATGCATAAAAACTGGGTATGTAAAGAGTATGATCAATGTGTTACTTGCCTTGCTGACGATCCGTGTATCCTAGAGACTCGTAGTAACACGCTTCGCACTTCGGGAATTCTATCACAAGCAAACAATGACATACATAAGCAACAATCAAAGATGCACAAGTAGAACTCCAAATAAAATAGTTTTACCGGAGAGTTCAACTTAAGAACTCCGGTTTGCAAAAAGAATCAAATCAAACGGAGCAACGAAACTCAAACGACAAAAGAAACAAGATCCGTTAACTAATCTGAACTAGGGTCAAATTTTACAGAGATAAAAACTTGTTTGGGTTGATTATTCGGAAGGAGAGTCTCGAGATGAAACTCCAGGCGCTTGAATCGCCTAATTCCGATAAACGAGCGAAAAGATAAACATGTTTGAACATCGGATCAGAAATCGCGATCAGAATAATCGCGGAATAAATCCGATAAAAAGAAAAACGGCAAACTGCTAAACGAACGAACGTTCATTAACAGAAACTAAATAGTGAACGCATTCGTTAGAACGAACGGACGAACAAACGTTCGCTAAGTAAATAAACCGAAGAAATAAAACCGATCTATATAAAAAATCGATCTAGGGTTTTCAAAAAAAAACCGAAGGGTTTTCTAAAAAACCGGCGGCGGGGCGGGTACCTCTGACGAGGTCGTCCGGCGAGGCGGGCGGCTCCGGCGGGGCTCGGCGAGGGGCGGCGGGGCTTTGGG
>NC_041383.1:206189498-206197675 GCF_002162155.2 Triticum dicoccoides
CGGCTCCGGGCTCCGGGAGGCGGCGGCGGCTCGGGTGGTGGCGGGGGTGGTGGCGAGGTGGCGGGGCGGCGGTATTTAAGGAGGGGGGGCTGCTCCGGCTTGGGGAAGGGGGCGCCCGGGGTGGAGTCCGGCTCGGACTCCCCTCGGCGTCCGTGCGGCGCACGACAGCGCGCGCGGGGAGGCGGCGGCGGTGGTGGCTGGGCCGGCCTGCTCGGCTGGGCCTTTGGCCCAGTCGGGCGCGAGGGTTTTTTTAAAACATTCCGCCGGAAGAAAAATTCCTAGAAAAATAAATAAAAATCTAAAAATTCCAAAACAAGTTTTCTCCGTCTAAATAAAATATTTAGAACAGGATGAACTTTTCTTGGCCCCTAAAATGCAATTTTTAAAACGTGCAAATTTTTCTAGGGGAAATAAAATCCAAAAATGATTTTAACATTTTTCCTCCGATATTTCAGTTGTTTTGGAGAAGTCATATTATCTCCCCTCATTTATTATTTTAAAATGAAATATTTTCCAGAGAGAAAATAATTAAAATCAAAATCCTCGTCTTCTCTATTTGATAAAAATTTTAAATATGAAAATTGGAAAATCCCCAACTCTCTCCGAGGGTCCTTGAGTTGCTTAGGATTTCAAGGATTGCAACTGGAAAAACCATAAAATATGATATGCATGAATGAGCTATGTATAACATGCCAAATTGGAAATTTGGGATGTTACAAACCTACCCCCCTTAAGATGAATCTCGCCCTCGAGATTCGGGTTGGCTAGAAGATAGGTGCGGATGGTCCTTGCGAATATCCTCTTCTCGCTCCCAGGTGGCTTCCTCCTCAGTATGATGACTCCACTGAACTTTGCAGAACTTGATCACCTTGTTGCGAGTGACTCGACTATCAAACTCAAGAATCTTTACTGGCTTCTCCTCATAGGTCAGGTTATTATCCAGCTGAATCGCTTCCAAAGGTACTGTATCCTGCAAAGGTATATCGGCTATCTCAGCGTGGCACTTCTTCAGCTGAGATACGTGAAACACATCGTGAACTCCTGACAATCCTTTAGGTAACTCCAGCTTGTAAGCAACTTCTCCCATCCGTTCCAAAATACAATATGGTCCTACAAACCTCGGGGCTAACTTTCCCTTAACTCCAAAACGTTTTACTCCCCTCAAGGGTGATACTCGTAGATAAGCTCTGTCTCCAATCCCATAGGTTACTTCCTTGCGTTTTGAATCTGCATAACTCTTCTGTCTGGAATGAGCAATCTTTAGTCTATCTCTGATCAGTTTAACTTTCTCCTCTGATTCCTTGATCAAATCTGGTCCAAACAACTGACGAGCTCCTACCTCATCCCACATTAAGGGCATTCTACATCTGCGTCCATACAGAGCTTCGAACGGTGCCATCTTCAAACTGGACTGATAGCTGCTGTTATAAGAGAACTCTGCGTACGGTAAATTGTCATCCCAACTAGATCCATAATCTAGCGTACAGGCTCTTAACATGTCTTCCAGAATCTGGTTGACTCTTTCTGTCTGTCCATCGGTCTGAGGGTGAAAAGCGGTGCTGAATTCCAAACGGGTACCCAAAGTCTGGTGTAGCTGATGCCAAAACTTTGAAGTAAACTGGGTTCCTCTATCTGATACGATGCTCCTCGGAACTCCATGTAAACATATGATCCTGGTCATATATATCTTGGCCAACTTTGCACTTGTATACGTTCTTTTCACCGGAATGAAGTGAGCTACTTTAGTCAATCGATCCACAACTACCCACATAGAATCATATCCTGCATTGGTTCTGGGTAATCCGGTAATAAAGTCCATACCAAGTTTGTCCCACTTCCATTTCGGTATTGGCATAGGCTGTAACAGTCCTGCTGGCTTCTGATGCTCTACCTTCACTCTCTGACATACATCACATACGGCTACATACTCGGCAATATCCTTCTTCATTCCAGTCCACCAGAAACGTTCCTTCAAGTCCAGATACATCTTGGTGTTTCCGGGGTGAATCGAGTATGGTGAGTCATGGGCCTCTTGAAGTATCAAATTCCTGATCTCTGAATTGTTGGGCACATAAATCCGATCCTCAAACCACAAGGTATCGTGCTCATCCTCGCGAAAACCTTTGGCTTTACCTTCGCCCATCCTCTCTCTTATCTCAGCAATCTCTTTGTCCTCCTTCTGAGCTTCTCGAATCTTATCCAACAATGTCGACTGAACCTCCATTGCTGCAAGAAAGCCTTTCGGTACAATCTCCAACCGAAGTTCCATGATTTTTGCAGCTAACTCCTTTGGCATTCCCTTGCTCACAAGAACATTAGCATAACTCTTCTGGCTCAATGCGTCTGCTACGACATTGGCTTTTCCCGTATGATAATGTAGCTTCATATCGTAATCCTTTATAAGTTCCAACCATCTCCTCAGCCTGAGGTTCAACTCCTTCTGTGTGAAAATGTACTTCAAGCTCTTATGATCCGTGTACACATCACAACGGTTTCCAATAAGATAATGTCTCCAGGTCTTTAGCGCATGCACTACGGCTGCTAACTCCAAATCATGCGTGGCATAGTTCAACTCATGTGGCTTCAGTTGTCGTGAGGCATACGAAACAACTTTTCCTTCCTGCATAAGCACACATCCAAGTCCCAAGCGAGAGGCGTCACAATACACTTGAAACTCCTTATGTATATCTGGCAAGGTTAGTACTGGGTCCGTAGTCAATCGCTTCTTCAGCTCTTGAAAACTTGTCTCGCACTCCTCCGTCCATTTGAACTTAGTATCCTTCTTTAACAATTCAGTCATTGGTTTAGCAATCTTGGAAAAATTCTCAATGAATCTCCGATAATATCCTGCCAGTCCAAGGAAACTGCGGATCTCGCCAACTGAAGTGGGTGCCAACCATTCAGTGACTGACTGAACCTTACTGGGATCCACTGCTATACCCTTTCCAGATATAACATGCCCAAGAAATCCAACTTCTTGCAACCAAAACTGGCACTTGCTGAATTTGGCGTATAACTGGTGTTCCCTGAGTTTCTCGAGAACCAAACGCAAGTGTTCCGCGTGCTCCTCTTCGTTCTTCGAGTATATCATAATATCATCAATGAATACCACAATGAACTTTTCCAAATACTCCATGAACACCTTGTTCATCATACTCATGAAATAAGCAGGGGCGTTAGTCAGTCCAAATGACATGACCGTATACTCATATAATCCATACCGCATGGTAAATGTTGTCTTGGGTATATCCTTCTCTCGGATCTTCAACTGATGGTATCCCGATCGTAGATCAATCTTTGAAAACACCCTAGCTCCTTGTAACTGATCAAACAGATCATTAATCATCGGTAAGGGATACTTGTTCTTTATCGTTACTTCATTAAGAGCTCGGTAATCAACAACCATCATCAGGGATTTATCCTTCTTCTCCACCAAAAGTACTGGGGCTCCCCAAGGTGATGAGCTTCTACGAATGTAGCCTTTCTCCAACAACTCTTTGATCTGCTTCTTAATTTCCTCCAAATCATTTGCGGGCATCCGATAGGGTCTCTTGGATATCGGTCCTGTACCTGGCAATAGCTCTATCAAGAACTCGATATCTCTATCCGGTGGCATGCCTGGTAATTCTTCGGGAAAAACATCCGGAAAATCCTTTACTACAGGCACTTCCTCCTGTACAACTCCCGTGAGGGTGTTTACTTGTCTCCCCTTAGGCGCATGCCTAGATACGTACTTAATCCTTTTTCCCTCCGGGGTGGTGAGATAAATTGACTTACTAGCACAGTCAATACTTCCTCCATACTTCGACATCCAGTCCATACCTAATATCACATCCAATCCTTGTGACTCCAAGATAATTAGGTCAGACGGAAATACATGGGTGCCAATGATTAGGGGTATCTGGGTGCACCATCTGCTAGCCATGTACTCTGCTCCCGGTGAGCTTACTAAAAGGGGTGTCCTAAGGGTTTGGGTTGGTAACTTAAACTTTTCCACAAATCCCCTTGATATGTATGAATGCGATGCACCAGTATCGAAAAGAACAATTGCGGTAAATGACTGAACCAAAACTTTACTTATTACCGCGTCTGGCTGCTCTTCAACTTCCTCCACGTTAACGTGGTTCACTTGTCCTTTGTTGAATGGATTGGGCTTCTTCCCTGTGCTCCCATTTCCATTGCCATTCTTTCCTTCAGAGCAGTCATTGGCATAATGCCCTGTCTTCCCACACTTGTAGCAAAAAACTTGGCTTAAGTCCCTCTTTGCGGGTGTAGATGGGTTAGAGCGATTCTGATTATTGTTGGCTCCATTCCCATTCCCGTTCTTCGCGCCATTATGGTTATGCAATCCTCCTCTAGCATGGTTATGACTTCCATGGTTATGAACAAGTCCTCCCAAGTTCGGGGTCAAGCGGGGCTTCTGGTAAGCTCCTGAGTTGTATTTCCCTTGTCCATATTTCCTCTTACGGCTCTCAATTTACTGCTGCTTCCTTCAATCATTAGGGCCTAATCTACCAACTCCTGGTAGTTACTGAAGGTTGCCACCATCAACTGCATACTCATCTCATCATTCAGCCCTTCCATAAACTTCTCCTGCTTCGCGGCATCTGTGGCCACATCATCAGGGGCATAACGTGATAACTTGCTAAACTCATCCACGTACTGGCCCACAGTATGGTTCCCCTGGCGTAGATTGCGGAACTCACGCTTCTTCATCTGCATAGCTCCAGTCGAGACATGGGCCCTGCGAAAAGCCTGCTGAAACTGAGCCCATGTGACAGTGTCGATAGGATAGGTGGCTGTGAAATTCTCCCACCAAGCTGCTGCAGGTCCATCCAGTTGGTGTGCGGCAAAACGCACCTTCTCAGCATCTATGCATCCTGCGGTGGTTAACTCCCTTCCAATACGACGTAACCAATCATCTGCAACTATTGGCTCGATGCTACTGGAGAACACCGGCGGCTGTAACCTTAAGAAACGGGCGAGGTTATCCACTGGCGGCGGGTTGTTGTTGTTGGCATTGTTGTTATTGGCATTGCCCTGGTTCTGAACTAGCAATTGCATCAAGGCATTCTGCTGCTAGATCAACTGGGTGATCTCCGGAGGGAAAAAATCGGGGTCTCTTCTCGGAGGCATCTGATGGGTTTAGATGGAAGAGATTAGAATAGAAAAGGTCTAGGGAGAAACACTACCCATATGCATATGAGGCAAACACAAGCATTCATTCAATCAATCAAGCAAGGGCATACAAAACGGTCTAGAACTATCGCAAAAGTGCTCACTACTACTAGTTACATGGGGGAATACTATTATCATATGGTGGTCATCTAGAAGTTTTGATCGGTGGAAGACTCCATAATGTCTGCTCCAGCTTCATCTTCATAGTCATCATCACTTGAATCTGAATCGGTGTCGTCGATGATGATGTAGTTGTCCGGACGAATGAGGTCTTCTCTTCGAACTGGTCCTCCCATGAAAATTCCAATCTTCTCGACTAGGTCGTCATTCTTCTCCAATAGGATCTTGATTTCCTCCTCATATCCATCGCGTGTGGACTTAAGTTCTTCCTCTAGCTCGATGATCCTAGTTTTCGCGTTCTTCAACTCAATCATGTATGCGCACATCTGGTTTTCCTGACGTCGAATGTGCTGGTTTTGCTCCTGGATAAAGGCTGCGACAGATCTATCCTTCCTGGTGCTGATCATCTCCCATTGTTCATCTCGGCGCCCACATATTTGATAGGTGGTATCCTCAAGTTCCTTGTTGTAGATTTCTCCAATGCGTCCCATGGTGATATGAGATGCTATACTCTTGCCAAGGCTCCAAGTGGGGGCTTCGAAAGAAAACTCTATGGGTTTAGAATTTGGCGAGAACGTCCTTCCTGGAACTTGTACTTGAATCATCCAGCGCTCTTCTTCTGGTAGAGTGGCGTTGTACGTCCCGGTGAAGCTTGGTATTCCAATATTCAGGTACCTAGTGACTTCCTTCAAGTGGCGCCCAAAAGGTGTGACTTCATCCGGTTGTGCAAACTTGTTCTTCTTATCCTTCATCCTAAAGAGTGGAAAAAGAAGAGGAGTCAGAAATGAGAGGAGAAGTGTGACCTATGGTTTATCTTAGTGGTCGTGTCCTACACCCAGCGTGTGCTCTGATACCATCTTGTAGCGACCCGACCTTAGATGGTCAAGTCTCTATGCTTCCGTGTCATCCCTGGATCGGTAATGCTGACACACACAGTACTCGAAGGATTTATAACAGAGTAGCAATCACACACTTATTACATCGAATGTCTCAAAAGAGAACTATTACAATAATATGGCTTAAGGCCATCTAATGCGATAACAGCGGAAGGCTTGGAAGATAAAGTGAGTCCATCAACTCCAACGGCATAGCTGAGCTGCACGGCAACGACCTACGAACCTTACTCCTCGTCTGAAAAGTCTGCAACATAATATGTTGCAGCCCGAGAACGGGTCAGCACATGGAATATGCTGGCAATGTAACACAAAAGAGCAATAACAGAATAATGCTACCACCACATGCATATTTGGCTGGTGGAAAAGCTCTATGGTTACAATTTTGCGAAAAGCCAATTTTTCCCTACAACAAAGGAATATAATTTTAATTTAACTATCATGGTGGTTGAAACATCATTCGAGAAGGTAACCCCAACTCAATGATCCCAATTAAAATAGTTAACATCCCAAGCAATATTAATTAAGAGTGTTGAGATACATGTGAATACTCAAGTACTAGATACTCAGAATTGTCCATAACCGGGGACACGGCTAACCATGATTAGATTGTACACTCTGTAGAGGTTTGCGCACTTTTCCCCGCAAGACTCGATCGCCTCCGTTTGTTTCCTCGTACTACATGGTGTTTGAGAAACGGATGACCGAGACACAGTCTTTCAGAAACATTAACTCTCTACTCCGGGCAGACCATACCAAACCTACAAAACCCACTACCTGCTGATCCACCTCTTCAAGAGCTTCACGTAACTTACTCAACTATGCTAGAGCCCATAATAGCTTGCGGCTGCACACGGAAATTTCTAGCATGAATAGACTCAGTTCCCTTTGAGCCTGGGTGGCGGTCCATAGGAGAATCACACGGTAACCCCGGGATTTGCAAAAATAAAACAGGCAATCACTGGATACCCCAGGTGCCTCAATCCACCCAGATGTGTATTAAAGTTGCCACCTTAAGTAAACCATTAATTAAAAATCTCACATCTGTCATGGAAATCACTCAAACCCAATCCACGTCTACGAGCATAGCATGGCAATATAAGCATAACGTAGAAGTAACTCCCAAGGGTTTGATAATAAACAGGGCAATAGGTTCTACCTCAGCAACTACCTCCCAATACCCACATGTTAAAGGCATCCTAATCATGCAATGTTTGAGGATTGAAACTAATGCATAAAAACTGGGTATGTAAAGAGTATGATCAATGTGTTACTTGCCTTGCTGACGATCCGTGTATCCTAGAGACTCGTAGTAACACGCTTCGCACTCCGGGAATTCTATCACAAGCAAACAATAACATACATAAGCAACAATCAAAGATGCACAAGTAGAACTCCAAATAAAATAGTTTGACCGGAGAGTTCAACTTAAGAACTCCGGTTTGCAAAAAGAATCAAATCAAACGGAGCAACGAAACTCAAACGGCAAAAGAAACAAGATCCGTTAACTAATCTGAACTAGGGTGAAATTTTACAGAGATAAAAACTTGTTTGGGTTGATTATTCGGAAGGAGAGTCTCGAGATGAAACTCCAGGCGCTTGAATCGCCTAATTCCGATAAACGAGCGAAAAGATAAACATGTTTGAACATCGGATCAGAAATCGCGATCAGAATAATCGCGGAATAAATCTGATAAAAAGAAAAACGGCGAACTGCTAAACAAACGAACGTTCGTTAACAGAAACTAAACAGTGAACGCGTTCGTTAGAACAAACGGACGAACAAACGTTCGCTAAGTAAATAAACCGAAGAAATAAAACCGATCTATATAAAAAAAATTGATCTAGGGTTTTCAAAAAAACCCGAAGGGTTTTCTAAAAAAACGGCGGCGGGGCGGGTACCTCCGACGAGGTCGTCCGGCGAGGCGGGCGGCTCCGACGTGGCTCGGCGAGGGGCGGCGGGGCTTTGGGGAGGGCGCGGGGTGG
>NC_041383.1:206198183-206246595 GCF_002162155.2 Triticum dicoccoides
GGGAGGCGGCGGTGGCTCGGGTGGTGGCGGGGGTGGTGGCGAGGTGGTGGGGCGACGGTATTTAAGGAGGGGGGGCTGCTCCGGCTTGGGGAAGGGGGCGCCCGGGGTGGAGTCCGGCTTGGACTCCCCTCGGCGTCCGTGCGGCGCACGGCGGCGCGCGTGGGGAGGCGGCGGCGGTGGCGGCTGGGCCGACCTGCTCGGCTGGGCCTTTGGCCCAGTCGGGCGCGAGGTTTTTTTTTAAAACATTCCGCCGAAAGAAAAATTCCTAGAAAAATAAATAAAAATCTAAAAATTCCAAAACAAGTTTTCTCCGTCTAAATAAAATATTTAGAACAGGATGAACTTTTCTTGGCCCCTAAAATGCAATTTTTAAAACGTGCAAATTTTTCTTGGGCAAATAAAATCATGAATAAACTCAAATAAAATCCAAAAATGATTTTAACATTTTTCCTCCGATATTTCAGTTGTTTTGGAGAAGTCATATTATCTCCCCTCATTTATTATTTTAAAATGAAATATTTTCCGGAGAGAAAATAATTAAAATCAAAATCCTCGTCTTCTCTATTTGATAAAAATTTCAAATATGAAAATTGGAAAATCCCCAACTCTCTCCGAGGGTCCTTGAGTTGCTTAGGATTTCGAGGATTGCAACCGGAAAAACCATAAAATATGATATGCATGAATGACCTATGTATAACATGCCAAATTGGAAATTTGGGATGTTACATCGAGGAACATGAAGCGTGAAGACTTTTGTTTTTATAGTTTCATTTTCTCTTTCTTGAGTCATAGGAAACACCGTACTGTTAAAGGGGGTCAAGAAAATACTAAGGAAAAATTTCCAAGTGATGCTCAACTCAAATCCTACACCTACCAATCCCTTCGAGTGAAGCCATTGGAAATCTCATACAGTTCAATCCTATTCTTCAGTGATAGAGACGAAGTTCTTCTGGTCTCTGAGGAACTTGTTCTGATTGAGGAGTTAGGAATTCGCGAGTGTGGATTGCCTACACAGTGAGGAACATGATAGCCCTGAGGATTTTGAGAGTCAAAATTCCGACCGTTGCTGTGCTATGCGCCAGCTGTCCCAAAATATCTACCCACATAACGGTCATATCTGACAAGGGCATTTATGTCTTATCATGTCGGGCTGCTCCCTAGGCTATAAATAGCCGCCCCCTACAACCACTAGCTGGTTGGTTGCTCCGAGAGAAACTGACACTTGTCAATTGAGAGCATCCCATCCTCCGAGGACTTTGAGCGAAAATCATCAAGTGAGGAAAACCCAAACCCAACACCTACAAACCCAAAGTGATTGAGCATCACTGAAGAGATTGATCCTGCGTGGATCCGACGGTTGTTTCCTTTGAAGACTGTGCTTTTTCCAGACGGTTAGGCGTCAAGGTCTAGAGCATCCAAGAGGAATTGTGGATCGCCGAGTGACCAAGTTTGTGAAGGTCCGGAAGTCACCTGAAGACTTACCACGAGTGATTGGGCGAGGTCTGTGTGACCTTAGCTCAAGGAGAATACGGTGAGGATTGTGTGTCCTCGAGTTTAAATACTCAGCCGCTCCAACCAGATGTACAACTAAGACAGCAGTTGGAACTGGTCTACCAAGTCATTGTCTTCACCAAGCTTACCGGTTCTATTTCCTCAACTCCTTCATTTCATCATGTCTGTTGTTGTGTGCTTGTTCATATCTGTTTGAAGACTTTGACTGAAGACTTCCTCAATTTCCTCAGTTCAATTTCTTCAATCTGTTCGTCTTCTTTCTTGTGTTATCCTGTGTTTACGCTTTCTGTACTCTGTGCTTGTCTTCATTTCATTATGATGACTATGCTTGTGTTCTGTTATGTCTACATTTGAGTACTTATTCCGCTGCTAGTAGTTCTTCATTTAGGAATTTCCTCACCAGCAAATTCCTCAGTGAAGAATTCATAAAAATCGCCTATTCACCCCCCCCCCCTCTAGTCGATATAACGCACTTTGAAGGGCCTAAAAGTAATGGTTCGAAGGCTCCAGTGATGCCCTGCTGCACGTCTGCGCCATTTCTCCTTAGTAACAAATCCTTTGATAGGAGTATTTGATGGTTGGACGTAAAGGTGGGAAACGCTAGCCTTGAAAGGATCAATGATGCAACCATAGAACAAATAGGGATTTTTAATGAACCTGCAGCGAAAAATATGTATGCGGTCCGAATAGGGTCAAGCTGTACTATGGACTTTTTCCCTAGTATGCCTCCGGCGCTGCCCAAGTTATTTTGAGTGTGTAGTTATGTACGCGTGGTACATAAGCCGCAACTTTATGGGACAGTCGGCGGAGGCCGAACTGCTAATCAAGGTCCGCATCCGTCGAGTTATTGCAGTGACGCGCGAACCGGACTCGTTTAGAGATGTTGTTGGCTTTAATGTCTGACGAATTATTTGGCTTGATAAGGCCGCCATACACCTCGGCTGCAAGGGCCACAGTGTGCTCTTTAGTATGGAGGGAGCGCTCCATATTTCCATTGACTATGGTAATGCCATGTGGTCCGGGCATCTTAAGCTTCAAATAAGCATAATGCAAAACTGCATTAAAGCGGGAGAAAGCAGTTCGTCCGAGCAGTGCGTGATAACCACAGCGGAAGGGGACGATGTCGAAGATTAATTCTTCACTACAAAAGTTGTCTGGGGAGCCGAATACTACCTCCAGTGTCAGTGAGACCGTACAACGAGCCTCCACCCCGGGTATCACACCTTTAAAGGTAGTGTTACTGGGCTTGATTCTTGATGGGTCAATGCCCATTTTGCGGATAGTGTCTTGATAAATCAAGTTGAGACTGCTGCCGCCGTCCATAAGGACTCGTGTGAGGTGGTATCCGTCAATGATTGGATCAAGTACCAGGGCGGCCGAACCGCCATGACCGATACTGGTTGGGTGATCCCTGTGATCAAAAGTGATCAGACAGGCTGACCATGGGTTGAATTTTGGGGTGACAGGCTCTACGGCGTAGACATCCCTTAGTGCACACTTGCGCTCCCTTTTGGGAATGTGAGTGACATAGATCATGTTCACTGTTTTCACCTCGGGGGGAAACTACTTTTGGCCCCCGGTGTTCGGCTGATGGGGCACATCATCGTCCTCACTTGGAGGTCCTTTTCCCTTGTGTTCGGTATTTATCATACCGGCCTGTTTAAAAACCCAACAGTTCCTATTGGTATGGTTAGCAGGCTTATCGGGTGTGCCATGAATCTAACAGGGCCTCTCAAGGATTTTGTCCAAACTGGATGGACCGTCCCTGTTGGCTTTGAAAGATTTCTTCCGCTGACCGGATTTAGAACCACTGAATCCGGCATTGACGGTCCTATCATCTGCGTTGTCATTGTTGCTCCGGTGATTGTTTTTATTGCGGCGTGGTTTACCATTGCCATCCCTGGCCTCAGAAGTGCCGAGGTCGCCCGAGCTGTTGCTTCTACGAGCCAACCAGCTATCTTCACCCGCACAGAAACGGGTCATAAGTGCAGTTAAGGCTGTCATGGTCTTCGGCTTCTCCTGCCCGAGGTGTCGGGCGAGCCATTTGTCCCGGACGTTGTGTTTGAATGCTGCTAAGGCTTCGGCGTCCGAACAATCCATGATTTGATTCTTCTTAATTAGGAACCGATTCCAAAGCTTGCGAGCCGATTCACCTGGTTGTTGGATTATGTGACTCAAGTCATCTGCATCCGGTGGCCAGACATAAGTGCCCTGAAAGTTGGCCCGAAAAGCATCTTCCAAATCTTGCCAGGTTCCAATGGAGTTCTCTGGGAGGCTGTTTAGCCAGTGTTGTGGTGGTCCTTTCAGCTTTAGAGGAAGATATTTAATGGCATGGAGGTCATCTCCATGAGCCATGTGAATATGGAGAAGAAAATCTTCAATCCAGACGGCCGGATCCGTCGTTCCATCGTACTGCATGATTTTCACAGGTTTAAACCCTTCCGGAAACTGTGTTGCATTACCTCATCGATGAAACACATAGGGTGTGAGGCACCCCTGTATCATGCGACATCACGGCGGAGATTGGATGACATCTAAGTTTGATGCTGATCCTGAATATTGTAATGTTCATCACACCGGACTTCATAGCCGTTATCTCGTGCCGGGCAATGGCTTCTTGATCCATAGATCGGTCTGGTCTGACCGGCTTTATTGGCCAGGTCCCGTTGCAAGTCATATATGTAGCCCGCAACTCCTATCTCCTTGCCTCTCTGGCGAGGGGGTGCGGGCTGGTGTTCGGCTTGATAAGCCGCTTTATCCCGTCCACGTGGTGGTCGGTCTGGTTGATCTTCCTGATTGTATTTCGATGGTATTGGCTCAAGAGCTTTGTCGTCGAATTGTGGCAGCAGCCTGCGCTTGGGGTAACTTTTGGTAGGTCGCTCATGGCCATACTCCTTGGCGGCTAGGACCTTGGTCCACCTTTCATTGAGCGTATCGTGTTCAGCTTTGAGCTACTGCTGTTTATTTTTCAGGCTCCGTGTTGTGGCAATGAGCTGTCGCTTGAAGCGTTCTTGCTCGAGGGGTTCCTCTAGGACGATAAAATCTTCGCCACCGAGGCTAACATCCTCTTCGGAGACTGGCATATAATTGTTGTCTTCGGAATCTCATGATCAGCATATTTGGGGACATACTGACCCTCCTCCCTCTCATCTTCTTCGGATGTGGGCTCGACAGGGTGTTCGGGATCTTCGGCACTATCCAGGGTTTCATTATCTCCGGTGCCAATATTACTATCCTTCACCCGACGTGATCGTGAGTGGCGCCACTGACGTCGGCACTTTGGTGGTTTATCGACGGGCTTGTCCTCATCGGGATTCGGATTATCCTTGTTGTCCTTTTTATCAGGAGTGTCCACCACGTATACTTCATAGGTTGAAGTGGTCGTCCAGCACCCTATGATGGGTGGGACTCGGCCTGATTCGGCGTCGGCATAATCATCCATACTTTGATGTCTTCGGACGCGTAGTCAAGCATGTCGGTTAAATCCTCGACAGTGGCTATTAAGTGGGTGGTGGGCGGGTCGTAAAATTCCCCACTCTCAGCCCAAGCCCATGCTGGGTGCAGTTTGGAGGCAAGGCTTCCGTAACGGTGAGAGATCGCATTAAGCCCAGTGCTTTGTCTAAGGGTGAAGGCCGGGCATGAGTCTGCGGATCTACAGGGCTGAGTTTGGCGACAGACACCTGATCGAGCCCGATCGACGCAGACTTCGACAGTTCGGAGTTGTCGTCCAGAGGCGAGTCCAAAATCACATCTGGGTCTCCGATCGAAAGTTCCATGATGGAAAAGGGTCTGGCGGGGTTGATCCTCCCGTCTTCGGATGATACGGCCTGCTCCGAATCTAAGGCCAAGGCGGGCGTGAGTGTTGACCCCTGAACGGGATCTAAGAGCGAATCTGAAGAGCTTCCTTCACGGGGGAAAGGAGCGGCAACCGAGGCCGCGAACCCCTCGTAGAACAGATCTCCTCGGATATCGGTGATGTAATTCAGGTTTCCGAACCAGATCTAGTGGCCGGGGCATAACTGTCGACCTGCTCAAGGTGGCTAGTCGAGTTGGCACGAAGCACGAAGCCTCCAAACACAAAGACTTGTCTAGGAAGAAAGGTTTTCCTAGACGCAGCGTCATCGTTGATGAAGAGGCGAGCCATCAATCCTTCTGTCGGCGATACAGCGGAGCTCTCAATGAAAGCACCAATGTCGGTGTCAAAATGGGCAAATCTCGTGTAGGGGGGCCCAAGCTGTATGTTTGAGGATCGATGGTAACAATGATCAAAGGGACACAGTGTTTACCCAGGTTCGGGCCCTCTTAATGGAGGTAAAACCCTACTCCTGCTTGGTTATATTTGATGGTATAGGGGTTACAAGAGTTGATCTACCTCGAGATCGTAATGGCTAAACCCTAGCTTGGCTAGCCTATCAATGTTATGATCCTGCCTTTGGTCTAAACCCTCCGATTTATATAGAGACCAGAGGGGCTTAGGGTTGTACAAAGTCGGTTTAACAGAAAGGAAATAGTATATCCGGACACCTAAGCTTGCCATCCATGTATACAGGAGTCCCCACCGGACACGAGAGGTGGTCTTCTTCCTTGTATCTTGACGGAACATTAGTCCGGCCCATGTCCAATAGACCGGACACCTGAGGACCCCTTAGTCCAGGACTCCCTCAGGTAGTACGAGGGTTGACTGGTTCGGCTGCGGTGTGAGGCTGCCGTCGTCGTGGAATAACAGGGGGTGTGGGTGAGTGGAGGGATGGCCTGGCCAGCAGTGGGAGTAGTAGGAGTGGTGAGGCCTCCGCGACAGCACAGCCGGCCATGGGAGGCAAGAGCACGCGGTGGTTTGGACGGCTGGAGCAAGAAAATCAGAGGTTGAAGAAGTGGGAGGACCGTTGGATGTTAACAATCCAATGGTCACTGGTGATAGAATCGTTTGTTGACTAAGTTGACAAAGCCCTCCGTACACGTCAACTTAGTAGGGCCATAAGTCAGCCTCCGAATCTGGTGGGCCCCAGCTGTCATCGGGAGCACTCATTATTTTCTCTTAATAAGGAGGCACTTCCTTCCATGCAAAGATATAGCTAGTGGGACCCAGCTGTCATTGGGAGGTACTTGCTTGCATGTGGCCATGGACCATGTGGGTCCTAACTGTTAGCCTCTCCATGTACATCCCTCTTCCGATGTTGTCATTTGTTGACAATTTTGACCACGCCATGCCGAGAACACCAGCGAGATGGACGACGGCGAGACCCAGGAAGGCAATGACCCAGAGGCGGTGAAGCCACAACAGTGGAGGGATGTGGGTGAGTAGAGGGATGGCCTGGCCGGCGGTGGGAGTAGTAGGGGGCGGTGAGGCCTGCGCTGCAGCACAGCCAGCCACGGGAGGCGGGAGCAGGCGGTCCCGCCGGCGCTGGATTTGGCGGCTGGAGCAAGAAGATCAGAGATTGGAGAAGCACGACGACCGTTGCATTGACATCTAACGGTCATGTCTATTGACATATAGAAGAAGTAAAAAAATCTTGCATACATGTCAACTTAATAGGTCCACAAGTCAGACAATTTTCTATATTTTTTAATAATTTACAGCTCATTGTAACTTCTTATATAATTTATTGCAGTCCTTTTTTTGTTGGCCAGAGCGAGGGTTAAAAATTTAAACAAAATTTCGCATATTCCGGTGGGGTCCAAACTATTTTTAATACCGAAATTTCGAGCCAGATTTAAAGTACTTTGAAGATATATTAAAATTAGGTTAAAACCCAGTGAAATTGGAACTGAAAATGTGAAAAAAAATCCAGAAATTATTAAGTAATTGCCAATTTGTCGTCTGTTTTTTATATTTACAGCCATGTCATATTACTTTCAAGATTTGCAGCCGCCTTGAAAGAGTTGCAGCCCATCAGGGCGTAGAAAAATAAGTAGGCCTGGATTGAGTATTCTTTAGAAAAAATAAATTGGGCTCATCTATTTATATATAAAAAGTGCTTTACGGGGTAACCAGAAAAAAGAGAATTACCTAGAAAATCCCATAATAATTAGAAACATCTGGCCGTCAATTGAAACCGATTAGACGAGCACAACCAATGGATTGAAAAAATGAAAATTACCCACCAATGCCCTTGATAAGTTATCTCGCCCACGTAAAAAAAACAAAGTAATTAAGCTAGAAAATCTCACAAAAATTAGAAACATCTGCCCTTAATTTATTAGGAGAGATAACCACAATCGTTAGATCTTAGAAACAACTTAGTAACACCTAGATAACCACAATCGTCGCCATGGGATGAGTGGAAAGTTTCCACTGTTCCATCAATTCCATTGCCAGGTATGTTTTCCCACAAATGTCTACGTCTCCATGTATGATTAGTTGACATTGATTCCGTGAATCCATACTACTGCTTCTGTAGGCGTCTTCCCTTTTAAATCCATCTTCAATTTTCATCACCTGGCCTCGATCCTTGCCTGCATATCAGAAAATGTGGAGTTTGGGATTGCAAAGGTGCTTAAATAATCATGATGGTTGCTGCATACATTGATTTAGGATTTTTCTTTGCTCCATGCTTCAAATATTTGTTTCTCCTTTTTGCTGTGTGATGCTAAGAATTAACAATGAAATTTTGCACGAGCAAGAAATTAACACAGGGATGAAGGACAATATTATACTGTATCTAACAAGCAATGGACATAGAGAACACATAATAATTAGTGCCAATCAATAGATACTTAATGTTTCATCCAATCAAAAGTCTATGCAGAGAACCGAAAAGACAACCTATTGTAGGATATGTCTATAGTGCAGTCCATACTAATATACATGCTCTGAGAAGTTAACAACTTGACATGTATATTGCTTCCTCATGATTCATGATATGTAGCTCGAACTAGAATGAGAGCAGCAGGAGTCAGCAACCCGGTGCCAGTGGCTTGCCTCGGACATTCCTGCTCGGAGAGCACCCCATTGTGTCTCCTACATGAGGATGTATGCTCTAGACTGGACAAACGAGTACCAGCAGCAGGTGCGCCGTACCATAACAAATGCCACTTTATGTCTTAGGTGATTAAGTTAATCTGTTTACTACAATGTCCTACAAGAAGTAGAATGAAGCTAAGTTCAGCGCTCCTGGGCAGCAAGTCAATTAATCCCGGCAACATCCAAACTCTTCAGGATATTTAGTGTCAAATGGTGAGACCAATTAACTGCCTAATAGTTGCTGCTTCATACGATTTTCTTGACACTACATAATCTAACTTTTCTTGGTCAACCATCATAGGTTTATTCACAAATTGATGTAAACAAACGGTCGCTTAAAGAAGTCGTTGCGTCTTGAGGATGTCTTAAACGGCTATCACAAGGATATGATTACTCGGCCTAGAATTTTCAAGCATCATGATTGGGCATAGTCTTAATCATCCGGTCGCAATGCCAATGAAGCAAGAAAATAACGAGAAGGAAGACTCATTTAAGTGCATGTGTCAACATAATTTCCGCTTCTTCCTATATTCATTCTTTTCTTCTCATTATGTTGCCAGTTTCCTACTCTGTAGGATGTAAAATATGAAATACATTTTTTGATAGTTTCATCTGTTTGTTCAAAGCATTGGAAACATGCATCAACATTTGATGGAAATAGCTCAATAATATCAATTAGTATCAACAATCTATATTATGTGATACCTGATATTTGAATCTTATTATACAGTACAGGCCAATAGTGAGTGCCCATGCATCATTATGTTTTATATGTATAATGCAACCAGATCAATTTTCCTATTCAGTTATTACAAATCTCAGTTTATCTTTGGGAATTATTAAAACTATAGTGAAGCCCAAATAAAATAACTACTTCCTCCGTTCCTAAATAAGTCTTTGTAGAAATTGCACTATTGATTAGATACGGAGCAAAATGAGTGAATCTACACTCTAAATGCATCTATATACATCCGTATGTGGTTCATAGTGTAATCTCTACAAAGACTTATATTTAGGAACGGATGGAGTATTTCTTAAGTATGTTGAATATTAATGGGAGTAGGGGGGCTCACGCCGATGCAGGTCACAAGCCCGAAAAAAAAGTGGAGGGACATAAACAAATTAGGAAGTCTTGCAGTTGATTGTCTCTGATGCTACTATTGTAGCAACTTAATAAAGAGGAGGTTTATGTGTCAAAAAAAACATTATGCCCTTAGTTATGTTTGGCATGTATAACTTACAATGATCATGTAGTTGATGGACCAGAAGTCAATCTGATGAAAATCAACATCAGACAATATGTAGGAGCACAAAATACATAAATGGTGCAGATTATACTGGTGCAATCGCACAAAAAATCAGAAAAGGGGAAGGGAGAAGGAGGGACCTGCAGGTGGAAGAATGCAACCTTTCAAATTTTATAGGCACAATTCCTACCTTTTGGTATTTCAAACCTTAACACATAAACAATAAATGCATTGTTGATACTGGTCACAAGAAAATCAATTGAAAATATATTTTTTACTACCTACTGCATGGCAAAGCCCCACAGTCTTTTATTACCACCCAGAAACCAAGTTCAACTGTACAGAAAAGCAACTAAAAGCAGAAAATAAAAAAACATTTGAAAATGTTGCTGTGATGGTCCACATAAATATGTAGTTAATGTGGCTTTGAATTGAGATTTATGATATCTGAAGTTTTAGTTTTGTACATGGTGCATAATATCAAGCATTGATTTTCTCTCTTGTGGATTTGGATTTTATAGAAGAAGCTTAGATCTCATAAATATTTGAACAAAAATGACCATAGTCACCAGTGTAACACGAACTTCTAATTGGCATCACAAGGTTAGGAACATGTATACAACCAAATTTCATGACCCCTTATTCTCTTGACTAAACATGTCTTAAATCAATGAAGTGTGGACAAAACTATGTTCTCATCACATTAGTCCCCAATTTTTCTTTAGATAAACCAAATAATATGTTCTCAATATTAAACTTTCTAAAGTTCTAGCCCGCGCATCGAGCGGGCCACTTTGCTAGTTTTCAGAAAGGAAAAATAGCTGGGCTAATCTTGTGGTGAACGTGAAACATAAGACTGGGCTAGACGGGCCACAACCCAGTTGAAACCCTGCTCTGTCTCAACAATAACAAAAAAATACTGCTCGAGCAGCTACGTCCAAGGTGCCAGCCGATGTTGTGATGTTCTCTTGTCTATTGACTATGTACATTGACAATATCATGGGTCCCAGATGTCAGGAAACCACCAGGAGGAAGCATTTTCTTTTTCTAGACGCTAACAGTGGAGAATATAAAAAATGAGTAACTTCCTTGAGTACGACAATGGACATGATGGGTCCCTACTGTCATCCTCTCCACGTACAATCCTCTCCCGATTCATCTTGTTTGTTGACCATGTTGACAACGCGAGAGGGCAGCGCAGTGGCGTGCGCACGAAAGCGCGCGGATGGCGACGGCGAGGCCTCGGATGCCGGCGTTAACGATTTAGGAGACGGTGGGGCAGTGATGCGTGCGCTGAGGTGCAGCCAGCTGTGGGAGGTGGAAGCAGGCGGCCGCACCGGCGCTGGTTTGGTTTTGGCGGCTGGAAGAAGATGAGACTGAAGAAACACAACGGACTGTAAAAGTAGCAGGAGTACTTAACAACCTTAACTGAAACCTCATGGTCGGTGAACAGAAGATGTTCCTCAGTCAGAACAAATTCCTCAGAGAACAGAAGATCTTCGTCTTTGTCACTGAAGAAATTGATTGGACTGAATGAGATTTCCAATGGCTTCACTCGAAAGGATTGGTATGTGTAGGCTTTGAGATGAGCATCACTTGGAAAGTGTTTCCTTAGTTTTACCTCGACCCCCTTTAACAGTACGGTGTTTCCTATGACCCAAGAAAGAGAAATTGAAACTACGAAAACAAAAGTCTTCACGCTTCATAGTCCTCGCATTAATATCAAAGTCCTCAAGGTCACACCAATTTCCTCATTTTCAAAGTCTTCAAGAAAACCAAAGTCTTCAACTGACGACATTCATTTTTAGGGGTTGACTTTCATCATAAATATCAAACTCCTCATAGACGTATAGAACATGTGTACACTCACAAACACATTAGTCCCTTAACGTATAAGTCTTCGATACACCAAAATCACTATGGGGCACTACATGCACTTACAACCCCCCCCCCACCCCATATTGGTTGCTTGATTCATATGGTTACAATCCATAAGCATTTCTCCTTTGGATTCATCTGTACTATTTTTCTTAGGGAATTTTTCATCCAATCCAACGTCTTGTGAAGAAGGCTACATTTTTTAGATTGTAATCAAATGCCCATGTTAATAATGTCAGATCGAAGATGGCACATTGGTGCATTTTACAAATCCTGCAAACCAAGCGTGTAGTAGTGTTCAAAACTGCATGTAGGCACTAACACGTTCTCTTCTTTTGCAGATAATAATAAGCCCAGAGGTGGATAATGTTTATAACAACAGTCACATCGAGTGCATGGTTCTGCATCCCTCAAATATTACTTAGAACTCCTACCGAGGGACCTTGTCGGAGATTACATTCGCCAGGTTCTTTCTTTCCAGAGCAAGGGTGCTGAGGGTACTGAGGTTGAACACACTTATAATTAGGAATTGTTTGTTGATCAGAGCTGGCAGCTACTGCAGAATGGAAGAGGCTCCAAAAAAAGCTAAACTTCGTATTGGAAGAGTATATGACAGAGTAATTGGAAGTCATTGTGTCAAACCCATACATGACTTGTCAGCGGCTGATCCCTTTGCAGAAATGACGAGGTTTGCAATGTTTGAATTTGGGCATTGTAATCTTTGAATTTGAACCTTGCAATGTTTATGGTATTTGTTATATAACGTAATTGGATGTTTAATTTGGTCTTGCAATCATGTCCTATTACAAGTATATATATGTTGTTCTTCTGTACACAGAGCATAGATGTTCTGCAGGCAGAGCATATCACATCGCACACGGACCACACTAGGTAACCCGTCGGCGATGAATTCATCAATCGCAAATGGTTATATATCGGCAAGCGTTTACCCACAACACACACGGCTTATTCCATTACAAACATCTTGGATGGATCAATTGTATGCCACGTATCACACACGCAACTCTAATCTGATTTGTGCTTGATGTCTCCGACATCGCTCGCACAGTTTGTCTTATTTCCCACGTATCACTATGTCGGCCTCTGCTCGTGTCCCTCCGCAAGCTCTGCTCACTGTTAGGCGCCGCAGCATGCTGTGCTCGCCGTTAGATGTCGCGGCGTGCTCTGCTCGCATCCGTAGGCAAGCTCGGCTTATGGACAACTTTTCCTTGCGTGTTCAACTGCTATATGCATATATATGGTTGCTCGTCATTGAGGCGACCGCGGAGCTCTCTGCTCACGTCCTCAGCGCGCGCTCTGCCCGTGGTTGGGCCTGCGCACGATCACGTCGGGGGGGCCCATATGCATGCGGTTGCACACCGCACGTCACCACACGATGCAGTTATGTGCGGCACAATGGAGCTACGTGATACGTCTCCAACGTATCTATAATTATTTATATATTCATGCCATGTTTATAATATTTCTACATGCTTTTGTTATGATTTGGTTAGAACTAACCCGGACCGACGCTGTTTTCAGCAGAATTGTCGTGGTGTTGTTTTTGTGCAGAAATAAAAGTTCTTGGAATGCGCTAAAAATCAACGGAGATTTTTTCTGGAAGATATAAAAAATACTGGAATAAAGAGTTACTGGAGAGGAGGCTCATGGGGCTCACGAGGGTGGTGGGCGCGCCCACCCCACTGGGGCGCGCCCCCTGCCTTGTAGACACCCCGTGGGTCCTCCTGACTTTTTCTCCACGCCAAACCCTCCTATAAATACAGAAACGCCTAAAACATAACCTAGATCGGGAGTTCAGCCGCCGCAAGCCTCTGTAGCCACCCAAAACCAATCGGGACCCTGTTCCGGCACCCTGCCGAAGGGGGGATCCATCACCAGTGGCCATCTTCATCATCTCGGCGATCTCCATGACGAGGAGGGAGTAGTTCACCCCTCGGGGCTAAGGCTTGATAACCCACAAGTGTAGGGGATCGCAACAGCTTTCGAGGGTAAAGTATTCAACCCAGATTTATTGATTCGACACAAGGGGAGTCAAAGAATATTCTTGAGTATTAGCAGTTGAGTTGTCAATTCAACCACACCTGGATAACTTAGTATCTCCAGCAAAGTATTAGCACATAGTGAATACATGAACTCCTCAAACTACGGTCATCACCGAGAAGTATCCCGATTATTGTCACTTCGGGGTTGTCGGATCATAACACATAATAGGTGACTATAGACTTGCAAGATAGGATCAAGAACACACATATATTCATGAAAACATAATAGGTTTAGATCTGAAATCATGGCACTCGGGCCCTAGTGACAAGCATTAAGCATAGCAAAGTCATAGCAACATCAATCTCAGAACATAGTGGATACTAGGGATCAAACCCTAACAAAACTAACTTGATTACATGGTAAATCTCATCCAACCCATCACCGTCCAGCAAGCCTACGATGGAATTACTCACGCACGGCGGTGAGCATCATGAAATTGGTGATGGAGGATGGTTGATGATGACGACAACGACGAATCCCCCTCTCCGGAGCCCCGAACGGACTCCAGATCAGCCCTCCCGAGAGAGATTAGGGCTTGGCGGCGGCTCCGTATCGTAAAACGCGATGAAACTTTCTCCCTGATTTTTTTCTCCCCGAACGTGAATATATGGAGTTGGAGTTGAGGTCGGTGGAGGTCCAGGGGGCCCACGAGATAGGAGGGCGCGCCCTAGGGGGGGGGGCCCTGTCTCGTGGACAGCCTGTGGCCCCCCTAGTCTTGATTCTTTCACCAAAAGTTCTTATTAATTCCAAAAAGTGCCTCCGTGGATTTTCAGGACATTCCGAAAACTTTTCTTTTCTACACATAAAACAACATCATGGCAGTTCTACTGAAAACAGCGTCAGTCCGGGTTAGTTTCATTCAAATCATGCAAGTTAGAGTCCAAAACAAGGGCAAAAGTGTTTGGAAAAGTAGATACGTTGGAGACGTATCAACTCCCCCAAGATTAAACCTTTGCTTGTCCTCAAGCAATTCAGTTGATAAACTGAAAGTGAAAAATAAAAACTTTTACAAACTCAGTTTGCTCTTGTTGTAAACATGAAAAGCCAGCATTCAAGTTTCAGCAAATATTATGAACTAACCATACTCACAATAACACCTAGGTCTCACAATTACTCATATCAATAGCATAATCAGCTAGCGAGCCATAATAATAAAACTCGGATGACAACACTTTCTCAAAATAATCATAACATGATATAACAAAATGGTATCTCGCTATCCCTTTCCGAGACCGCAAAACATAAATGCAGAGCACCTTTAAAGATCAAGGACTGACTAAACATTGCAATTCATGGTAAAAGAGATCCAGTCAAGTCATACCCAATATAAACCAATAATAATGAATGCAAATGACAGTGTGCTCTCCAGCGGGTGCTTTTAATAAGAAGGGTGATGACTCAACATAAAAGTAAATAGATAGGCCCTTCGCAGAGGGAAGCAGGGATTTGTAGAGGTGCCAAAGCTCGATTTTAAAATAGAGATTGAATAACATTTTGAACGGCATACTTTCGCTGTTAACACAACAACTATGAGATGGCTGTATATTCCATACTACATGCATTATAGGCAGTTCCCAAACAGAATGGTAAAGATTTATACTTCCCCAACCACCAACAAGCATCAATCCATGGCTTGCTCGAAACAACGAGTGCCTCCAACATACAACAGCCCTGGGGAGTTTTGTTTAATTATTTTGATTTTCTTTGATCTTTTTGGATCATGGGACTGGGCATCCCGGTTACCGGCCCTTTCTCGTGAATGAGGAGCGGAGTCCACTCCTCGTGAGAATAACCCACCTAGCATGGAAGGTATAGGCAGCCCTAGTTTTAACATGAGCTGCTCGAGCATACAAAACAGAATTTCATTTGAAGGTTTGGAGTTTGGCACATACAAATTTACTTGGAATGGCAGGTAAATGCCGCATATAGGAAGGTATAGTGGACTCATATGGAACAACTTTGGGGTTTAAGGAGTTTGGATGCACAAGCAGTATTCCCGCTTAGTACAAGTGAAGGCTAGCAAAAGACTGGGAAGCGACCAACTGAGAGAGCGACAACAGTCGTAAACATTCATTAAAATTAATTCACATCGAGTACAAGCATGAGTAGGATATAATCCACCATGAACATAAATATCATGAAGGCTATGTTGATTTGATTCAACTACATGCGTGAACATGTGCCAAGTCGAGTCACTCAATTTATTCAAAGGAGGATACCATCCCATCATATCACATCATAATCATTCTAATAGCAATGTTGGCACGCAAGGTAAACCATTATAACTCATAGCTAATCAAGCATGGCACAAGCAACTATAATCTCTAAATGTCATTGCAAATATGTTTACTTCATAATAGCTGACTCAGAAACATTGAACTCATCATATTTACAAAAACAAGAGAGGTCGAGTTCATACCAGCTTTTCTCATCCCAATAAGTCCATCATATATCGTCATTATTACCTTTCACTTGCACGACCGAACGATGTGTATAATAATAAGAGTGCACGTGCATTGGAATAAGCTGGAATCTGCAAGCATTCAACTCAAGAGAGAAGACAAGTAATATGGGCTCTAAGTTAAATAAACAATCATGCATATGAGAGCCACTAAACAATTTCAATATGGTCTTCTCGACCCCCAAAGGAAAGAAAAGAAAATAAAACTATTTACACGGGAAAGCTCCCAACAAGTAAGAAGAAGAACTACAAATCTTTTTGGGTTTTCATTTTAATTCTACTACAAGCATGGAAATTAAACTAACTATTTTTTTTGGTTTTTCTTAAGGTTTATCAAGCACACAAAGAGAAAACGAGAAAAAGAAATTTAAACTAGCATGGATAATACAATGAAAGAGTATGAGCACCGACGACTAGTGTGTGAACATGAATGTAAAGTCGGTGAGAAATACGTACTCCCCCAAGCTTAGGCTTTTGGCCTAAGTTGGTCTAGTACCAAGGATCGCCGCTACTCTCCCCGGTGTAATGGGAGGTGTAATCAGGATACCACTGGCTGGTCATCTACGGATCCCACTGGACAGATGATGCATGATAAGGGTCCAGTTCAGGTTCCGGCTCAGGTTCAGGTTCTGGAGTAAAAGCTTGAGCTCGATGGTTGTTCACCGCTTCCGGCGTAACAAGAAAATTTTCTGCAAGCAAATCAAACAACAGAGGCGCAGGCAAAATAATAATCTCAAAGTGTTTCTTATTAAATCTAAGTTTATACAAGAGCATCTTCTCTTCATTGTCAACAATAAACTTGTGTGCTACCATGCTCTTGTAATCTAAGATGTGAGGAGGCAATTTTATCTCCTCCTCCTCATGGTGCCTAATGGGTATCTGAAAATGTTTAGCAAGACGTGCAGCATAGATACTCCAAATATGGGGCCTTTTGTACGATTCAGGGCTAGCCGTTTAGCAACGACAGCACCCATACTAAAAGTATTGTCTCCAAGCAAGGCATGTTGAAGAATGATAATATCAGGAACACTCAAGTTTCTACTATTTCCGCGACCAATCAAGCATCTACTACCAAATATGGCAAAGTAGCGTAAAACAGGAAAGTGTATGCTAGAGGCTTTTCCCTCAGAGCCCTTCTTTGGCTCCTCTACAACAATAGTATTAAAAAAACACCCACATCTTCACAATGGGGTTCCTCTAATTCTCCCTCATAAGGTATCCTACATACCACACAAAAATGACGTAAAGACATTTCTTTGAACTCGTCATATAAATGAAATGATAATGCAGGCGGTGACTTCTTAGGATAATAATAAAAATTTTGCACGAAAGTATTGGTGAGTAAGAGATACTGATCGATTCGGTCGTTGATGAAACCGGTGACGCTTGCAGTCTCGATTAAAGCATAAAAGTCTTCATGAATTCCAGCTTCTTTCAAGAAATCCTCGCATGGCCATTCACACGACCGTACTTCCGCTAAGCGAGGAAGATTATACTTGGCTTTTTCCTTCTCTTTGGCTTGTTTTTCCTGAGAGCTTTGGCTAGAAGAGCCCCTCAAAAGTTTCCTCAACATTTTCTCAAAATTTCTAAAATTTTACTAACTTCAAAATAAAAGTGAATAAAACTAAACAAGATTGATAGCAACTACTCCTACAAGTGCCTAGAGACTATATCATGCATTGGAATTGCTTGGGACCTCAAAAATTTAACATGCAAGCTCAAGAACATGGTCACCTATGCAACAAAAATTTGCAATGAATAAAGCACTAGAACAAAAACTAATTGGACCATTGGAGGAGTCACATACCAAGCAACAATCTCCCAAAGCAGTTTTGTGAAAGGAACTTTGAGCAAGGAGATCGAAAATCGCAGCAAAACGAGCTAGAACTCGTGCTTGAGCTAGATGGGGATTTTTTTGGGTAGAAGATGAAGTGTGTGGGTGCTAGCATAAGTGGAGGGGGGCCACCAGGGGCCAATGAGATAGGGGGCGTGCCCTATAAGGGGGGGGATCCACTCTCGTGGCCTGGTGCTTGCCCCTCCTGCAGTGATTTCAGTGCCTAAAATCCTCAAATATTCCAAAAAAAATCATACTAAATTTGCAAGGCATTTGGAGCACTTTTACTTTCGGACTATTTTTTATTGCACGGATAATTCAGAAAACAGACGGATAATACTACTTTTGCTATATTTATTCTAAATAACAGAAAGTAAAAAGTGGGTACAGAAGGTTGTGCCTTCTAGTTTCATCCATCTCATGGTCATCAAAACGAATCCACTAACAAGGTTGATCAAGTCTTGTTAACAAACTCATTCCGAATAACACGGAACCGGACAAATTTCGAATAACACTAAGTTACCTCAATGGAGATATGAAAATCTACAACAACAAGAATATCATACTTTTTCTTGATAGTAGGGAGAGGAAATTCAAAACCTCCAAAAATGATAGTTGGAACATTTTCAATAGAATTGATGCTATGCACTTGAGATTGTTTCCTCGGGAAGTATACCATATGCTCATTACCATTAACATGAAAAGTGACATTGCCTTTGTTGCAATCAATAACAGCCCTTGCAGTATTAAGAAAAGGTCTACCAAGGATAATAGACATACTATCGTCCTCGGGAATATCAAGAATAACAAAGTCCATTAAGATAGTGACATTTGCAATCACAACAGGCACATCCTCACAAATACCGACAGGTATAGCAGTTGATTTACCAGCCATTTGCAAAGATATTTCAGTAGGTGTCAACTTATTCAATTCAAGTCTACGATATAAACAGAGAGGCATAACACTAACACCGGCTCCAAGATCACATAAAGCAGTTCTAACATAATTTCTTTTAATGGAGCATGGTATAGTTGGTACACCCGGATCTCCGAGTTTCTTTGGTATTCCACCCTTAAAAGTGTAATTAGCAAGCATGGTGGAAATTTCAGCTTCCGGTATCTTTCTTTTATTTGTAATGATATCCTTCATATACTTAGCATAAGGATTCACTTTCAGCATATCAGTTAAGCGCATACGTAAGAAAATAGGTCTAATCATTTCAGCAAAGCGCTCAAAATCCTCATCATCCTTTGACTTGGATGGTTTAGGAGAAGGGCATGGGTTTTTGAACCCATGGTTCTCTTTCTTTACCGTGCTTCCTAGCAACATAATCTCTCTTATCATAACGCTGATTCTTTGATTGTGGGTTATCAAGATCAACAGCAGGTTCAATCTCTACATCATTGTTTTTGCTACGTTGAGCATCGACATGAACATTATCATTAACAATATCACTAGGTTCATGTTCATCACCTGATTGTGTTTCAGCATCAGAAATAGAAATATCATTGGGATTCTCAGGTGTGTCTACAGTAGGTTCACTAGAAGCATGCAAAGTTCTATCGTTTTTCTTCTTCTTCTTTTTAGAAGAACTAGGTGCCTCTAAATTATTTCTCTGAGAATCTTGTTCGATTCTCTTAGGGTGGCCTTCAGGATACAAAGGTTCCTGAGTCATTCTACCAGTTCTAGTAGCCACTAACAGCAAAGTCATTTTTATTATTTAATTCGACAAGCAAATCATTTTTAGCTTTAAGTACTTGATCAGCTTGTGTAGCAACCATAGAAGCATATTTGCTAACGAGGTGAGGTTCATCTTTAACTCTAGCCAGATTATCGCTTACACGTCCTATCTCGAAAGCATTATTCTTTAACTATCTACCAACATAAGCATTAAAACTTTCTTGTCTATCCATAAAGTCATCAAATTCATCTGAGCATGGGCTATGAAATTTAGTAGAGGGAATTTCAACTTTATCATATCTATAGGGAGAATTTACCTTTACTACCTGTGTCTGGTTATCAAGACAATGTGGTTCTTCAAGCGGTATATTAAGACCATGTATTTCTTCAATAGGAGGTAAATTCTTAACATCTTCAGCTTTAATACCTTTTTCTTTCATTGATTTCTTTGCCTCTTGCATATCTTCAGGACTGAGAAATAAAACACCTCTCTTCTTCGGAGTGGGTTTAGGAATAGGCTCAGGAGTTGGCTCCATTGGTTCAGGAATTACTTCAGGAACTAGCTCAGGAAGAGTCCAATTATTTTCATTAGTCAACATATTATTCAATAATATTTCAGCTTCGTCGACCGTTCTTTCCCTGAAAACACAACCAGCACAACTATCCAATTAGTCCATGGAAGCATTGTTAGTCCATTATAAAAGATATCAAGTATTTCATTTTTCTTAAGAGAATGATCAGGCAAAGCATTAAGTAACCGGAGAAGCCTCCCCCAAGCTTGTGGGAGACTCTCTTCTTTGATTTGCACAAAATTATATATTTCCCGCAAGGCAGCTTGTTTCTTATGAGCAGGAAAATATTTAGCAGAGAAGTAATAAATCATATCCTGGGGACTACGCACAGAACCAGGAGGAAGAGAATTATACCAAGTCTTAGCATCACCCTTTAATGAGAATGGAAATATTTGAAGGATATAAAAATAGCAAGACTTCTCATCATTAGTAAATAGGGTGGCTATATCATTCAACTTGGTAAGATGTGCCACAACAGTTTCAGATTCAAGGCCATAAAAAGGATCAGATTCAACTAAAGTAATTATTTCAAGATCGACAGAGAATTCATAATCCTTATCAGTAACACAGATAGGTGAAGTAGCAAAAGCAGGGTTAGGTTTCATTCTAGCATTATGAGACTGCTGCTTCCATTTAGCTAATAATTTCTTAAGATCATATCTATCATTGCAAGCAAAGATTTCCCTAGCAGCTTCTTCATTCATAACATAACCCTTAGGAACAACAGGTAATACATAATCATTGGGAGAACCTTCATCATCACTATCATCAGTAATAGGATCTTCAGTAATTTCATTCCCCCTAACTCTAGCAAGTTGTTCATCAAGAAATTCACCTAATGGCAAAGTAGTATCACGCACAGAAGTAGTTTCATCATGCATAGCAAGAGTGGCATCATCAATAACATGCGACATATCAGAATTCATAGCAGTAGCAGGTTTAGGTGTCGCAAGCCTACTAATAATGGAAGGAGAATCTAGTGTAGAGCTAGATGGCAGTTCCTTACCTCCCCTCGTAGTTGAGGGCAAAATAGTAGTTCGGTCGTCTTTCAAGTTCTTCATAGTGATCAACAGATATAAATCCCAAGTGACTCAGCGAATAGAGCTATGCTTCCTGGCACCGGCACCATAAATTAGTCTTGATATCCACAAGTGTAGGGGATCGCAACAGCTTTCGAGGGTAAAGTATTCAACCCAAATTTATTGATTCGACACAAGGGGAGCCAAAGAATATTCTTGAGTATTAGCAGTTGAGTTGTCAATTCAACCACACCTGGATAACGTAGTATCTGCAACAAAGTATTTAGTAGCAAAAGTGGTATGATAATAAAGCTAACGGTTGCAAAAGTAAAGATAAATGTTTTTGGGTTTTTGTAGTAGTTGTAACAGTAGCAACGGAAAAGTAAATAAGCGAAGAACAATATATGAAAAGCTCGTAGGCAATGGATCAGTGATGGATAATTATGCCGGATGCGATTCCTCATGTAATAGCTACAGCATAGGGTGACACAGAACTAGCTCCAATTCATCAATGTAATGTAGGCATGTATTCAGTAAATAGTCATACGTGCTTATGGAAAAGAACTTGCATGACATCTTTTGTCCTACCCTCCCGTGGAAGTGGGGTCCTA
This sequence comes from Triticum dicoccoides, assembly GCF_002162155.2. Taxonomy (NCBI): domain Eukaryota; kingdom Viridiplantae; phylum Streptophyta; class Magnoliopsida; order Poales; family Poaceae; genus Triticum; species Triticum dicoccoides. Next base: position 206,220,024 of record NC_041383.1, read on the forward strand.
GCGAAAACTAAGGGATATTAAGGCCTCCTTTTGATAGAGAACCTGAACAAAGCATTAGCACATAGTGAATACATGAACTCCTCAAACTACGGTCATCACCGAGAAGTATCCCGATTATTGTCACTTCCGGGTTGTCGGATCATAACACATAATAGGTGACTATAGACTTGCATGATAGGATCAAGAACACACATATATTCATGAAAACATAATAGGTTCAGATATGAAATCATGGCACTCGGGCCCTAGTGACAAGCATTAAGCATAGCAAAGTCATAGCAACATCAATCTCAGAACATAGTGGATACTAGGGATCAAACCCTAACAAAACTAACTTGATTACATGGTAAATCTCATCCAACCCATCACCGTCCAGCAAGCCTATGATGGAATTACTCACGCACGGCGGTGAGCATCATGAAATTGGTGATGGAGGATGGTTGATGATGACGACGGCGGCGAATCCCCCTCTCCGGAGCCCCCAACGGACTCCAGATCAGCCCTCCCGAGAGAGATTAGGGCTTGGCGGCGGCTCCGTGTCGTAAAACGCGATGAAACTTTCTCCCTGATTTATTTCTCCCTGAACGTGAATATATGGAGTTGGAGTTGAGGTCAGTGGAGGTCCAGGGGGCCCACAAGATAGGAGGGTGCGCCCTAAGGGGGGCGCCCCCCCTTGTCTCGTGGACAGTCTGTGGGCCCCCTGGTCTTGATTCTTTCGCCAAAAATTCTTATTAATTCCAAAAAGTGCCTCCATGGATTTTCAGGACATTCCGAGAACTTTTCTTTTCTACACATAAAACAACATCATGGCAGTTCTGCTGAAAACAGCGTCAGTCCGGGTTAGTTTCATTCAAATCATGCAAGTTAGAGTCCAAAACAAGGGCAAAAGTGTGTAAAACTAGATACGTTGGAGACGTATCAATGCTATGTACCAGTAGCTATGTGTTTGATCTCTCTCTCTCGTGTTCTTGATTTGGCACGATCTTGATGTATCGCGAGCTTTGCTATTATAGCTGGATCTTGTGATGTTTCTCCCCCTCTACTCTCTTGTAATGGATTGAGTTTTCCCTTTGAAGTTATCTTATCGGATTGAGTCTTTAAGGATTTGAGAACACTTGATGTATGTCTTGCATGTGCTTATCTGTGGCGACAATGGGATATCCACGTGATCTACTTGATGTACGTTTTGGTGATCAACTTGCGCGTTCAGTGACCTTGTGAACTTATGCATAGGGGTTGGCACACGTTTACGTTTTAACTCTCCGGTATAAACTTTGGGGCACTCTTTTAAGTACTTTGTGTTGGTTGAATAGATGAATCTGAGATTGTGTGATGCATATCGTATAATCATGCCCACGGATACTTGAGGTAACATTGGAGTATCTAGGTGACATTAGGGTTTTGGTTGATTTGTGTCTTAAGGTGTTATTCTAGTACGAACTCTATGATACATTGAACGGAAAGAATAGCTTCGTGTTATTTTACTACAGACTCGGATAGATCGATCAGAAAGGATAACTTTGAGGTGGTTTCGTACCCTACAATAATCTCTTTGTTTGTGCTATGCTATAAGTGACTTTGGAGTGACTCTTTGTTGCATGTCGAGGGATATTTATATGATCCAGTTATGTTATTATTGTTGAGAGAACTTGCACTAGTGAAAGTATGAACCCTAGGCCTTGTTTCCGAGCATTGCAATACCGTTTACGCTCACTTTTGCTATTAGTTACCTTGCTGTTTTTATATTTTCAGATTACAAATACTCATATCTACCATCCATATTGCACTTGTATCACCATCTCTTCATTGAACTAGTGCACCTATACAATTTAACATTGTATTGGGTGTGTTGGGGACACAAGAGACTCTTTGTTATTTGGTTGCAGGGTTTGTTTGAGAGAGACCATCTTCATACTATGCCTTCCACGGATTGATAAACCTTAGGTCATCCACTTCAGGGAAATTTGCTACTGTCCTACAAACCTCTGCACTTGGAGTCCCAACAACGTCTACAAGAAGAAGGTCGTGTAGTAGACATCAAGCTATTTTCTAGCACCGTTGCTGGGGAGGTGAGTGCTTGAAGGTATATCTTTAGATCTTGCAATCGAATCTTTTAGTTTCTTGTTTTATCACTAGTTTAGTTTATAAAATAAAACTACAAAAAATGGAATTAAGGTTGCCTCATATGCTTCATCTTTTTAATTTCTGTCGTGAAAATGATGGGAAGGAAAATTGTGCTCAACTACTAGAAGAAGAATTACATAGAATGCTTGGAATAAAATATGTGAATGATGAGCATGATTGCAATGTTGTTAGTATGAATTCTTTGAATACCCATGATGCTAATGATATGCAAAGCCACAAGCTTGGGGATGCTATGTTTGATGAAGATGATATGTTTAGTCCCCCAAGTTTTGATGAGAATATTTATTATGATGAAAGCATGCCTCCTATTTACGATGATTATATTGATGAAAGTGGGTTTGGAAGAGTGTCAACTTTAGGAAGTAATGATCCCACTATTTTGGAGGATGTTGAATATTATTGTGATAATTATGAAAGTGGATTTGGAGAGGTCATGACTTTATTTAGTGATGAATCCACTATTTTGGAAGAGGTTCCAATTGATTATGAGAACAAAGTTGCTATCTATGATGAGTATTGTGATGACTTGTATGCTATTAAGAATAATGATAACCATGAAACTTGTCATCATTATTTTAGTTTTCAATTGGATTATGCCTCACATGATAACTATTTTGTTGAGTTTGCTCCCACTACTATTTATGAGAAGAAGTTTGCTTATGTGGAGAGTAGTACAATTTATATGCTTGTGCATCATGAAAACAATGCTTTATGTGATGGTTATATTGTTGAATTCATTCATGATGGTACTGAAAATTATTATGAGGGAGGAACATATGCTTGTAGGAATTGCAATAATATCAAGTTTCCTCTCTATGTGTTGAAAATCTTGAAGCTATGCTTGTTTTACCTTCCTATGCTAGTTGAGTCTTGTTCCCATAAGTTGTTTGATCACAAAATCCCTATGCATAGTAAGTGGGTTAGGCTCAAATGTTCTAGTAATATGCTTCATGATGCTCCTGTTATGTTTCATTTCTTATCTTTTATGTGAGCATCATTGTCATCATCATGCCTAGCTAGAAAGACATTAAAGAAAAACGCTTGTTGGGAGACAACCCAATATTTACCCTTACTATTTTTGTGTTTACACATGATTATGCTACTGTAGTAATCATGTTTTATAGCTTTTGTTTCAATAAAGTGCCAAGTAAGACCTTTAGGATAGCTTAAGGTGATAGTTGTGTTGATCCTGCTGAAAATCAGAAACTTTTGAACCCAGTAAATTAGTTTTGATAATTCGCGGAAACATGATTTTGATCTGATTCTTTTTTATCTGGATTTGTACACAAATTTCTCAGGTTTTCAATATTTGGTAGAATTTTTGGAGTTACAGAAGTATTTGAATGATACAGATTACTACAGACTGTTCTGTTTTTGACAGATTCTGTTTTCTATGTGTTGTTTGCTTATTTTGATGAATCTATGAGTAGTATCGGAGGGTATGAACCATAGAGAAGTTGGAATACAGTACATATTACACCAATATGAATTTAGAATGAGTTCACAACAGTACCTAAGTGGTGGTTTTATTTTCTTATACTAACGGAGCTTACGAGTTTTCTGTTGAGTTTTGTGTTGTGAAGTTTACAAGTTTTGGGTAAAGATTCGATGGACTATGGAATAAGGAGTGGCAAGAGCCTAAGCCCGGGGATGCCCAAGGCACCCCAAGGTAAAATTCAAGGACAACGAAAAGCCTAAGCTTGGGGATGCCCCGGAAGGCATCCCCTCTTTCATCTTTGTTCATCGGTAACTTCAATTGGAGCTATATTTTTATTCACCACATGATATGTGTTTTGCTTGGAGCGTCATTTTGTTTAGCTTGCTGCTTGAATAAAATACATTAGATCTGAAATTCTTAAATGGGAAAGTCTTCACATAGTTGCACAATTATTTGACTACTGAATGATCTTCACTTATATCTTTCGGAGTAGTTTGTCGTTTGCTCTAGTGCTTCACTTATATCTTTTAGAGCACGACGATGGTTTTATTTTGAAGAAATAGATGAACTCTCATGCTTCACTTATATTATTTTGAGAGTCTTTTAGAACAGCATGGTAATTTTCCTTGTTATGAATTTAGTCCTAATATGATAGGCATCCAAGAGGGATACAATAAAAACTTTCATATGGAGTGCATTAAACGCTATGATAAATTTGATACTTGAGAATTGTTTTGAGATATAAAGGTGGTAATGTTAGAGTCATGCTAGTTGGGTAATTATGAAATTGAGAAATACTTGTGTTAAAGTTGGCACGTCCCGTAGCATGCATGTATGGTGAACATTGTGTGACAAATTTGAAGCATGGGGTGTTCTTTGATTGCCTTCCTTATGAGTGGAGGTCGAGATCGCGCCATGGTTAACTCCTACCAACCCTTCCCCTAGAAGCATGCATAGTAGTACTTTGCTTTGAGGGCTAATAAACTTTTTCAATAAGTATATGAGTTCTTTATGACTAATGTGAGTCCATGGATTATATGCACTCTTACCCTTCCGCAATTTGCTAGCCTCTACGGTACCGTGCATTACCCTTTCTCACCTTGAGAGTTGGTGCAAATTTCGCCGGTGCATCCAAACCCCGTGATACGATATGCTCTATCACACATAAACCTCCATATATCTTCCTCAAAACAGCCACCATACCTACATATTATAGCATTTCCATAGCCATTCCGAGATATATTGCCATGCAACTTTCCACCATTCTGTTTATCATGACACGCTCCATAATTATCATATTGCTTTGCATGATCATGTAGTTGACATCATATTTGTGGCAAAGCCACCTTTATATTTCTTTTATACATGTCGCTCTTGATTCATTGCATATCCCGGTACACCGCCAGAGGCATTCACATAGAGTCATATTTTGTCCTAAGTATTGAGTTGTAATTCTTGAGTTGTAAATAAGTAGAAGTGTGATGATTTCCATTATTAGAGCATTATCCCATGTGAGGAAAGGATGATGGAGACTATGATTCCCCCACAAGTCGGGATGAGGCTCCAGACGAAATAAAAAAAGAGAAATTTTTTTTTAAAAAAAAGAGGCCAAAGAAGCCCAAATAAAAAAATGAGAGAAAAAGAGAGAAGGGACAATGTTACTATCCTTTTTCCACACTTGTGCTTCAAAATAGCACCATGATCTTCATGATAGAGAGTTTCTTATTTTGTCACTTTCATATACTAGTGGGAATTGTTCATTATAGAACTTGGCTTGTATATTCCAATGATGGGCTTCCTCAAAATGCCCTAGTTCTTCGTGAGCAGACAAGTTGGATGCACACCCACTTAGTTTCTTTTTGATGAGCTTTAATACATTTATAGCTCTAGTGCATCCATTGCATGGCAATCCCTACTCCTCGTATTGACATCAATTGATGGGCATCTCCATAGCCCATTGATTAGCCGCGTCAATGTGAGACTTTCTCCTTTTTTGTTTTCTCACATAATCCCTATCATCATACTCTACTCCACCCATAGTGCTATGTCCATGGCTTACGCTCATGTATTGCGTGAGGGTTGAAAAGGCTGAAGCACGTTAAAAAGTATGAACCAATTGCTTGGCTGAAACCGGGGTTGTGCATGATGGGAGCATTTTGTGTGACGAAAATGAAGCATGGCCAAACTATATGATTTTGTAGGGATAAGCTTTCTTTGGCTATGTTATTTTGATAAGACATAAACTGCTTGGTTAGCATGCTTGAAGTATTATTATTTTTATGTCAATATTAAACTTTTGTTTTGAATCTTATGGATCTGAATATTCTTGCCACAATAAAGAGAATTCCATGGATAAATATGTTAGGTAGCATTCCACATCAAAAATTCTGTTTTTATCATTTACCTACTCGAGGACGAGCAAGAATTAAGCTTGGGGATGCTTGATACGTCTCCAACGTATCTATAATTTTTGATGTATTCATGCCATGTTTATAATATTTCTACATGCTTTTGGTATGATTTGGTTAGAACTAACCCGGACGGACGCTGTTTTCAGCAGAACTACCGTGGTGTTGTTTTTGTGCAGAAATAAAAGTTCTCGGAATGCGCTGAAAATCAACAGAGATTTTTTCTAGAAAATATACAAAATACTGGAATAAAGAGTTACCGGAGAGGAGGATCGTGGGGCCCATGAGGGTGGAGGGCGCGCCCACCCCCCCTGGGGCGCGCTGCCTTGTCTCGTGGACACCCCGTGGGTCCTCCTGACTTGTTCTCGACGCTAAACCCTCCTATAAATACAGAAATCCCCGAAACGTAACCTAGATCGGGAGTTTCGCCGCCGCAAGCCTCTGTAGCCACCAAAAACCAATCGGGACCCTGTTTCGGCACCCTGCCGGAGGGGGGATCCATCATCGATGGCCATCTTCATCATCTCGGCGCTCTCCATGACGAGGAGGGAGTAGTTCACCCTCAGGGCTGAGGGTATGTACCAGTAGCTATGTGTTTGACCTCTCTCTCTCTCGTGTTCTTTATTTGGCACGATCTTGATGTATCACGAGCTTTGCTATTATAGTTGGATCTTATGATGTTTCTCCCCATCTACTCTCTTGTAATGGATTGAGTTTCCCTTTGAAGTTATCTTATCGGATTGAGTCTTTAAGGATTTGATAACACTTGATGTATGTATTGCATGTGCTTATCTATGGCGCAATGGGATATTCACATGATCTACTTGATGTATGTTTTGGTGATCAACTTGCGGGTTCAGTGACCTTGTGAGCTTATGCATAGGGGTTGCACACGTTTTCGTCTTGACTCTTCGGTAGAAACTTTGGGGCACTCTTTGAAGTACTTTGTGTTGGTTGAATAGATGAATCTGAGATTGTGTGATGCATATTGTATAATCATACCCACGGATACTTGAGGTGACATTGGAGTATCTAGGTGACATTAGGGTTTTGGTTGATTTGTGTCTTAAGGTGTTATTCTAGTACGAACGCTATGATAGATCGAACGGAAAGAATAGCTTCATGTTATTTTACTACGGACTCTTGAATAGATCGATCAGAAAGGATAAGTTTGAGGTGGTTTTGTACCCTACAATAATCTCTTCATTTGTTCTCCGCTATTATTGACTTTGGCGGGACTCTTTGTTGCATGTTGAGGGATAGTTATATGATCCAGTTGTGTTATTATTGTTGAGAGAACTTGCACTAGTGAAAGTATGAACCCTAGGCCTTGTTTCCTAGCATTGCAATACCGTTTATGCTCACTTTTGCTATTAGTTACCTTGCTGTTTTTATATTTTCAGATTACAAATACTCATATCTACCATCCATATTGCACTTGTATCACCATCTCTTCACCGAACTAGTGCACCTATACAATTTACCATTTATTGGGTGTGTTTGGGACACAAGAGACTCTTTGTTATTTGGTTGCAGGGTTGTTTGAGAGAGACCATCTTCATCCTACGCCTCCCACGGATTGATAAACCTTAGGTCATCCACTTTAGGGAAATTTGCTACTGTCCTACAAACCTCTGCACTTGGAGGCCCAACAACGTCTACAAGAAGAAGGTTGTGTAGTAGACATCATTACGCGCTGCAAATTAGAACTGCCATCCGGGCGTGCCGATATTCCAGGCCGTCCGGCTTCCCCTTTAATTCCTGCAGCCATTATAACCTTAGTCTCTTCAACCTTTCGATCGCGCCCCACAACACAACAAGCACACCCACGACGACACATAGAGAGGGGATGACTAGCAGCCCTCCAATGGAGTTTGGTGAGCATAAAGTAGAGACCCACGCGAGGGAGACAGATCTCTTGGTGGTGTACATCATTGGCCCGACCATGGTGGACAACTTGATCAACATTGTTGAGCAGTTGCTTGCTCGAGACAAGTACAAGGTGGTCGGCATCAACCTCTAGCACACCGGCGGTCGTCCCAACATAGATCAGAAGGTTGCCGCTACCCAATTGTGTGTGCGCCATCTTGTCCTCATCTACCACTACTGCATGGCATAGAGCCTTGCGACCGTTTCACCAAGTTTGTCAATTGCACTGACTAAAAGTTCGCTATGGTGGAAATCACCGACGATGTAAAAGCGCTCAGGGTTACGGGCTTGGCCTGCAAGAACCTTGTCGAAATCCGTGAGCACTACAGGGTCTGGGCAGCACGAAGAAGGAATCCCTGGTTGAACTCACCTCGGCCATCATCGACCCATACTACAAAAATATGAAGCAAGATGCCAACAGAACACGTCTCGTATCCTGGCACAGGGCCTGGATGAGGCAACTGGATGAACCTCACCTCAGGTTGACGACCAAGAACGTGTACAGATGCTATGAGATGCACAGGCGGATCGTTGACATGAGGAAGTGCCTCGTTACCGAGATCGACGAGGCTGGATCGAGCCACAAGAAGAGCAGTAGCGGCAAGCGTCCCAAAAAGTAGATGATGATCAGATGATCATTTATCCTACTTAATTATGCATGTAATATATAGTTGACTTTGGTGTGTGGAAATGTCATGTGTGTAGTAGCCACCTATGTATATATGCATGTAATAGTTTACTTTGGTGTGTGCAAATGTTATCTGTGGAGTAGCCACCTATGTAATTGGATGTTTAATTTGATTATGCAACCATGTCCTTAAAAGTGTGTGTGTGTGTGTGTGTGTGTGTGTGTGTATGTATGTTGTTGTTCTGTATGCAATCCCAACACACAACACACATGCCTAGCAGCAATCGTCTGTGTTATTATCGGTCTTCACACACATTTCTGATTACAGACCTGTTTGTCACGTATCACACACATCTTGTTATATTGAACCATTTATGTTATCTTGGCTCAACGTAAACAGTTCATCCGAGTGAACTATTTGCCCTCTGTCGCACACACCTTGATCTGGTTGGCCATTTCTTTTGTTCCGCCTAATCACAAGCAGTTCATCCGAGTGAACTGTATGCCGTATATCACACACACATTCATGTGGCTGCCCGTTCTTCTGCCTCATCGCAAACAGTTCATTGAACTGAACTGTATGCCCTGCATCGCACACGCAACTAAACTCTAAACTATGTTTGATGCATCTGGCATCGCAAATGTTTTGCATCTTTTTTTATGGTTCTTTTACATCACTGTTTGTGATTATTGCATCGCACACAGTTTCGTCGAAGGTTCTCTGATTGTAGTGTCGAGTTAGCAGCATCCTGCAGTACTGATATCTCTAGTCCATACCATGCCATTCATTGAACTTCCTGAAATATTTATCTTCAATGGATATTAGTTCAATGAGTTATATGGTGTTATGAATTACCAAAACCACCCGGGGATTAGTTGCACTTTCAATCGAGAAATTTCATTAGTGGAGTAATCCCAATAGATTTATGCAACATGATATCATTAGAAGTGATTGACCTATCTGAGAACAAACTTTCCAAAGAGCTTCCCGATTGTTATCATGCCTACACATGTACCTGAGCTTTCGTTTAGTGAATTCATATTGGTTTTGCTTGAAATGGTAGTGATGTCTAGTTGCGAAGAGTAGACACGTCTCAAGTAAATAGTTTACCAGACGAATAATTCATATTGCAATAGAGTGATGGAGTTGTTGATGGTAGGAGTGAATTCTTCGAAACGTGGTTACATTTGGCGAGTGGGGAATGGACAGAATATCAAATATCTAGGAAGATGCTTAGATTCCTGATATTGTGCCACTAGGAAAGTCGTTACATCTAGGGGGCATATTTTATCTAAAGTGGTCGATTTGATTGATCCTGCTTCGAATAATTGGGATGAAGACCTGATTAGACAAACTATGTGGCCCATTGATGTCCAATGGATACTTGCAGTCCCACTGCCGCAACATGATATACCAGACTTTGTTGCATGGAGTTATACGAAAAATGGTATATTTTTGGTTCAGTCTGCTTATTTTGTGGAATGGGACCATCAGCATGGATGTAAATTGAGACATTCTGATGGAATGGGACGAACCACAGTTAACCCTATTTGGACTAAGGTACGAAAATTATCTTTCCTGACAAAAGTCAAAAAAATTATCTAGCGTACCCTACATTGCACACTTTCATGTCGTGTTACACTCACAAACAGACATATGAAAATCTCGCCCACTTGTCCTACTTGCTCCAAAGGTTTAGAAGATATGAAGCACATTCTACCTCTGTAATAAAGCAAGGAGGTTTGGAGAAGGTTGGGATGGATGATATTATTGATAAACCCTGTGAGGTTGATCGTGCTAGAGAGGCAATGCTTGAATACTTACTTCTTCTACTAGACCAAGAATTCTGGATTATGAGTCATTAGAATGTGCATGAAATGATTGTTATAATCTCAGCCTGGTACCTATTGTGGGATTGGGAAAGACGTAAATTAGTGCACGAGAAGACAACTTAGAATGTGTATCAGATCCCTAGGGGAATATTAGCTCTTATGGCAGACTTTGTAACTGCTTCTTCTCCAAAGGCCTCTGTGAAAAGGGGGGCTGGTTTTTCCCTCCAGTGGATTTTTTGAAACTTAATGTTGATGCTTCTTTTGACCATGACCATCTCAAGGGCACGATGGGGGTTATCCTTAGAATGACAAAGGAAAATTTATTGCTGGAGGAATGGGAAGATAGACTACTACGCGGATGACTTGACCACTGAAGCCTTGGCTCTCGAATTCGGACTATCGTTGGTGCCTGGCGCAATGATCAGGATGTAATCGCCTTATTATTAACTCGGACAATCTGCACGTGATTGATACAATGAAGGATTGAGGATAGTTGGCGGGTGCAGCGGCAGCTATTTTCGATGATTGTTTTCATTATTCTTGTGATTTTATTGTTACTAGGTTACAATACCGTAACAGAGAATCAAATAAAATTGCTCACGAGCTCGCTAGATTAGCTAAATTTTCTTTGACTTCTGATTGGTTTGAGGAGCCCTTCAATGAAATTGTAACAACCCTCATAAACAATGTATTGGTTATTTCTAATGAATAAATTTCTGGGTTTATTAAAACAGTTTGTCTAATTCACATCTAGATGTTTTCCAAGAATGTCACATCTAAGCTCCCACAAATAGCGCAGAAACAAGGAACAAAAAAAAGCTTGATCAAAAAAATAGATCACAAACATAGTGGACATCAGGTTAGATGTGACATAACTATGTCACATCTAGATGTGTCCTAGACAGACCCTTACTAAAAAAAGTCCGACAAGAACAACTACCTTTTGTAAATTTCTTCAAGTCTGAAGATAAAACAAATTATAGTTGTAAGTAGTTTATCGATGGTATCTGCACAAAATATCTATTTCCACGTAGTAAAAATATAGGACATGTAGGTATATACAAGCAGATTTAGGAATATAATATTTCTTCTTGCCAAAGAAATTTATTTTACTAAGATTCTCCCTTCTGACTAAAAATGAAGGATTTTATTCAAATACTCACTCATTGGTAGCTTGGAGGCATAGACAGTCACCATCCCATAAAAAGTCATAACATAGTAGAAACATATAGGAATTGAAAGGTTGATTTGACCATAATACCATTTATGATTGTAACTTTGGGATGATAACAATCTACCTTGATATAGTACATAGAAATTTCTTGTGCTATCTTATATGAAGTTAGAGACCTGGTTTCTTCGTTGACAATATTTGTTTCTACCTGAGACCAGAAAATCCCTTAGCAAAATTATCCATAGATTAATTCAGTGGTCCACATATTTGTAAGTAATTGGTTAGATCATGTCAGATTTCTCTTAAATACCATTTTTTGCTACTTAAATACCGTATGAATCTAGCAGGTACCAGTCCAGCTATCAGTATATATGGTACTTTATGCAAAAAGAATCACCAAGAATTGAAGTATTGAACCCTTGAGCCATAGACCATTAATGGTGGAACATGTTAAGTTATCTAGTACTGGAGAACAAATTAATGTTCTTTACATTTAATCCATAACTAGAAGGGTCAGGCGCGCTTTGCTACACCGTCGCTGTTGTTGGGTTTCTTAAAAAAATACTCACTCTGTTTCAAATTATAAGGTGTATTACTCTTTTGAAATGTCAACCATTTGAAGTCTGATCAAATTTGTAGAGAAATATATAAAAAAATATAATATCAAATTGGTATGATTAGATTCATCATGAAATAATGTTTCATACTTTTTTTGTTTAATATTGTGGATGCCGATATTTTCTCGCTCTAAACTTGGTCGAATTTGGAGAAATATGAATTTCCAAAGAACTAATACCCCTTATATTTTGAAACTAATGGAATATTTAGTTTGGTGGGTGGAGGAGATGAAAAAGTGTGCTTTACTTTTATTCATAATGTGGTGATTTGATGGGTCTTTCGTGGTGTGGTTATGTGTTATCCGCTAACCAACGTATATTTATGAGGGGAAATTTATGTGTCGGAGGTTGCATGTACTATATTGGTGTTACAGTATCACATGGTGCTGCTTTTTTCTGTATGGAGGACGGGTGCATGGGATTGATATGTTTTTGTAGGCCGATTGTTGCTGATTGATTTGAATAATTGTTGGCTACATTTGAAAACCAAATCCGAAATTAAACACCTTAATTGAATGAAAAAGCTTCAAAATTAAGGAACATAGAAAATTAGAAGAATTGAATGGAAATAACTCTTTGAGAATAAGACGAATTGAATGACCCAATTCTAAATTCTTAATCAATTGTGAGGCCTTAAAACGGTTAAGTCTCTGTGCATCAGTGTCATCCCTGGATCGGTAATGCTGACACGCACAGTACTCGAGGAATTATAACAGAGTTTCAATCACACACTTATTACATCAAGTCCTCATAAAGAGTATTATTACACAAATAAATCATGGCTGAAGGCCATCTACACTAGATAACAGCGGAAGGCTTCGATGGTAAATGAGTCCATCAACTCCAACAGCATAGATGAGTGAAAAAGAACGACCTATCGCACCTTATTTGCCGTCTGAGTAGTCTGCAACATAAGATGTTGCAGCCCGAAACGGGTCAGCACATGGAATATGCTGGCATAGTTACACTGTAAAGCAATGATAATGCAAAGACTATATCTACATGCAATATTTGGCTGGTGGAGGCTGTAAGTTTCATGGTTTTGCATAAAGCTAGTTTTTCTCTACAACAAAGGCATAAATTTATTGAACTACTCCCATGTTGCCCATTATTTGAGAAGGTTCCTCCAACTCAAATCCCATTTAAAAGTATCATCATTAACCCAACAACAAAATTAATTAGAGTAACATATTGAGATCACATCAATAGATTCAAGTACTAGATACTCAAGATGTCCATAACCGGGGACACGACTAACCATGATTAGTTTATACACCCTGTAGAGGTTTGCGCACTTTTCCCCACAAGACTCGGCCGCATCCATGATCGGATGATCGAGACATAGCCTTTCTGAAGCATTAACTCTCTACTCCGGGTAGACAGTACCACCTACAACCCTCAACATCTGCTCGTCTACCTCTTCAAGAGCCCACGCAACTTACTCAACTATGTCAGAGCCCATAATGGCTTGTGGTTGCACACAGAAGTTTCTAGCATGAATAATTTTATGATCCCTTTGAGCCTGAGTGGCATTCCATAGGATAATCACACGGGTACTCCGGGATTTCCAAAACAGACAACACTGGGTACTCCAGGTGCCTCAACCAATCCACCCAGATTTGTATTAAAGTTGCCACCTTAATGTTATCCAATTAAAATAACTCTCAAACTTCCATGTGTGAATCACGATACAATCCCCGTCTACAAGCATGGCTAAGCAATAATAAGCATAACATATATTCCCGGGGTGATCAAAAGGTATTGGGTTCCTACCTCAAGCACTACAACCAAAACTACATGTTCCCAATCCTACCAATGCAAGTGTTTGTGGGGCAGAACTAATGCATAGTAAAGCTGGGTATAAAAGAGTATGGTCAAAGTGTAACTTGCCTTGCTGACGATCTGCAAACTCTAGGGATTCATAGTAACAAGCTTCGCACTCCGAGTAATCTAGCATAGACAAACAATAGCATACATAAGCAATCACTCAAACGAAACACGAGAAAACTCAAGAAAAGATCCAAATCGAACATGAAACAAGCAACAACTTAAACTAACAAGAGTCAAAACCTAACAGCATTATTAACATTTGAATTAGATCTTAACGGAAAGTACATGTGATTAGCTACGATTTGCAAAAAGATTCAACTCAAGCAGAGCAACGAAACTCAAAAAAATACGAACGAAACAAGATCGTTTACTAATCTGGACTAAAGTCAAATTTTACAGTATCAAAATCATGTTCAAGTTGATTAACTGGAAAGAGGGCTTCGAGGCGAAGATTTAGGCGCTGGTTTCATCTAAGTTGGATAAACGAGTAAAAAGTTATACTAGTTTAAAGATCAGGGGCTGAATCGCGATAAAAATAATCGTAGATAAATCCCTGCAAAAATAAATAAAAAGAAAAGACTAACAAACGAACGTTTGTTGTCTGAACCTAACCGGCGAACAACGTTCGTTAAAACGAACGAATGGAAGAACGTCCGCTAAATAAATAAACCAACAAAAAACAGATCTGATAAAATTAAACCGAAAACTAAAAAAGTCGGGGTTAACCAAAAACACCGACCGGTCAACGCGGCGGCTCCGGCTAGATCCGCGGCGGCAGCGGCGTTCAGCAACGGCGGGGCGGCTGCAGCGGCGGCGCGGTGCGGGGTGGCGGCGCGGGGAGCGGCGGCAGCGGCAAAGTGGTGCAGCGACGAAGGAGTGGCGCGGCGGCGGCGCTGCTCAGCTGTTGTTGGTGCTGGGGCGGGGTGGGCGGGGCGGCGGCGGCTTTTAAGGAGGAGGGGGAGGGGTGCCTTGGCGGAGGGGCAAGGCGGCGGCGGCGGAGTCCGAGCCGTACTCCACCTGGAGTCTGCCGGTGGCACGACGCACGGGCGGTGGCGCGAACGGGCCTGCTGGGCCAATGGCCCAGTTCGGTCCGGGAACATTTTCTATTTTTTTAAATATTTTCGCCCGAACAGAAAAATCCTAATAAAATATTAAAGAAATCTAAAAATACAAAAAAACATTTTTCACCGTCTAAATGAAATATTTAGAACAAAGTGAACATTTTTCTGGCCTAAAAATGCAATTTTGAAAAAATACATATTTTTCTAATTCAAATAAAATAGAAATAAAATACCAGAAAAATCATAAATGGATTTTAAAATTCTTTCTCCAATATTTCTCTAAATTTGAAGAAGTCATATTATCTTCTCTCATTTATTTTTTTTAACAATGGAAATATTTGGAGAGAAAAATAATAAAACCAAACTGATCCTTTTCTTCAAATTTGAGTAAACTCAAATATGAATTTTGTGAAACCTCCAACTCTCTCCATGGGTCCTTGAGTTGCTTAAGATTTCTAGGATCACAACCAAAATTCAAGAATAAATATGATATGCATATGATGATCTATGTATAACATCCAAATTAAAAATTGGGATGTTACAATAGTATAAAGAATTGAATGAAAGAGCTTTAAGAAATTGTTGACCGGGTTAAAATCGGGTTACCAAGTTGCAATTGAAGACCTCAGTTGAATGTGGACTCTTTAAAACTAGGGAGCATAGTTATAGAAGATATGCAAAAGAAAGAGTCAAACAAAGAGTTAAATTAACAAGGGTGTTAAGGTTTGGTTTTATCTAGGTGTTCATATTGCTAACAATGTCAGCTCGCATGTGAAAAAAAGAAGAGAGCATATAATTACAAATTTTGAGATAGCAGTTACCACTGATGCGTATGGATGCATCCATTCATGACTGGGAAATGAAGGGACAGTGCCAACCTATACATAGGAAGTGTAGGTATGTTTGGTTCCAAATCATCATTGTCTGCTATAATTAGTTCTGGCATGTAACTTTGCCACTTGTAAAACTAATTTTAATCTTCTTCTGCCACATATCAAGAGAGTTGCAAAGACATTTTTTATGGCGACTGGTCTGCATTGTTATTTTTAAATGCATCTTTCTTTGGTCATCAGAAACGTTGTCTCTAAATGCAGATTTGCATAAGGGGGCAACTTAGGGCGTGTTTGGTTGCCCGCATTAGGCCCAGCCTCGCCCGGGCGGGAAGAATTTGGCCCGTTTGGTTTCCTGCATTCACTGTGCGGCCCGCATTGCACGAAACTTAAAGCACGTCCAGGCCAGGCCTTGGGGAAACGCACGAATCGGCAGTAGCTCACGAGCCTGGCTCAGGCGAGGCAGGGGAAGGCGACGCGCTTCTTCCCTCGTGCGAGCAGGGGAGATGGCGCGAGCTCGCCTGCGTCGCTGAAAAATCGGCGGGGGGATTTCGGCTCACCTCCCGTTGCTCCACCCCTATTTAGCCCCTCCCTCACCGCCCCAACACTTGCCACCATTGTTCCTTCGTTCGCGCTTTCCCACCGACGCCCATCGGCACCAACGAGCAGGTAAGCGGCGCATCTTCATCGGTCGGCGGTCCACGGCGTCGGAGCTCCTTCGCCGGCCGGCGTTCATCTTCCACGACCGTCCACCCTCGTCCTCAAGCTGCAGCCATGGCATCTGTTAGTTCAATCCCCCTTTCTCTTTGTTCCTTCTAGCTAGATCTGAGCTACAGCTAGGGTTTGATCTAGATGCATGGTTGATTAGTGGTCTGATCTGTGAGCTGATATGGTTGGTTGCTATGCTGCGATTGCAATTTATGGTAGGGCTAGACGTTCAAGCATGTGGTAGGCTAGATTAGTAGTAGAGTTTGAAGTTGAACCTTGTGCTTGTGTTGAATCATGCTTAGATCTGTGATTTGTAGCTATTGGTGGTCCATTTGTAGCATGATGTTTGTTGTAGATGTATGTTCCTGCTCATAGATTGTCTGGTATGCTTAGTATGATAGTGATGAAGCATGTGCTTGCTATGATAGTGATGAACCATGTACATGTATGCTCCTGCTTTCATGGGGTCCAGTATGTTGTGTGCTATGCTCACTGTCAATGCGTGTGTTACGGTTGTAGGGCATGACAACGCAAACACAAGATCTTAGTCAGGCCCTTGTCGTGTCTGACAGCCAGTTTGCTCCATCGTTTGTCGAGGACTCGCATCCTATGTCCGAGATGGCACCTGATTCAGAGGTGTTCGAGTCTGATTCCCTCTATGTGCCAGTAGTGCTCGTTGAGCCAACTCCTGCTGCCGCTGCAATCAAGCTAGCAGCAGCAAAGGCAAAGAAGGATGGTAGGCCAAACAACATGAAGTGGCAGCCGTTCATGTCCACGTTCGTGCTGAACAAGATGTGTGAGCTCATCTCTAGTGGAATTAGTACTGACAAGGGCTTCAAGGAGGTGCACTTGAACACCGTTGTGAAGCAGGTGTTCGAGTTCTGTGGGCAAGAGGTGTCTACCACCCAGGTGTACAACCACCTGAGGAAGTGGAGAAGTCGATGGATCCAAGTGTCCAAGCTGAGAGACTATAGCGGCGCCTCATGGGATGAGAACACTTGCTCCATAGTTCTGGAGGCAGAGCACAATGCCGGCCATGTCGCGGTTAGCTCATAGCCCTCTTCCTTTTCATACTGTCCACCATTGCCTGCTCCTAATCGCAACTAACAACACTTGTGTTTCATTCTTAGGACCACCCAAGGGACGTTGAGTTCCTCAACACACCCATCCAGAACTACAACCAGATGCAGCACATCTTCTCCTTCGGGCTCCTGTCGGTGTACTAGAATAGGGGTACCCCAGTACCCCGAACTTCTGCACGGGCAGTTGCAGCGCCCCGCGGCAAGGGCTTGCCGGGTGACCGCCAAGATACTCCGTGGCTCCTTTGGAGCCATTCAAGAACAAAGTATTCAAGTCAAGAAGACAAGGCCCCGGCAAGAGGAGCTTGCCGGGAAGGCCAACCGAGGCTTCTCGAGGAACTTGCCGCGACGCACCACGCGTCCCGGCAAGGCCCGGCTAGCGACAAGCTTCCGGGCGCGAGAAGACCACGACCGCGGCAAGGCACTTGCCACGGCAAGCGGCCACTCTGTGCCCACGCTCCAGCGCATCCACCAACGTGTCGCCCTGGGGGCCTCTCCAGGCGCGCGTGGCAGAGGGCTGTGCAGCCAGCGGTGCGCGGAGGCATGCGACGCTGACAAGATCACCGTCGTGGCGAACGGTGGCGCCCCTAACGGTCCTTTTCTGCACTGTTTGGGCGACACGGATTGGCATTTAATGCCCTTGTCCCCTGCCGTCAGGGTTAGGTAGAGTACACTGTGCAAGTAGCTGTACCAACTACCTCTCTTTTTACGTTTTTACCCTTCTCTGCGTTGCCACCTGTCGGTGACCCCTGGTGCATATAAAAGGAGGCCCATGCGCAACGTAGAGGGGGTTCGCAAGTTCAGCTGGCTCGAATCATTTCGAAGCTAGGAGAACACTTAGCTCTCTAAAGCAAGAACAGAATACAATCAGACAAGCAGCAGTAGGAGTATTATCTCTCCGGAGAGCTCCGAAGCTGGGTAAACTGCTCGTGTGCTTCGCCTCGATCTGCTCTTCGTGCGACCTCCGCCCCCCGCCGATCCGAAAGGGGCTCGGTCCGCCGGTCCCATAGGTGTTCGTGGATCAGTTTCCCCGACAGGCTGGCAACTGGGAAGCATGCCATGGGCTCGGGTGAGCCTCTTGGTTCTCCCATGCCAGACTTCCCTGGGACACGGGACGTCGAGGTCCTTGATGGCCCTGACAAGCCCGCTGCGAAGCCCTTCGACAAGCCATTTGACCCCGTCCATGATAGGAAGAGGAAGAGTGGAGGCCTGATGGAGGAGGAGATCAATGTCTTTTGCAGCACGACTGAGGCGGTGGAGGTGGCAATAGCCATCAGGGAGTGCAAGCCCCTCGACGTCCAACCTGACCTGTATGGCGCTGTCATGACCCAGGGTGGATTCAGCGACGAGGCTCTCATGGTAGCTCTCAGCCACCTTCTTGACAACAAGGCCCAGGGTGTTGGGTTCGTTGCCATGCCCGACGCTCACAGGGTGATGTGGCTCAGGAGCTGGCTGGGCAAGCACTACTACTAGAGTAGTGCTGCCTGTGAGTGTGCATGATCCCCGACGGCGATGGCGGTGGCGGTGACGACGACGATGACGATGACGACGTACATTTTGTGTAGCTAGGCTCAAAAACTATTTCATGGTCTGTATATTTTGGTGAGGTGGTATATACTAACCCCTCACGCTGATGGTTAACTTGCGGTGGTAGGATGACACCCTCTTTTGGATGTGGTGGTAGGCAGTGGCGGAGCTAGCATTTGACACCAGGGTGGTCCACCTTTAGTTATTTTTTACAACAACTATGACTTGCAAATATTTCAACTAATTGCAAATACCACAGAAATAGATAAACACACACTAAAATTCTCATTCAAGTCTCAGTTTTGAATAAAAGAAGCATACATAGTACAGTACATACCTTGAGAAGTTAATCGTGAAAATATCAATTATATCATCTTCATTCACCACAGAGAAAACATCCAACTCAATATATGTGACTATGCAATCATCCAAAAGATTATCACCCATCTTATTTTTCAACTTGTTCTTGACTGAACATGGTGGTGAAAAAGTTTTGCAATATCTACGGTTCTCTTCATTCATTAATAATTCTATAATAAGAATTTACTTTCTATCAATCATAAATTTATAATGACAAAACTAAACAAAAATAATATGCTTAATTATGTGTGTTGTTCATCATATCATGTTCATCAGTCCATGTATTGTACTGTCTAGTCCGCAATACAAAAAATAGCAAGCAAACCCTAAATCAAAAATTGAAAAATTGGGGAATGGATGAATCATACCTCAAATCAGGTAGAACCGGGTGCTGGAATGCGAACTGGGCGGCTGCCGCTGGCTTGCAGGCTTGCAGCGGCGCCAGGCGGATGACTGGGACAGGGGAGGGTCGCGGCTTGGGATGATGGTGCGGCTGGTGCCCAGCGCCGGGCAGGCTGAGGGCGCAGCGGGGAGGTAGGAGCAGAGGAGCATCCTGGGGGGCCGAGAGCCGGCGCCAGCGAGGCAGGCGGAGGCGGGGATAGGCCGATGGCGACGAGGCAGCCGGCGGCTGCGTGTCGGGAAGAGGTCTCCCGCAGTCGTGCTTGGTGTCGGGCTGCAAGCGAGAGGCGCTGGTTGTTTTGCGTCAAAGTGTTATTGGGCCATTTTTTTCGTTCCCAAGCCCATCTCTATGCGCCCGGGTAAAAATTCCAGGGTGGTCCGCGACCCACCCTGGCCACCCTGTAGCTCCGCCCCTGGTGGTAGGTTAACACCAGGTAGTGCTAGGTTGAACTTGCTATGTCGTATGATCATGCATGCTTTACTTCTCTTCTGCTCCATTGTTGTTTGTGTGCTACTTGTGCTCCATTGATTTGCTGCTTCAACTCTTGCTCTTGTGCATTGCTAGGGCAAGTGGTATGTCGTGTTCATCGGTGAGGTTCCAAGGGTTTATAGTTCCATGGGAAGAAGCCAATGCACAAGTGCTATTGTATAGCAACAGCAACTATAGAGGGTTCAAAACTAGGCAGGCAGCAGAACAAGCTTACTCCGCCTGGGTGCGAAAGCACGGAGGCAGCAGTGTTGACCGTGCTTGGAGCTATCAAAGTGGAAGCTGCTAAGGTGGATCGTCAGTTCGTCCTGAAGCCGAAGAACTTCATCATCTTCTCTCAGTTCGTCAGCATTGTTGTGTAGTGGCGTTGGTGTGCTAGGTGTGATCATTGTGGGTAAGCTCGCCAACTAGGGTACAAGGTAAGTACAACATGTACGCCGTATGCAACCAAACGCCATGTTCATGTGCCGCTAGGGCCAATGCAGCCAACCAAACAAAGTGCACTTGCGTATTACCTAATGCAGGGACCAAACAAGTTTCATATGGCATATTAGGGCCTGTTTTCCTTCCAAACTGGAACCAAAACACGCCCTTAGTTTCCACTAAACACATGACGAATTTGGCACACGCCAATCTAACTATCCAGATACCTTAGATACCTTAGACTTGTGAAGAACAAATTAGCCTCATCTGCACATAAGCAGTGCAGAAAATTCAAGCAGACGGAAACAACAAACTTGTGGAGAACAAATGAGACTTTGCATATAACTAAGTTCGGAAAATTCTGAGCAACAGTAACCATAGGAGGGGGGGGACTGGCAGAAACAAACAATTATCATATCACAATGAACCTCCAACATAGCTCGCTCACCTGTCTGCCAAATTTCTAATAAAATCTTCACTACCACCCAAGTGTAGTTTCGGGTCAAGCATAACGAGAGACGTGGTTACTCAAAGAAGCTACGATGCCAACAAAAGAAAGCAGCAAGCAGTCAAAACAAAGGGTAGTACAACTGATATAATATAGTTCATATTATCTTGTTGCAGATCACATAATAAATAAAGCGACAAGAGTCGGTGTTGAGGCAATATAGACGAGATGGATACATATTAATAAAAAAGGTCTAGAAACAGACAAACGAAGGATAGTCCTGAGACACCCTCCATCAATGCACATGCATTATTTTCAGGTCATATACTCCAGTTCAGCTCACATGCAAACTCCTTCCACTTGTTAATCACCATGGCGTCATCTCCGGTCACTGCTCAGCTTCTTGCACGCCTTTCCCTGGCATATCAAATTTAGCATGTCTTCAGTAATACTAGTTCGGAAGAAAAAAAAGCTGATCCATACCCAACTTTGATTCACGGCCCAAATATATAACCACTACTTTATGCTTCCTTGTGAAATGGAACGAGGAAAAAGTCCAAACTTGTTTACAAGATGTAGGGCTCTATAAGTAAATACTCCCTCTGTCCCATAATATAGGGACTGCAAAAACGTCTTATATTGTGGGATGAAGAAAGTATGTTATTACAACCAATATGTGTAGATACTGGTTTTAATAATATCTTGTATTATGGGACGGAGGGAGTAGCTTATAGTAGTAGAATGCAGCAACACACAAGCTGTAACGTGTCACAGGGAAAGTTAATTGTTCCGGTGAGAATTTCACAGCAACAGTAGAAAACTGTAGTTCCCAAAATGCTAGCATTTAACTTCAGTATTGGCTGTATATCTGCTTCCACCACATGTTACACTCTGTGTTATCGGTGCTGTGCCACTATACTATAATGTGTTCAACACCTCACCAAGTTCTTCCCAAATCCATAGTGGCAAACATCACCGATCCTACACCTGTCTTTGAGCTGAATGATATCATTGGCCTACCATATCTTATTTCGGTTCAATTTAGAGTATCCGCCCTAATCAAAGTTTGAGAAAGCGCTAGGCGTTAATTATGCGTTTGGCCACCTACTTGCGCTTTTCTAGCTTAGGCGTGATTAGGCGCAATTAGGCGCAATTATGCGTTTTCTATATAATTGTACGGATATGGGCAAAAAAGAGCAGTTTGACATAAAAAAAGTGCTAGAATGTAAACTGGAGGTACAATTATAAGTTTATAACCTTGTTCTCTCTCCAATATGTTGCCCCTGCCTCTTTGTATGTTGTCCTCTGATCGTCTCCCTCCAATGCATTGTGCAACAGCTAAATACATCATAGAGAAGATGACAAGATGTTAGCAGCAGCAACCAACAAGCAAGGAGCAAGCAAAGCATTATATATCAGATTCATCATTCATATTATCATATATGTAAAGATGTTAGCAGCAGCAACCAACAAGCAAGGAGCAAGCAAAGCATTATATATCAGATTCATCATTCATATATGTAAAATGTAATGTAATAGGCAGAACATATCACAAGTTCACAACTTGAATGAGCAATCAAAGCAAACTAGCAAAGTAGCAAACAAGCAATGTAATAGGTAGAACATATCACAAGTTCACAACTTCACAAGCAAGCATATTACATAACAAATAAAAGTCTTAAACTTGCTTAGTGCTACCAAACCAAAGTACCACGGCCACGATCCACAATAGTCTCACCCGTGACCACTCCATCATAGTCTCTTACATAACAAATAACAAACAAAAGACAAATGCATGAATGCAAATGCATGATAACTTGATCACTTAATGGCATGATGCTGCCAACCATCATGCAATGAGCCAATGATCACTAGCTCAAATGCTCAATGCCTCTCAATCATCCTCATACTCAATCTCATCTTCATCCACTATCTCCTCATCATCATGATCGGATTCAAACTCCTCCTCCTCAAGGTCTCTCACTCTTGCACTCCTCCGAAGTTGGAGTTGCTCTTGTGCTCCCATTGCTTCACCAAGTAGATCCCATGATATCCCCGTACCCGGATGAACATCTACATCCTCCTCATCAAGATAAACAACGCTTGCATAATCATCCCCTCCTTCAAATAGAAATCCTTGAGCTTCGGTAGCATCGGTGCTAATGAGCACATCCCATTTCTTCTTCTCTAGGAGCTTTTGTTTCCTAGACAACATCCTATTGTTGAACCTTATGAAGACCAAATTGTTGCATCGCTCCGTTGTGAGCCTATTTCTTCTCTTGGTATGTATCTACATATTAAACATCATTTTGCATGAGCATATTAAACATCATTTTGCAGCATCAAGGTAGCAGCAGCAGTAGCATGGTAGCAGCAGCAGCAGGAAGCAAGCATCAATAGCAGCAGCAACAGCAAGAAACAAGCATCAATAGTAGCAGCAGCAGCAAGAAACAAGCATCAATACTTCAATAGCAGCAGCAAGAGAAGAGTAGCAACTAGTGGGCAGGAGCAAGCAAGTATACCGGGGCTGTAGCTTTTATTTTCACATGCTTTTGCAAGCTTCTTTCCAAAAGTTCCTTCTTTGTTTTCATATTTCAGAAACTCGTCATTGACAACCAGCATGCAAGTATCATGATCATTTGCATAGTATTGTTCAGCACACTCCTGAAATCCTTCATTTGCAGTGGTAAAGACGGAGCTATCTGCATAACTATAGTGTGGGTTCAACACATATGCGGCCATGTGCAGTGGAGAATCTAGCCTTCCATTCATCTTCTTTTCAACAATGCCCATAGTATCTTTGTAGTTCCTCTCCAAGTTGTTAAATGCCTCCTTCATCTCCCTCTTTGCATTCACCAACTCTCCATACAACCAAGCCATCGATGGCTTAATATCCCCATCAACCAAACGAAGTACTCTCACCAATGGCTCAAACACCTTTATGCATAGGAGCACACCTTTCCAAAAGTTTGCATCCATCACCGTTGCCGTTGCATCCTTGCCTTTCTTTGTTTTCACATTTTTCATATCTTCCCAAGCTCTTTCAACCACCATATACCTTAAAGCATCTTTCTTCTCCAACAAACTTTGCAATGTGAGAAAAGCGGAAGCAAATCTAGTCACCCCCGGCCTTATGATATCTCTCCTTTTTGTAGCAACCCTCATCAATGCCAAAGTCTTGTGATGCGCATAGATGAAGATGGTGAGGTTCTTTGCTTGATCAATTATTGTTTTGAATCTCTTGAGGCTGCCAATTCCTTGGAGCATTAAGTTGATAGTGTGAGTTGCACAAGAGCTCCAAAAGATCTTCGGCCTCTTCTCAAGCAACATTTTCTTGGCTCCCATGTTATTGGAAGCATTGTCCGTCACCACTTGCATCACATGCTCCGCCCCTACCTCCTCAATTGCGCTGTCCACTAGCTGAAATATGACTTCACTTGTATGTGACACATCAGATGTTTTCTTTGATTTGAGAAAACTTGTCCCCCCACTGCAATGCATGCACAAATTCATTATGCTCCTCCTCTTCATGTCCGTCCATGCATCTGTCATGATGGTGCACCCAAGCTTTATCTTCTCCTTCTCACGTTCATCTAACAAACTCTTGGTCCTTGCATATTCATCACTCAACAACTTCTCCCTAAGCTCATATTGAGTAGGAGGCTCATATCCAGGACCAAATTTGCCTATGGCCTCACACATTTGACAAAACTCATCATTGTCAAGAGCATTAAATGGTATGCCTACAAGCAAAGGAACAAAACCATGCAATCAAGCAATCATTTCAAGCACAAGCAAGCAAAGAAATGAAGGACTCCAGAATTACCATGTGAATACACCCATCTAGCAACATATGGTGAACATTGACCTCTTCTCTCCTTGAATAGTGCTTCATTCATACTTAGCTGCTTCAAGGCTTCCTCTTTGCTTGATTTACCATCAATAGGACGCACAAACTTGTCCATTGGTCCTAATTTGTTGGGCTCCGATGATGTGCTTCCAACACAAACAGATTCCCTACCATCCCTTGCTTCATTTAGGGCTGTAACATGCACATCAGCCCTCACTTCTGCCGTATGTTTTTTCTTCGCCACCTTCTTTGCCTCATATGCATCAAGAGCTCTCTGGCATATTGCTTTAGCCTCCGGAGTTGATCTTAAACATGAAAGAACGCTTGAGGTGGTGCCTGTGATGTGTAGCTTGAAACGGTTAATTCCTCCGGTGCTAATATGGCCACAAAAGTCACACTTCACCCTCTCCTTGTTTGTGACATCACATAGTTTCCCATAGTTCCATCCAACATCATTGGATTTCCTCTTCAGAGCTATCGGCCTTTCGGACTCTGTTTGGGCGGTGGTGTTCTCTGATGTTGACATCCTATAACAACAAGTCAACAACACAAATTAGCAGCTAGTAGCCACAGACAGCAGCAGCAGCTAGCATTAGCAACAAACAAGTAGCAGCAGCAGCCAGCATCAGCATCAGCAGCAAACAAGTAGTAGCAGCATCAAACAGCAGTAGCAGCTAGCAGCAGCAAATTAACAGCAACATGCAACAGCACCAAGTACTACTACTTTTACTCTACTAGTAAACAGCACCACTAACTACCACCAGCAGCAGCTAACATCACTTCAGCGGCAACTAGTAGCACCAGCAAAGCAGCAACAGGCAGAAGCTAGCAGGAGAAGGTAGGATCGATGGGGATCTGGGGGCTCACCTGCCTGAAGAGAAGAAGACCAGGCCGCGAGATCCACGGCGGGATGAGGTCGAAGGCCAGCAACCGGAGGTGTGGGGGAGGGCCCGAGCAGGAGAGGCGCGAGGAGAAGCTTCAGATCCAGGGCGGAGGGCGTGCTGCTGCCGGCGGCGCGAGGAGAGTCTCGCGGCCCCAAGGAGAGTCCGGCGGCGCGAGGAATGGAGGAGAGGAGACCCTAACCCTAACACGGGCTCGATTTTGACCCTCTGCCTTTCATCCCGTGGCTCCCTGCCTCTTTATCCCGATTCCCCGATGGATCCCCTCTCGTCGTTCTGCGCCATTAAGCGCCCATTCCGCGCTGTTCCGCGCGCTTAAGCTCGCCTCAGCGAGAAAAGCGCTCCGCCTAGGCGCGCGTCGCGCCTTTACGAGCGCACATGGCCTATGCGAGGCGGTAGGCCAGCGCCTTGCGCGTAGGCGCGCATAAGCGCTCGATTAAGCGCGCTTTCCCGAACTTTGGCCCTAATAAACCCTGCAATGTCTATGTGTGTGATATGA
>NC_041383.1:206247458-206266661 GCF_002162155.2 Triticum dicoccoides
AGTGGTGGAAACAGTTACCTGGACCAACTTTGAGATATTTGGAGATCGTACTTGAATCGTAGCCCCTGGCTAAACCAATAGCCCTCTTGGGGCTAAACTCAGCCACTCTCTGGACAGTGTTGTTCTTCATGTCAACAGCAAGCACCCATGATGTGTGCTGCCTGTCGCGGTAGTCAATCTTAGCTAGTAAGTAAAGAATGCAATCATCTTGCAGGCTCAGCTTGGGCAGGCCAATATGGAGAGCTCTGTTTTTAAGGCGTCCCGCCTTGGACGCTTAGGCGACGCTTAGGCGATAAGGCGCCCCGCCAGCGCCTTACAAATATGCCCGCCTTAGGCGCTTAGGCGTCCGCCTTAGGCGCTTAGGCGTCGCCTAGGCGATAAGGCGCCCCCCCAGCGCCTTAGATCGCCTTACCGACTTAAAAACATAGATGGAGAGTCGACAAGGTAGGCTGAGCTGTGACACCTTCACGGACCTTCAGCTTAGGCAGCGGCGGTTCAGGTATAGCAGAGGAATCGAACTGGCAATCGACACTCCAATGCGCTTTGGAGAAGATGCCAGTCTTGATGCTCCATATTGTGGCCTTCCAACCAATAGCACGGTGCTCCAGCTCGACCATCTTGATGAAGCCATTAAGGACTGAAACGTCCCGAACAGCGGGCGATCGAGTTGCATTGCTAGGCAGTCTTAAGAAATGAGGCTTGGGGTGTTTGTCCAGCACGTTGCAGAAGATGATCATATGCGAGAGATCAACCCAGGCCACTGTTCCTTCATCACCTCCGATTGTGATTGCCTTGTATGTGATGAACTCGTCGGCGTCGGGGACTGAATCGACATTCACTGGCAGCTTGCTCCAGGAGTTGGTATCATGGTCATAGAGGCAGAGGTGAGAAGGATTGCCATATCTGAACCCATTAGCTCTGGGTGGTCGTTGCCGGGCTGCTTGATGTGAGAAGGATTGCCATATCTGAACCCATTAGCTCTGGGTGGTCGTTGCCGGGCTGCTTGATGTGCTTGAGCTCGGGAACACTGGCGTCG
Organism: Triticum dicoccoides; assembly: GCF_002162155.2. Classification (NCBI taxonomy): domain Eukaryota; kingdom Viridiplantae; phylum Streptophyta; class Magnoliopsida; order Poales; family Poaceae; genus Triticum; species Triticum dicoccoides. Next base: position 206,248,495 of record NC_041383.1, read on the forward strand.
TAGACGAAGTAGTGTCGATTGCGGCGATACAACGCATCGGATGGGCAATCACCGACTACGACGCATAGGAGGACGAGCCCACCGTCAGTCTCTGTGGCGACTATGCTAGGCCGGGTGGCGAACACGTTGTGGTCGTAGGCGGTGACGTGGAAGCATAGGTAGGAGACCTGCGGTGGTTGGGCGGTGCAGAAGGTGACCTCGATGTTACCCCGGAGACGGAGACCCTCCAAGCCGCAGTCGGCGGTGGTGGCGTTGCGGCGGTCGGCAAAGAAGGCGTATGGCTCGATCAAGACGAAGCTTGGCTGGTCGCCACCGCCGTCGGGGTAGCCATAAGCAGGGGGATTCAAGGACGGGGAATCCTGTGTGATTGGGCGCCTGCGGAAAATCAATACCTTTCCCTCTCCTGCGGATGGACTGCTGTCAGGCTTCTTGACGGCTTCCTCCCCGCCGAGGTAAGAAGCAGCAAGAGCAGCCAGGCCGCTGTCCATGGATTGCAGATCGAGTGCCATCAAGCTCTTCCTCTCCGGTGTGTGGATCGATCCCAGATCGGTTGGCCCTCCTCTCCGCCTTGGGTGTGTGGATGGATTTATGTGGGGAAGGTGAGGTTGGAGTCGATCAGAGTCGGAGATCGAGATGAGATTGCAGCCGGAGCGAAAGGGGAGCAACCAGCCGCCGGTATACCAGGAGAACGAGGGTTGGGTGGGGAGTGCCTCGTAAGCTAGGGTTATGTTTCCCTTCAACATCTGTTTGGGGTGGAACTTTGCGCCTCCCACAGCCCAGAGAAAATCGGCTATTTACCACTTTCAATACCGGGCTTCGCAAAATTGCCACTCTCAAGATTGGCTTCGCAAAAATGCCATCAAGCTCGTGTGCACGTTGATTACTATGCCATTTTCCTTTTTTATTATTGTTTTCCTTTTCTTTTCCATTTTTTGGCACCTGAAAAGACCATAGTACCCCTCACGCTATCTTCACGTACTACTTGGGATTCAGATCGGCACTTGAAGCGAAACGAGCTCGTGCTGTCCTGCCGAGAAAAGCGACGCGAGGGTGAGCTGTGCCGGAGCGTGCAGACATGGACGAGCGCCGGCGAAGAGCGGCAGTGATGAGGGCGAGTTTCAGCGGAGCGTGCAGACATGGACGAACGCCGGCGGAGAGCGGCAGTGATGGAGGGCAACTTGCAGCAGCGCGCGCAACCATGGGCGAGCGCCTGCGGCGACCAGCGGTTTCTCGGACAGGCATGAGAAAGCTAGGGCGGCGAGTTCATGTAGCTCGCGCAGGCATCAACGAGGTACAACAACGAGCAACCATGATGACAAGAACGAGATAAGCCTGAGAGCAAAATCCGATGCCAACACAGCCAGACCACAAACGCATTGGATAAGGTTGAAACGACCAGGGGTACTTCGGTCCTTTCAAGTGCTAGAAAATGGAAAAGAAAAAGAAAAACAATGAAAAGGGAAAAAATGGCATGGTAATCAAAGTGCACACGAGCTAGGTGGCATTTTTACAAAGCCAATCTTGAGAGTGGCAATTTTGCGAAGTCCGGTATTGAAAGTGGCAAATAGCCAATTTTCTCCACAGCTCACGGTGGCGACGCAAGTCTCTATCAATATATTGTTAGAGTCTTTTTGTTTTTGTCTTTTTAAGGCATGAACTTTTTCCGAGAGCAACTAGTTGACGAGCGCCCATTCGGGAGCCTCGCAACGATCAGCGCCACTTGACGCGCTCTCACTCATTCGCCACATGTCGCGCTCTGGACGCTGCCTCCGGATTTTATTTTTATTTTTTTTCCGCACTCGTTTTCGGTTTTTTAAACGGTTTTTTCGTGTCTTTTCGACGTTTCGGTTTTCCACTTGTCTTCCTTAGCTTTTGGATAAAAAAATTGCGCGAAAAAATGTTTTTCTTTTTTTCCCTTTCGCGAGAGTCACGTTTTTGCTTTCGCGAGTGTCACGGTCGTGCCTCTCGAAAACGAAAAAAACATGTTTTCTGTTTTATTTCCTTCCGCGAGAGTCATAGTTCTGCTTTCGCGGGAGGCACGGTTGTGCTTTTGCGAGAGTCACGGTCGTGCCTCTTGGAAATGGGGAAAATGCGTTTTTTTGTTTTTTTTCTTTCGCGAGTCACGCTTTTGCTTCCACGAGAGGCATGGTTGTGTTTTCATGAGAGTCATGGTCGTGCCTCTCGGAAACGAAAAAAACACATTTTCTGTTTTTTTTTCTTTCATGAGAGTCACGATTTTGCTTCCGTGAGAGGCATGGTTGTGCTTTCGCGAGAAGCATGGTTGTGCCTCTCCTCGAAAATGAAAAAAACGTGTTTTTTCTTTGTTTTTTTCCTTCCGTGAGAGTCACGGTTTTGCTTTCTTGCGAGACACGGTTGTGATTTCGTGAGAGGCAAGGGCGTGCCTCTTTTGGAAAGGGAAAAAACCCGTGCTCCCGGCTCGGTTTTTCATATGGTTTTTTCGTTCGGTTTTTTCGTGAAAAAAAGTTCGTCAAAACCTATCAACATGAGATCTAGTTTTGAAGATCTCGATGCAAGGAATCCAATGGTGAAAGCGGTTCGAGATTTGGACGCATGGTTTAAGAGATAAACCGTTTTGAATTAAAGGATCTACGAAAAAAGGGAAAACTCTCTGGTTGCGACAAGTGGCGCACATGCAGCACGCCACTTGTTGTAACCTAGGAAGGTTGGAGTGATCTTTGCAATGAGTACTCCTCAACTAGTGATTTCGACTTTTCCCCCTAGTGTGATGTAGGGTCCCTTCTTTTCCTTTGGCGTTGTCCACGTAAAAACGTCGACACCGGCCGGATCTCACGACGATGGCTTTCTTGATGTATTTGGGTATAAACTAAACAAGGTGCCGGTGTGGGCTCGAATTCAAGGATGCATGGGTGGTTTGACAAGGAAGGGAGAACTCGCCGAGAAAGTTGTTGCTAAAGTTGGGGATCCTCCCTTCACCATGATGGTTGACAATGGAGTAATAAACCCGGGTAGTACCCCTCTTGCAGGAGTTTTTTGGCTATGGAAATTATTACTACCTTTGGTGATTCAAAAATGGAGAAAAACATTCTCGCTCGTTTCCCTAGAGGTGACCCTGAGTTATTGAACCCACGGGAGGAAGACCCCCTTGAAGCTAAACAAGCTTTTGTTAAAGAAAAACCCTAGCTTCAGGCCGGATGAAAATCAAACAAACTGAAGGGGAACACATATGACAAAAAATAGGCGTGGGTGTGAGGTCTTAATGCTTACAACCCTATATTTGTGTTGGGACCAAATATGGTCTTAATTTGTGTGTTGAAAGTCACCCATCGAGATGTTCTTGTTACGAACCAAAGTGGGGTGTGTGTCCAAATTACGTCTTGACTAGCACGCATCCTGCTTCAAGAGTCAGTTGTTCAACCAAAGGCCCTACCCATCTTGTGGGGTTGCCTCGAGAATTAAGATTGCAATAACTAGACAAGAGCTTTGGGTGTTTAATGATTACACCTCTTGAATCCCCAGGGATAGGATCAATGTTACCATACTAAACCTTTCTATAATTAGTGTTTAGAATAACACTTCACGGTCTCCCTGCGCTTAGCCTCTTCGTGGCTCACTCTCCATGATCCTGGTGTTGAGAAACATAGTAGAAAACAAAAAAAAATCGCCCCTGCGATCAACGAGGAATGCCATGAAGACGCAATAACAGTTTGGATCAGATCGTTACCAACTCTGAGTTGCAGCAGAAGAAGACGAGTTGGTGTAGATCGTACTTGAAGTCCCTCGAACCGTCGATGAACGATCCCTCGAACAGACGATCAGAAGCACGGCCTCTTCACAGTTTGCAAGCGTACGGTCTTCGTGATCCGGCAACGCTTTGCTGTTCTGAGCTAATCATCGCCGAAGAATTAGAGGGAGGAGATTAGAACCACACTAGAGTTTTAATTATGAGGACTAAAGGATCTAGGTCTTTCTCTAATTACTCAACTAGGACCAACTAGAGGAGGCTTCAAAACTTGTGTGTTGAATTGTGGCCAAAACGTCTAGTATATATAGGTTGGAGGAGGGGCAGGCGGCGCCACATAAGGGTGGAGTTTCCCCCTCCTCCCTTGGTCGACCTAGAGGAGGGGGAACCCCCTCCAATTTGGCTTCCCCCTTGCTTCTACAAGGGGTAAAGTGGGCTCCACCTATATTGGGCCCAAGTGTCCCAATATGCTTTCCACCACTTGGCCTTTTAAGGCCCCACTAGAGAAGCACGTGTTATACAAACCATTTTTAACCCCTTTCTGTGACAGAGTTTAAAACCTTTGCCTTGCCTGTGTGTGCAATAGTGTGGCACCCCGGCTCAGAGGAACCGGAACACCCTGTATTCCAGCCCAGAGATCAAGTCTTCTAGAATATGACACTGCTTGGCATAGAAAGGTCTTATTACAAATAACAGGATTACAAAGGCTCTGGTATACAAAGGATTACATCGGTGTGGCGACACTATGTCTGCTAAGGTAGCTCTATGCTAGCTGCGGAACAACTTGTAGCAATGGAATAACTTTTAGCAGCAAAACAACGACGACGGAGATGGACTTCACTCCATAGGGACTCTGGCTGGGATACGTCCTAGATCGCAAACTCGGGATCCTTGACAAGCAATCAATCATGGCATCACCTTCAATCTGGCATGACATGCCAGGTGAGTACTTTGAATGTACTCGCAAGCTCACAACAACCAAAGCAATCAAGACAAACAATAGCATGGCATTTACAGGTTAATTATCAATGATGAACATGATACTACTAAAACAATTGAAAGAGTGAGCATGGCATTTACATGTTACTCATGATATGAACATGATGATGTTAATGCTAGCATGAGAGGGAGTAAACGTTTAAGGTCTCATGGACCAACTTACTCATCTCGGAGGTTATCCCATAACCACCATATGTATCAAGCTTACCGTCGTGAACATCACATGATCACCCCAATATCAACCAAGCTCGGTATCAACAATACCATCATGATCATCACATGACCACGAGGAGCTTGATCTTTACATGTGATCATCGCATGACCACATAAAGATCAACCAACTTATTTCCTCATGGAACCGGGGTTATTTATTATCCCGGTTATCATTTCTATTAACCCATAGTGTGACCTGCAATAAACTATGCCCATAACCGAGGGTGCGACTATCGATAGATTATACACTCTGTAGAGGTTAGTACACTGTGGCCACACTATGGAACCCATGGCCTCGTGCTCCCATTCAGGTGGACCAATGACGTTCCAACAAAACCGATCTATTGCATGACGCTTTGCCGACCACTCCGAAAAACTCCCCTTTGGGCTATGTCATGGGTGGCCCCGATGTCAACTCGTGACATCCGCCACCTTCATGTCCGCCACCATCGTGTCAAAACTAAAACAAAATCGTCCCAAATGGGGACTTGTGCACATGTGCCCAAACTGGGCACACAAGGTTATCGCTGCCTGCCAGGACAGGGTAGCACACGCACATAAACTTCCCTAGTTGGAGGCACCGATGAGAGGCATGACAATAGAACGAATTAGGGCCTCCCCATCCAGGCAAGCGTGGTTGCACCAGTGAGCTTGATTTTGTGGCACATGACTCGGCCAACAGATTTGTTCAAGTTCAATCAATGTCAGGTTAACTTGAATGGGATGAGTTGAGCCATAGAAAAATAACATGAAGAAATAATAATGCATAAAAGCATGATATATTACAATAGGTAATCAACAAGATTGATTCTATGTTATATGTAAATGTAAATAAATTCAGCAGGTAATATTGGTGAACTCTACACCTGGACCACATGACCTGCGAGAAGAAACTGTCATACATGATCCCTTTTCCGTTTTAACGTGATCATCTCACAGAGTTGGCAAGGGAAGATCACAAAAAGCACAGACTAGTACAAGGATGATACGTCCATTTTGCATCATGTTTACCTACTGTTATTTACTATATTTTGTGCATAATAATGTTTTTTGGAGTAATTCTAATGCCTTTTCTCTCATAGTATGCTAGGTTTACACAAAGAGGAAGAATACCAACAGCTGGAATTCTGGACCTGAAAAGCTACGTTAGAGTTACCTATTCTGCACATCTCCAAATGAGCTAAAACTTTATGGAGAATTATTTTGGAATAAAAGAAAAATACTGAAGCAAATAACTACCGGCGACGGCCCACCAGGTGGGCATAACCCACCTAGGCGCGCCCTGGTGGGTTATGCCCTCCTCGGCCCACCTCCGGTGCCCCTCTTCTGGTATATAAGTCATTTTGACCTAGAAAAAAAATAAGAAGAGGACCTTCGGGACGAAGCGCCACCGTCTCGAGGCGGAACTTGGGCAGGAGCACGTTTGCCCTCTGGCGAAGCGATTCCGCCGGGGGAACTTCCCTCCCGAAGGAGGAAATTATCGTCAATATCATCACCAACAACTCTCCCATCTTGGGGAGGGTAATATCCATCAACCTATTCAACAACACCATCTCCTCTCAAACCCTAGTTCATCTCTTGTGTTCAGTCTTTGCACCGGATCCTTAGATTGGTGCTTGTGGGTGACTAGTAGTGTTGGTCACATCTTGTAGTTGATTAATATATGGTTTATTTGGTGGAAGATTATACGTTCAGACCCATTATGATATTTAATACCCCTCTGATCATGAGCATGATTATCATTTGTGAGTAGTTACTTTTGTTCTTGAGGTCACCGGAGAAATCTTGTTGCAAGTAATCATGCGAACTTAATATGTGTTCGATATTTTGATGATATGTATGTTGTGATTCCCTTAGTGGTGCCATGTAAACGTTGACTACATGACACTTTACCATATTTGGGCCTAAGGGGATGCATTGTGGAGTAATTATTAGATGATGGGTTGCTAGAGTGATAGAAGCTTAAACCCTAGTGTATGCGCTACTTCATAAGGGGCCGATTTGGATCCAAAAGTTTAATGCTATGGTTAGATTTTATCTTAATACTTTTCTCGTTGTTGCGGATTCTTGCGAGGGGGTTAATCATAAGTAGGAGGTTTGTTCAAGTAAGAACATCACCTAAGCACCGATCCACCCACATATTAAATTATCAAAGTAGCAAACACAAATCGAACCAACATGATGAAAGTGACTAGATGGAATTCCCGTGTACCCTCAAGAACGCTTTGCCTATTATAAGAAACTGTTTTCGCCTATCCTTTGCCACAAAAGGATTGGGCTACCTTGCTGCACTTTATTTACTGATATCACTACTTGCTCGTTACACATTATCTTGCTATGAAACTATATGTTATGTATAATTTCAGTGCTTGCAGAAGTTACCTTGCTGAAAACCACTTGTCATTTCCTTCTGCTCCTCGTTGGGTTCGACACTCTTACTTATCAAAAGGACTATGATTGATCCCCTATACTTGTGGGTCATCAATGCTCTTTTCAAGCACCGTTGCCGGGGAGTGAAGCGCTCTAGGTAAGTTGAAATTGGTAAGGGAAAATTATTATTACGTGCTGAAATTTATTGTCACTTGCTACTATGGAGAACAATCCTTTGAGGGGTGGCTGTAGCGGGTTATCGGATCCAAAATCGGACCTGATAGCTTAACGGTGACCCGTTATGGTGGATGCCACGTGTCGATCACCCTTGACGAAAGCAATTCCATGACGCATGATTTATCGTCATGGAAGTGGACACTTCCGTGATGATAATTTTGGTAATGGCATGGAACACTTCTACGACAGCACAACTATGACTATCTTGATTCTGTCATAAAATCGTCATGGATGTACATGCATGACAAAAAACGTGACCTACTGTGACAAACATGTATCATCATGGAAGTGTATTTTTTGTAGTGGTGAGTCTAGTGTATTACCTATGCAGAGTGTTATTTAAATCTATCAATATTCGCGTCCTCGATTACGGACATAACTCGTGAGTAAGTCACACCATTGATCAACATTAATAAGTAATCTTGCACACTAAGTTATGTTTGGCACAGGTAAAGTGATGATGTCGGTGAAACTGATTGTTGTGGAAACCAAAGTGTTGGTTTTGTTCGTGATCCGGGAATGATCACCGTTTGGTTACGAGGTAACCCGTTGGTAAGAGAGTCCGAGGGACTCGGTGCACAAGTTTGTTTGCACTACATCTGTAATATGTTACTATCCTGCATTCAACTTGATTAAATGTCATGATATTGCTTGCCATTATGTTTATGCTTGTTGTGAGCTTGCAAGTACATTCAATGTACTGACCTGGCATGTTATGCCAGATTTCAGGAAAATCTAACCGGATCGGAGTGCTGCCGTGTCTAGATCGGGTCCACATCGGTGTCCCTATGCTATGGAGTCCCGCTTCATCGTCGTTCCGTTGCCGCGTAGTTGTAGTGATCGTGGCCCCTTTATGTTCACTAAATAATGTACATATTGTTCAGCCGCACCGTGTGTGCCGCTTGGCCTCGCTACTTGATGTAATATTGCACTATGTTTCCGCTAGCATCAATAAAGCGGTTGTTTTCTGTATGAAGATGTTGTGTGTTGCCAGAAGACTTGATCTCTGAGCTGGCAATGCAAGGTAAACCGGTTGCTCTGAGTTGGGGTGCCACAAAGGCATACATATTTTTTTTGAAAAAATTGAACCATTCCCGACCTTTCCTCTTCTTTTAAGCATATTTTGTGCAGCTCAACTAAAATAAAATGCCATCACCGCCTTGACAATTTAGTGACACTGTACAAAAAGAAATGACTTAACATTACATCATGATGTCAGGTATGTAATCGACAGGCATTAGAGACAAACATACAGACCTCCTCTGATAACATAATGAACATTAATTTTAACAAAGGTGTGACTAGCCTTACCGGGATAATCTGAGTGAAATCTACACCCTCTGTTCCTTAATCTAAGACATTTTCGCAGTTCAATTTAAAGTACCCAAATGTCTAGTATTTAGAAAAAGAGGTGGTAGTTTTCTTGAGCATATATCCGGGAAAGCTTGCCACACTTTATATATGTCCATACGCTAATGCAACACCATTCGAATAGTACAAATATACACTAATCCAGTGGCTAGTGCAATATTAGAGTAGTTTTTTATATTATGGGGAACAGTACAATGGTTTTACTGAATAAATTTCTATAAGCTAGCACCGAAAGATTTCTATAAGCATTAACTATACAAAATGTAAAGGTAACAAGTTTCAGCATTGGTATACTAGTTGTGCAACAACATTAAACCAAATACAAAAGTGTGAAGGTAACTAGCATTATTAAGTAATGACAGTATAAAAAATGCAAACCATGTACCTTCAAGGTAAATATCATTTCGAACTCGAGTGGACTTGAAAAATTGCTATCCCAATCTTGATAATCGATCAAACATAAAAACTTGATCGAACGGATCAAGAGAACAGCCAGAGGAGGAGGTTCCCACTCTTGACCTTTCCTCTTCTCTTTGTAATTTTTTGTGCAGTTTAACTAAAATAAAATGACACCAGCGCCTTGGCATTTTGGTGACACTGTACACAAAAACTTGACTTATCTCATGAAAGTGAGGTATCTAATCTATAAGCGTTAACAGTGCAAAAATCTGAAGGTAGTAACAAGTTTCATCGTTGGTATACTGGTTGTGCAACAACATTAGAATGCCTTAGCTGAAAAATCTTTAATACATCCACAATCAACAGCTAACCCTGAAATAATCCGGTGACATTAAATGGCATTGCTTAAATTAATCGGCGGCATTAGACTGAATGCGGCATTAGTTAAATGCGGCATCACTTTAGTAGTAGCATTGCTTGACTTTACCGCTGGCATTATACTAACAGCAAACAAGTGGCAATAAGAGCATGGGAGGCCTATTCAGACAGTGGGCGTACCAGTATGATGTACCTCCACGGGTGCATAGAGTGCTGCCCAAAGCAACAAATATCCAGGAAGCATATGTGGATTATGACCAATTTTTGTTCTCTTTAGCACCTTTTTCCTATGTGAGAACAACAAACCGATCGACCTGGTCAGTCTCTATTTTGTTGTCATGCCTTTCGACCCTTTTTCAACCAAGAGACACGGGACTCGTTCCTTAGCTACTAATTTCCCCTTTTCAACCTAGATGCGGGTTCGATGCCTAGTCTCTTCGACATTACTTTCTCCCTTCCTTTCCTTATTCAACCTAGACATGGATTAGTCTGCATGAAGTAGGGTTTCCTTTAATAGTGAAAATTAAGGTTTTCATCTGCGTGACCAACAGAGCAGAGGATAGCAAATTGGGAAGAAGGTGGAGTGGAGAACGATCCAGATACAGCGACGTGGCAGATGGGGCAATAGAACAAGGGTATGGTTTGAAAAGAGGTAGCATACCTGAGGGTCGGTAGGAAGTGGCTTCACTCGTGGCCACATCCTTCGCACACACTATGGCAACGAGCTTGGGGACAGAGGCCATCCCGCACGGGCGCTAGGTCTGAGAGGACGGCCTTGTCGTCAGTGCGTGACCTCGCTCGCCGCCGACGAGTGCGTTAACGCTGCACGTCCTTTTCTTCCCCAGCAGATCTGTGACCACCAGTGAGGAGGGAGAGAGTGGTCGTCTTTTTAGATATGGAGAGAGGGTGATAGTGTGAGAAGCAAGTGGGCAGCCCTTAGCAAGCAAGCGCTAAAGCTCCAGCCTATATATCTTTTTTGATACTAGTACTAGAGGTGGAGTAGTGGTAGAGTAGTTTATATTTTCTCTGCATACAGTACCAGTTAGTCGTGCTTCAAAACTGAACGACACGCCATTATAAAAATAAAGTCGAGAAATAATGTGGCACCTCGGGACAACGCGGCCAGATCGCATTTTGCACAAGAAATGACACACCATGTTTCATTGACATGTGGTCCAATTCCAACATGTCAGTGAGGCGATGGTGAGTCCTTTTGTACAATTTCTGAACGGACGGCTATGTAGGTCGGGGCGCCTCTTCGTGTACCATGGCAACCGTCCACCACCTCTTCGCCTATCCCTCTCGATTTGGAACTGTTGTCGCACACTCTTCCTCCCTCCTCCATTTGCCTTCACCCTTCCTTCTACCATCGTTTGATCGTCTTCTCCATGGAGGGAACAAGCCGGAAATGGCCCCGTTATTCTTGCCCCGATCTGAAAGATGACATGGTGGAGGAACTCATTGATTGGTGTGATGTCATCACCTCGGCTAGCATGGCAGGTTCATTCAAGACCATTCTCGACTACACTAATAACATCATTACAAAGAACCCAAGGGTCCAGGATCGGTTTGATATCCACTATCTTCTTCGCCGTGACCCTGATCACTGGCACGGACAACGGAAGCCTTGCCTTGTGCAAGTTGTTGCACTACAAAAAAATACACTTCCGTGATGATACATGTTCATCACAGTAGGTCACATTTTCTATCATGCATGTACATCCATGACGATTTTATGACAGAATCAAGATAGTCATACCTGTGTTGTCGTAGAAGTGTTCCATTACATTACCAAAATTATCATCATGGAAGTGTCCACTGATACGTCTCCAACGTATCTATAATTTTTGATTGCTCCATGCTATATTATCTACTGTTTTGGGCAATATTGGGCATTATTATCCACTTTTATATTATTTTTGGGACTAACCTATTAACCGGAGGCCTAGCCTAGATTTGCTGTTTTATGCCTATTTCAGTGTTTCGAGGAAAAGGAATATCAGACGGAGTCAAAACGGAACGAAATCAACTGGAGAAGTTATTTTTGGAAGGAAAGCCATCCGATGGACTTGGAGTGCACGTCAGGAAAGAAGGGAGGTGCTCACGAGGGTGGGGGGCGCCCCCACCCCCCTGGGGCGCGCCCCCTGCCTCGTGGCCCCCCCTTCGGTCCACCAACATACTCCTTTCACCCATATATACCTACGTACCCTAAAACTTCCAAAACAGAAGATAGATCAGGAGTTCCGCCGCCGCAAGCCTCTGTAGCCACCAAAAACCTCCCGGGAGCCTGTTCCGGCGCCGTGCCGGAGGGGGAACCCATCACCGGTGGCCATCTTCATCATCCCGACGCTATCCATGATGAGGAGGGAGTAGTTCACCCTCGGGGCTGAGGGTATGTACCAGTAGCTATGTGTTTGATCTCTCTTTCTCTCTCTCGTGTTCTCTCTCGTGTTCCTCTATGGCACGATCTTGATGTATCCCGAGCTTTGCTATTGTAGTTAGATCTTATGATGTTTCTCCCCCTCTACTCTCTTGTGATGAATTGAGTTTCCCCTTTGAAGTTATCTTATCGGATTGAGTCTTTTATGAGAACACTTGATGTATGTCTTGCCGTGATTATCTGTGGTGACAATGGGATATCATGTGCCACTTGATGTATGTTTTGGTGATCAACTTGCGGGTTTCGTGACATTGGGAACCTATGCATAGGGGTTGGCACACGTTCTTGACTCTCCGATAGAAACTTTGGGGCACTCTTTGAAGTACTTTTATGTTGGTTGGATGAATCTGAGAATGTGTGAAGCATATCATATAATCATGCCGACGGATACTTGAGGTGACAATGGAGTATCTAGGTGACATTAGGGTTTTGGTTGATTTGTATCTTAAGGTGTTATTCTAGTACGAACTCTTTTATAGATTGATCCGAAAGAATAACTTTGAGGTGGTTTCGTACCCTACCATAATCTCTATGTTTGTTCTCCGCTATTAGTGGCTTTGGAGTGACTCTTTTTTGCATATTGAGGGCTTGTTATATTATCTATCTATGTTATTATTGTTGAGAGAACTTGCACTAGTGAAAGTATGAACCCTAGGCCTTGTTTCCTATCATTGAAATACTGTTTACGCTCACTTTTATCATTAGTTACCTTGCTGTTTTTATCATTTCAGATTACAAAAACCTATATCTACTATCTATTTTGCACTTGTATCACCATCTCTTCGCCGAACTAGTGCACCTATACAATTTACCATTGTATTGGGTGTGTTGGGGACACAAGAGACTTTTTGTGATTTGGTTGCAGGGTTGTATGAGAGAGACCATCTTCATCCTACGCCTCCTACGGATTGATAAACCTTAGGTCATCCACTTGAGGGAAATTTGCTACTGTCCTACAAACCTGTGCACTTGTAGGCCCAACAACGTCTACAAGAAGAAGGTTGTGCAGTAGACATCAAGATCTTTTCTGGCGCTGTTGCCGGGGAGGTTAGCGCTTGAAGGTATATCTTTAGATCTTGCAATCGAATCTTTTTGTTTCTTGTTTTAGCACTAGTTAGTCTATAAAAGAAAATTACAAAAAAATGGAATTGAGTTTGTCTCATACGCTTCACCTTTTTAATATCTTTCGTGAGTATGATGGAAAGGAAAATTGTGCGAAAGAGCTAGAAGAAGAATTACATAGAATGCTTGGCATGAAATATGTGAATGATGAGCATGATTGCAATGTTGTTAGTATGAATTCCTTGAATATCCATGATGCTAATGATATGCAAAGCCACACGCTTGGGGAAGCTATGTTTGATGAAGATGATATTTTTTGTCCCGTAAGCTTTCATGAGCAAATTTACTATGATGAAAGCATGCCTCCTATCTATGATGATTATTGTGATGACACGTATGCTTTAAAGAATAATGATAACCATGAAACTTGTCATCCTGATCTTAATTTTCAATCGCATGATAGATACTTTGTTGAGTTTGCTTCCACTACTATTCATGAGAACAATTTTGCTTATGTGGAGAGTAGTAAATTTTCTATGCTTGTAGATCATGACAAGAATGCTTTAGGTGCTGGTTATATTGTTGAATTCATTCATGATGCTACTGAAAATTATTATGAGAGAGGAACATATGCTTGTAGGAATTGCAATAATATCAAGTTTCCTCTCTATGTGCTTAAAATCTTGAAGCTATGCTTGTTTTACCTTCCTATGCTTGTTGATTATTGTTCCCTTAAGTTGTTTGCTCACAAAATCCCTATGCATAGGAAGTGGGTTAGACTTAAATGTGCTAGTCATATGCTTCATGATGCTCCCGTTATGTTTCAATTCTTATCTTTTATGTGAGCATCATTGTCATCATCATGCCTAGCTAGAAAGGCATTAAAGAAAAGTGCTTGTTGGGAGACAAACCAATATTTACCCTTACTGTTTTTGTGTGTTCACATGATTATGCTACTGTAGTAATCATGTTTTATAGATTTTATTTCAATAAAGTGCCAAGTAAGACCTTTAGGATGGCTTTTGGCGATAGTTGTGTTGATCCTGCTGAAAATCAAAAACTTTTGCACCCAGTAAATTAGTTTTGTTAATTCACAGAAACGTGATTCTGATCTGATTATTTTTTGCTCTGGGTTGGTACACAAATTGCTTAGGACTTCCTAATTTGGTAGGATTTTTGGAGTTCCAGAAGTATACGTTTGATATAGATTACTACAGACTGTTCTGTTTTTGACAGATTCTGTGTTCTATGTGTTGTTTGCTTATTTTGATGAATCTATGGCTAGTATTAAGTGGTATGAACCATAGATAAGTTGGAGTACAGTAGATATTACACCAATATGAATTTATAATGAGTTCATTACAGTACCTATGTGGTTGTTTTATTTTCTTATACTAACGGAGCTTACAAGTTTTCTGTTGAGTTTTGTGCTGTGGAGTTTTCAAGTTTTGGGTAAGGATTCGATAGACTATGGAATAAGGAGTGGCAAGAGCCTAAGCTTGGGGATGCCCAAGGCACCCCAAGGTAATATTCAAGGACAACCAAGAGCCTAAGCTTGGGGATGCCCCGGATGGCATCCCCTCTTTCGTCTTCGTTCATCGGTAACTTTACTTGGAGCTATATTTTTATTCACCACATGATATGTGTTTTGCTTGGAGCGTCATTTTATTTTGTTAGTATTTGCTTGCTGTTATTTAGAATAATGTTTTTCATCTTTAGTTTCAATAAAGAAGTCAAGGATAGCCTTTGCCATGCTTATTTTGCTACTATACATGTTGCTGTTTGAAAACAGAAAGTTTACCGCTGTTGCAAAAATTCCCTAGAAAAGTCAGAGCATGGTATAATGTTGAATATTTTTGCATATTAAGCTCTGATAAATTTATTAAAGTGGGAATTTTAGTTCATAATTTTTGGAGTTAGGTAAGTTTGTTGAATCTTGCATTCTTTACAGACTATACTGTTTTGGCAGATTGCTGTTATGTTTGCATTGTTTGCATATTTTTGCTTGCTTAATGATTCTATTTGAGGTTAGGAGTATTAAATATGCAGAGGAATTTAGTATGCAATGTTGAATAATAATTTTAGTGATTTGTTACAGTAGGAAATGATAAG
Source organism: Triticum dicoccoides (assembly GCF_002162155.2). Taxonomy (NCBI): domain Eukaryota; kingdom Viridiplantae; phylum Streptophyta; class Magnoliopsida; order Poales; family Poaceae; genus Triticum; species Triticum dicoccoides. Next base: position 206,263,797 of record NC_041383.1, read on the forward strand.
GTTTTGCATTGGTTTGTACTAACCTATCTCACGAGTTCTTGTTGAGTTTTTGTGAATGAAGCTTTTGATAAAAAGAGAAACCATGATATGAGATGAATTAAGGAGACACAAAAGCTCAAGCTTGGGGATTCCCAAGGCACCCCAAGATAATATTTCAAGAAGTCTCAAGCATCTAAGCTTGGGGATGCCCCGGTAGGCATCTCACCTTTCTTCTTCAACAACTATCGGTTAGTATCGGTTGAGCCTAAGTTTTTGCTTCTTCACATGAGTTGTGCTATCCTTGCAATGTAGTTTTCTTTAGGTTTGCTTGCTGTTTGAATAAAGTATCAAGATCTGAAATTATTAAATGGAAGAGTCTTCACATAGTTGCATAATTATTCGACTACTCATTGACCTTCACTTATATCTTTCGGAGTAGTTTGTCAGTTGCTCTAGTGCCTCACTTATATCTTTTAGAGCATGGTGGTAGTTTTACTTTTAAGAAATAGATGAACTCTCATGCTTCACTTATATTATTTTGAGAGACTTAAATTGCATGGTAATTTTCTTAAATAATCATAATATGCTAAGCATACAAGATTTGTAAGAATTCTTATGAGTGTGTTGAATACTAAGAAAAGATTGATGCTTGATAATTGTTTTGAGATATGAAGATGGTGATACTAGAGTCATGCTAGTTGAGTAGTTGTGAATTTGAGAAATAATTGTGTTAAAGTTTGTGATTCCCGTAGCATGCACGGATGGTGAACCGTTATGTGATGAACTCGGAGCATGATTTATTTATTGATTGTCTTCCTTATGAGTGGCGGTCGGGGACGAGCGATGGTCTTTTCCTACCAATCTATCCCCCTAGGAGCATGAGCGTAATACTTTGCTTTGATAACTTCTAGATTTTTGCAATAAGTATATGAGTTCTTGTGACGCCCTCGATTCAATCGTACACTAATCATACACGTAAATGTGTACGATCAAGATAAAGGACTCACGGGAAGATATCACAACACAACTCTAGACACAAAATAAAATAATACAAGCTTTATATTACAAGCCAGGGGCCTCGAGGGCTCGAATACATAAGCTCGAATACACAAGAGTCAGCGGAAGCAACAATATCTGAGTACAGACATAAGTTAGACAAGTTTGCCTTAAGAAGGCTAGCACAAAAGCAACATCGATCGAAAAGGCAAGGCCTCCTGCCTGGGAGCCTCCTAACTACTCCTGGTCATCGACGGTCTCCGCCACGTGGTAGTAGGCGCCCTCGGGGTAGTAGCAGTCGTCAAAGGTGGCATCTGGCTCCTGGACTCCGTCATCTGGTTGCGTCATCCGAGAAGAATGGAAAAGGGGAAAAAAGAGGGAGCAAAGCAACCATGAGTACTCATCCAAAGTACTCGCAAGCAAGGATCTACACTACAGATGCAGCATTATCAAAGGAAGGCTGTATATGTGGACTGGGCTGCAGAAATGCCAGAATAGAGAGAAGGCCTAGTCCTATCGAAGACTAGCATCTTCTGGAAACCACCATCTTGCAGCAACAGGAGGGAGTAGAGTAGCATAAAGTAAAGTAGTAGTAGTGTTATCATCCTCGGCCAGAGATCCTTTCTCGACTCCCTGCGAGAAAGATATCCCAGAGCCGTACTATCCAGTTATCATCACCATCAAATTCTCATCACAAGTATCCAGTTCTAGTTGTATCGATCGGGATACAACTCCGAGTGTCCGTTACCGTAGGACAGGCTATCGATAGATGTTTTCTTCCCTGCAGGGGTGCACCAACTTACCCACCACGCTTGATTAACTCCGGCCGGACACACTTTCCTGGGTCATGCCCGGCCTCGGCCAAACAATACGCCGCAACCCGACCTAGGCTTAATAGAGAGGTCAACACGCCGGACTAAACCTATGCCCCAGGGGTCATGGGCCATCTCCCTGGGAACTCCTGCATGTTGCGTGGGCGGCCGGAGAGCAGACCTAGCTACCTCCTTAAAAAAGGTAGGAGCTTACCAGTCCAACCCGGCACGCGCCGCTCAGTCGCTGACGTCTAATAAGCTTCGGCTGATGCATACGACGCAGAACGCCCATACTATGCCCACGTGATGGTTAGTGCTATCAGGCCAGAGGCCCCTTGGATCAAATATCCAAATCGTAGTGGATTAGGAACGCGAAGTAACAAGCAGAGACTCACGAAAGATGTGACCCCGTTGCCCCGTCTCGAGGACTTGCGGCAAGGGCTAGGAATGCCCGGCCACGCCTCGTAATTATCTCGCGGGCACCCTCCAGGTCAACCCGTCTCCACATCACTCGCGGGTACCCCTCAGGGTCGACCCGCCCTTCCAAGTAACAGTTGTAAAGTCCAAGTATCCGTGTGTCCAAACATCAAGAGGAAAACCCAAGGAATCACCCCCGGTGAATTCCACTTGATGTAATCATCAAGGTGAACGTAAGAGGAATCACCCCCGAGGTTCACGCTGAGGGGTTGCACGACAGAGTCGTATCGGAAGTGGTTAAAGAGGAAATCACCCTCGATGACCACGACCGAATAGCTACACTACAGGGTTAACATCAGAAGTGCTGTAGAGGTCTCACCCTTGGCACTCGATAGTATCCCAGTAGTGTCGAGCAACTAAGGGGAAAGTGAGGTGCGGCGTCGGGGCCTGGTCTTCGATCCCGCTGATCGGGTCTTCGATGATGAAGCAGGGGCAACAAGGACAAGGTGTGGGGGTCACTGATGGATCACTAACCAACCTATACTAAGCAGTTTAAAATAAGCAGGTAGGTATCAATAAGCAGGTACAAAAGCAGGCTATGCATCAGAATAGGAGCAAACAATAACAGTAGCAAAATCCAATGCAAGCATGCGAGTATAGA